>NC_052471.1:6669597-6787066 GCF_009730915.1 Dioscorea cayenensis subsp. rotundata | reverse complement strand
GAATAGATGTCTAGAAACAAATAGTATTGCTATTTAGCTAAAGTGAAAATTGATTGTTAATTGTGTTTCAAATGATTAATGAAAACAAAATAAAAGCGAGGGAAAAGAGAGCAAGGAAGAATCAATGGAGAAAGTAATTAATGCTAAAATGGGGTACCCGCACAATGCTCACCTATAGGACTATTGTTTCAGGTGCAAGACTAATATTATGCTTCATAATCGAAGTTTAATAAGTCATGAAAATCCAAAGAAACACGGTCCTAAATGTAAGGCCAACCGTGACTAGCCCTCTATACTATGCCCACGGCGGCTCAACACCTCACACTGTGAGGGACCGCTTGAGGCTCTAGGGATTCCAAGTGATAAACCCTATTCCCTAATGTAGATCAAACCCTTTGGTCTATGCGAAAGATCCCTAATCACAATTAAGCCCCAACACTAAAGATTTCTCAACACTTCACTATGTTGCTCACACAACTAAGCCCCAGTGGAGTTGATCTCTTAGCACTTCACTCTAACATGACCACAAACAACTCTTGGAATGTGGAGTTAGGATAAATCATGCCGGAAGAGAAAGGGGATGTTTTGTTACCTCTCGACTCACCCTCTCAACCCTTTTCAATCTTGCTAAGTCCAATACAATGAAGTGTCAGTCATTCAAGAGGTTACCTAGATGGATTTTTGATAAATGCTTGTGTATTAGTAATACGAAGTATTCTTTTCTTACAATGGGCATTACTTTTATCAGATTTTATCACTTATACATGTGTATTCATGTTCTTTTGTGCATGTAGGGTTGTGGACACAAGTGTGGAAGAAAGAAGGAATAAATGTGGAGCCAAAGTAGATCATGAATGGACTTTGTTGATGAAATCTTGGAGTGAACAAACGTGAAGACATAAGTTGTGCTCAAAGACATATGAGTGTGTGCCAACCTTCGTTGTGCTCGAGTGAACATGCAAATTGGAGGGTCACAAAGGCAGTCACTCTTATGTGTTCCGACTTGTGCAGTGCTAGCAAGATTGTTGTCAAATGTGATTATATTGAAGATGCAACGCGATCTAGCGCATGGATGTGAGCCCGTTCATGTGGGCTCAATGAAAGTGTGGATTCGGGAGTATTTTGGCGGAGTACTTTAGAAAGCACCGTAGCAAATCACTGTAGAAAATTACTATAGTAGTTACTGTTCACAATCCGCTAAAAAATCAATTTCTGTAGATTCACATGGGCGTGTGGAAATTCCACATGCCCGTGTGGATTCCGAATTCAAGCCTATTTAAAGCCGCGACTTCAGCCCATTTTGAGAATCTTTTCACCATCTTTTGCCAATCTCTCCACCATGTTTGGAGGCGCTCAAGGCTAGGATATGGATAGGCTTTGGCTAGGTTTTTGGAATGATTCAATAGCCTTCAACACCGGGTTCCTTCGGAAGATAGTTATTCGGGGAGCTTTTGTCGGCTTCGATTCAGTGAGGTGTGCCCTAGCCTTGACGAAGGAACCTTTGGAGAAGATGCGGCTACTCCACAAGACCATCGACACGGACACCAAAGTGGTTTTATTCATGGATTGTAAATCTTTACTCTCGATTCCATTATTGATTGTATTTTGCTCTATGGAGAGCTAAACCCCTAGTCGATACTTGGACTTGTGAAGCCTAGGATGCTACTGTTTCTTTGACCTTTTATTATGATTTCTTTAATTGATGTTTTAATTGAGTTCTAATCTTGAATGCTTGTTGAATGATTTTCCCTTAGAGCGACACTAGGGTTGAGAATCCATCTTTGTAACCTTTGAGGATGAGTGATACACCATGAGGGTTAGACAATGCTAGATTGGAGAGGGTTGAGAGTGTGAGTTGAGAGGTAGCGGAACGTCCCCTTTTCCCTATGGTGTGATTTATCCTACCTCCACATTCCAAGAGTTCTTTGCATTCACAATAGAGTGAAGTGCTAAGAGACGAACTCTGTTGGGGCTTAGTTGTGCAAGCAACAGAGTGAAACATTGAAGTAATCCTTAGTATCTGGGGCTTAATTGTGACTAGGGGTCTTTCGCCTGGACAAAAGGGTTAGATCTATATTGGGGAATAGGGTTTATCACTTGGAGTTCCTAGAGCTTTAAGCAACATTACATAGTGTTTGGCATCGAGACTAAGCGATTTCTCCACCGGGGCATAATGTAGGGTTAGTCATGGTTGATCTTAGGTTTGGAACCGTGTGTTTTAGGATTTTTAAGACTCATTAAGCATCGGTTGAGAAACATAATGGTTGGTCTTGCACTTGAAAAAATAGTCCTAGGGTGAACAATGTCCGGGTTCCCCAATTTATGTCGATTGCCTCTCCTATCCTTTATTTGGGCCTCCTTCTTCTTTCCTTATTTCTATTTTTATTCATTTTGTTCACACCACTATTGATTCATCTTCATTCTAGTTAAATAGCAATCTTTGTGTTTCTGATGACTATTCCCTATGGATTCGACTACCCACTCACCAGGGTATTATTACTTTGACAAATCCATGCAATTGTGGTTCACACGCAGATGGGAGTTATCAATTCTCAAACCTAGTTCCACTCTAAGGGAAAATTGACAACGCCCCTTGCATATGTCACACAAGTGCACGGGTTTGTTGAAGTAATAAATCCCAAATAAGTGGGTATCGTATCCACAGGGAGTAAGGAATAAAAATACTTGAATTATTTCTTAACTAAGCAAAAAGTGAATAATAGTTGCGTAACAGGATGTAACATAAACAAAAGAAAAAGAGACAAGAGAGAAAGCACAAGTAAAGGGGAGGTAAGGCAATCGATATAAATGGGGTACCCAGATATTGTTCCACCTAGAATAATCATTTCAAGTGCAAAAAACCCTCTAATATGCTTTCTAACTAATGCATTAATGAGTCATGGAGATCCTTCAATACATGATCCCAAATCTAAGGTCAACCATGCCTAACTCTATACATGTCCTGGAGGAGAAATTGAACAATCTCTCAACCTCGTCCTAGATGTAGACCTAACCCTTTCGTCCAGGTGAAAGGTCCCTAGTCACAATTAAGCCATAGGTGCTAAAATCACTTCAACACTTCACTCTGTTGCTTCTTCAACTAAGCCCCAGTGGAAGGTCATCCCTTAGCCCATTCACTCTACTATGACTGCAAAGAACTTGAGAAAATGGAGACATGATGAATCACACCAGAGGGGAAAGGGGATGTTCTGCTATCTCTCGACTCACCCTCTCAACCCTCTCCAATCTAGCTTTGTTTAACTCTCGTAGTATGTCACTCACTCACAAGGGTTGCAAAAAGAACTCTCAACCCTAATGTCACTCTAAGGGAGTATTCAAACAATCAAGCATACAATATTGGAACTCAATTAACACATCAATTAATGAAAGCAATATAACAAGGTTTAATGAACCAAATACATCCTAGGATTCACAAATCCAAGTACCCACTAGGGGGTTTAGCTCTCCATGGAGCTAGTTACAATCAATGAAACTGAATGTAAAAACAAGTAATCCATAGAAAACCCCCCTCGGTAGTCATGACGATGGTCTTGTGGAGAAGATTCTACTCGTCCAAGGGTCCCTTTGTCATGCCTACGATAAACCTCGCCGGATCGGTGACGACGAAAGCTCTCCCACTAACCTTCTTCAAAACGGAGAGTGATGTCAGAGCCATAGAACCTCTCCCAATCCCTTGCCAAACCACTCCAAACCCTAGCTGCCGCCTTCTCTCTAGTTGTGGAAAAGATGGAGAAAAGAATGTTGAAATCGGGGTTGAAATCGGGCTTAAATAGGGGTGGAATCGGGAATCCACACGCCTCTGTAGATTCACCGCATGGGCTTGTGGAATAACGCACGGGCGTGTGGAATTTCCACACGCCCATGTGGATTCTCTGGAAATCACTTTTTTCGGCAGGCTGTGAACAATATCTACTACAGTTAATTTCTATAGGGTTTGCTACAATATCCTGCTACAGTACCGGCCCAAAATACTCCTAAATCCCTGTTCTCATCGTGGTAATGTAAATGGGCACACGTTTACATCGTAGATCACTTTACTTCTTTGATAAACGGGTACATTGGTGGAGATCTTGCTATACATGCACAAGCCAGAATACTTGAATGTGACTACCTTTTTGCCCCTCCAAATCATTGTGCTGACTTGAATACGAGGAAGTTGGCACACATTCTCGCATCTTGAACCCGACTTATGTCTTCGTGTTTCATCGTTCTCAAGATTTCCTCCAAATAGTGCATTCACGATCTACATTAGCTTCTTTCTCTGACATTCGGCTTCACAACCCTATATGCATGAAAGTAACATAAATGCAAACATATTAGTGCTAAAACCTGATAAAAGTAATGCTCATCATAAGTAAAGAACACTTCGCATTCTTATCACACAAGCACTTATTAAAAATCACAACAACAAGAATGCAAGAGTGAAACTCAATTAAAACATCAATTAAAGAAATATAATAGAAGTCAATGAAACAAAATCATCCTAGGGTTTACAAATCCAAATACCCACTATGTGTTTAGCTCTCCATGGAGTAATATAAAATCAAAGATGAAATCAAAAGTGAATACAAAGGCTCCATAAAGATAACCCCCTTGCTTTCCGTGGTGATTATCTTGAGGAGCCATTTCTTCTTCTCCAAGGAAGCTCCCCCAATAACTCCCCTTCGAAGGGAATCAATGTCGAATGCCGTAGAAACGCTCCAAAAGGCTAGTAAAACCTCTCCAAGCCCTAGCCGCGCTTTCTCCAAAAGATAGGCAAAAGATCCCCAAAATAAACTCTCGAAACCGTATTTTAAGGGCTAGAATCGGGAATCCACACTCCCTTTGTGGAAATTCCACATGGGCTTGTGAATTTCTAGGATCTTCATTTTCTGCATGCTATGAACAGTAACTGATATAGTACTTTGCTACAGTGACTTGCTGCAATCAAACTGCTATCGTACTCCTGAAATCTTCTTCCTTCATTGAGGATGCATGGTTGGGCACACATCCATGCGGTAAATCATGTCGCATCTTCACTTTTAAACATATTGAAGAAGCTCTTGACAATGTTACACAAGTTGGAACATATGTGTGTGACTGCTTTTATGCCCCTCCGATTTTTATATTCTCTTGCCCATTTTAGAGGTTGGCACACACCCATATGCCTATGATCAAAACTTGTGCCTTGATCCTTGTTCGGTATAAGAGATTCCTCAAAAATCACGTCCATGATCTATTTTTTCTTCTTTTCTTCCAAACTTATCTTCACAAACCTAAATGCTCAAAAGAACATAAATACACATGAATGAGTCATAAAATCTGATAAATATGATACTCAATGTAAGAAAAGAACACATAGTAATACTTATACACAAGCACTTATCAATTTATCACCAACAAGTAGTACACCATCATCTCCAAGTTTAAGCACTAATGGTTCAACATCAACTCGAAGGAAAATGAAGAGCTTGAATGAAGTTTATGCTAGCTGTAATTTCTGCATCCTTGAACCTGAAAATTTTGAAGAAGCAAATCAAGTTAAAAATTGGAGAAATGCCATGGAAGAAGAGATTCAAGCAATTTAGAAAAACAAGACATGGAATCTTGTAGAGAAGCATTAAAACAAGATGGCCATTGGATTGAAATGGATTTACTAATTGAAGCTAAATTCAAATGGGTCTATCCAAAAAAAGAATCTAAGGCTAGTTTCTAAATTCTACTCACCACAGCCCGGTATTGATTACAATGAAACTTTCACACAGATTGTAAGACTTGATACCATTAGAGCAATAATTGTCATTGCTGCCCAAAAGAGCCGAAATTTACATCAAATAGATGTAAAATCTATCTTTTTGAATGGAGAACTGAATAAGGAGGTGTATGTCTATCAACCTCAAGGTTTTTTCAAAAATGGTGAAAAAGTCAAGTTGTATAAATTGAAGAAAGCTTTGTGTGGATTGAAACAAGCACAAAGGGCTTGATATAGCCAAATTGATCCATACTTCTTGGAACATGGATTTGAAAAGAGAAAAAGTGAACCAACCCATATATGTGAAGGCTAAAGATACATAAATTTCTCATTGGGTTTGCTACATTTTAGCGAGAAGATGATGGCTGATTTCAACAAAGATATAACGAGAAGATATTAGATGAATGATATGGGTTTGCTACATTATTTTCTTGACATGGAGATTTATCAACAAGATGATGGAGTCTTTATTTGCCAAAAGAAATATGCTAAAAATATCATTGCAAAATTTAGGATATATGATTGCAAATTTGTGGCTACACCACTTGTAGTTAACAAATAGCTTGTTAAAGAACATGGAGAAAAGAAAGTTGATACCACTTTGTACAAAAATTTTAGTAATAAATTTTTTACACCTCACAACTACAAGACCGGATATTATGCTTGCTTCAAGTTTGTTGTCAAGACTCATTCATAATCCTAGCCAACTACATCTTGAAGCTGGAAAAAGGGTGTTAAGATACATCAAAGGAACAATTAGCTTTGGAATTAAATGCAATAAAGGTAATGGTGCAAACTATATTGGATATTGTGATCATGATTAGGGTGGCTACAGAGATGACATGAAAATAACCTCAGGGTATTGGTTTTCATTGGGTTTAGGAGTACTTTCTTGGGCATTGAAGAAGCAACAAAGTGTGGCTCAATCTTCTGCAAAAGCTGAATATATTTCAGCTGGTTTTGTAACTTCTCAAGTTATTTGGATTAGAAAAATTTTTGAAGACATTGATGAGAAGCAGAATGAAGCTACTACATTGTTTTGTCATAACAAATTAGCCATTAACGTAGCAAAAAAAAAAATCCAATTTATTATAGCAGAACTTGTTACCTTGCAATCAATAACAATTTTATTCTAGATGCAATTGAAAATGGTGAGATTGACTTGAAATTCTGCAAAAGTGAGGATCAAATAGCGGATATTGTTCCCAATTGCTACTTGGTTTGTGGTTCATCACCAACAAGGATGAATGGATTTACAAGCTGGGCAATTCTTTAAGTTAGATCACATAGTTGAGAGAGGCAAAGTGAAATTAGCTTCTATTCACTTGCAAGGTAAAGCTCTCAATCATTTATTCCAATCCTTCTTGAAGACCAAAGGAAATGGTAGAATAACTTCTTGGGACATATTTGTAGAAACGTTGATTGTAAAATTTGGAGAGTAGATATTCATGGATCTAGTTTCAGAATCAAGATGTTGAAACTGGTTGGTACTCTTTAGCATTATATTGATGAGTTTGACATTAAATTAAGTGAAACTAACTTGAATAAAACCTAAGTTATTAGCCATTTTTTGGATGGTAGCCAATTTATGGAGTGATAATTGAGGTGATTCAAGATTCACTGTGTTTAATTTACCTTCACTTTCTTTACCTTCGAACAATTTTGTTTCCTCAAACTCATCATTCACAATTGTTAGCATATGTAACTACCTCCTTTTCCATCTATGGCTAGGAACAAACTTCTCATCACACTAGAAACAAATCCTTTTTTTACCTTTGTTTATCTTTTTCTCTACTAGGCGATCTTCTAATTTGTTTGGCATTAAAATTCACTTTGTTAGTAGTAAGATGTTCTAACACTCTAAATTTAGACACATTTGTATTTACATAGGGACTGAGGACTGTCCTAGCCATGGTTCTCTATTGAGCCTTGACAAATGCTTCTTGAAGACTACTCTTATCATCCATAGAAATTTTCATGCTCCACAAAAATTCTTGGATTTTTATCAATGCATAAGCCAATTGTAATTTGGTTGGATAAAACAACCTGACTAACCTTTCAATCTCCTCTTTAGGAATTGTTAGAAGAATTACATGGAGCCATAATTTTTTTCTAAATTAGACTTGAGGTCTAGTTATAATCAAATCAAAATAAATCATGTGGATACCAAGAAATAAACTTTTAAAACTCATGAGGACCACTATGAATTTCATGTCATGCCTTTTGGACATGTTAATACATAATCCATATTTCAGAGTCTTACAAATATGGTATTCAAACCTTATCTTAGAAAAGTTTGTTCTATTATCTTTGATGGTATACTAACATATAGAGAGGACGTGAAGAAACATACCAACCATTTATTTACTATGCTCCAATTGTTGGTGAATCATTACTTGTTTGTAAATTTCAGCAAGTGCAAGTTTGCTACTTGCTCAGTTGAATATCTAGGTGATGTGATTTCACAAGAGGGGGTAGCAACTGACCCTGCAAAGATTAAAGCAATATAGGATTGGATAGTATGTATAACAATCAAGAAACTTATAGGATTTTGGGATTTTTTAGGATGTTGTTGTAAATTTATTAAAAAATATACCCAAATCAGTCATCTTTTGAATCTTCTGTTGAAAAATAATACTAAATTCTCTTGGCCAGCCTTAGCACAGGAAGCTTTTAAGTCTTTAAAGCAAGCTTTTTTTTAGCTCTAGTTTTAGTTTTACTAGATTGTAGTTAAGATTTTATTGTAGAAACAACTGTATCCAATATTGTAATTGGAGCTGTTCACATATAAAATAGACATCCTTTGTCATACATTAGCAAGGTGATATCTCTTAGACATCTAACTCTTTCTGCTTATGATAAAGAGTTATTTGCTATAATTTTTGTTGGAAAGAAGTGGTATCAGTATTCAATGGGAAGGAATTTTATAATCATAACAGACCACAAGCCTCTAAAATTCTCTTTGATAAAAGATTAACTATTCCTAGTTAGTATAGATGGTTAGCCAAACTCATATATTATGACTGTGAAATTTAGTATAAACGAGGCAAGACTAATGTAGTAGCTGATGCTTTGTCAAGAGTTAACTTTTAAGATGTTATTTTGAATGCTTTGTCCAGTGTTTCAATATATTTAATAAGAAGAATTAAACCCTCCTAGAAAAATAATCAACATACAGAGACAATCATTACACCTCTTACAGCAAATAAAATCCTTCTCTCATTACTCTTTGTTCCATGATCAACTCCTATGGAAAGGGAAAATAGTGGTTGATCTGGGCATTGAGTTCAGGGAAGAATTACTACATTACTTCCATGGCAGTGGTTCGAGTGGCCATTCTAGTATACATGGCACTTATCATTAATTTCCTACAGTGTTAGACAATATGGAATTTGTCATGGATTTAAACCTGAGCATCTGGCAACACCAAGGGTACTACATCCTCTTCTAATTACTCAATCAATCTTTATAGATATTATAATGGACTTTATTAAAGATCTTCCAAATCTAAAGTCAAATGTGTTATTTTGGCTGTGCTGGACAAACTCACAAAATATGCTTATTTCCTTACTCTATCTCATCCTTATATAGTTGTTAATGTAGCTCAAACTTTTCCTTGATAACATCTATAGGCTCCATGGTTTTCCGATAGTTATCAATGACAGAGATCTAAACTTTATGAGTATATTCTAGCAAGAGTTTTTTAGGTTGCAAGGATTTGATCTTATGCATTCTTTAGCTTATCATCTACAAACAGATGGATAATCTAAAGTTGTTAATCATTGTTTGGAGACTTCCGTTCGGTGTATGACAGGAGCCTCATCAAAGAGTTAAAGTTCATGGGTTTTATTAGTTAGAATCATGATATAACACATAATGCCATATGGCCATCCAAATCACTCTTTTTCAAGCTTCTCACGGCATTCCTCCACCACTGTATATAACACATAATGCCATATGGCCATCCAAATCACTCTTTTTCAAGCTTCACATGATATTTTTCCACCATTGTATTTACCATATTTCCAAATGATTTATCAATAGAGGTAGTGAACTTACTACTACAGGATAGAGAAGCTATTTTTTAACTCCTCAAGCATCATTTATCAAAGGCCCAACAACAAATGGTTTCACAAGCCAATAAGCATATGATAGTGACCATGACCGCAAGTGCACTAGCTGTCAAGTAATAAACCAGTGAGTGAGGGGGTTGTCATATCCCACGAGGAACAAGAGTACTAATAGTGGCTACTCCCTTGTTATCCAAGCTCTGATTAATAGTGTGAAAAGTAATCAACAAACAATCAAGCAAGAAAAATAACATACAAGAGTAGTGACAAATTGAGATAGGTTTCAATCAATCGAAAAGAGGTACTTGGGTGATATTCCACCTAAATCTTCATTAAGGTGTAAGATTTAACTAATGAATTCTAACAAAGATGGTTTGAGTCATGGGTCATCCCAATACATGTCGATCCCTTTCTCAAGGCAATTGACAAGTAGTCTAATACAAGTCTTCAGCCGTGATCTCTCTCATCACTAAAGCCGTCTATGACTGCATGACGCTTTGGAAATTCCAATATAAACTAACCCAATTTTTCTATATTAGACCAATCCCTTTCTTAAGACAATTGGTAAGTGTTACATTATACATATCCTATTGATTATCTTTTGCACTTAAGTTGTATTCAAGAGTGTTTTATAGATAATTTGGTACTTAGTTTGTTCCATTTATGCTCACATGTCATCATAAGCATAACTGGAGCCAAAGAAATGAAAGCGGGAGCAAAATGGGGCCAAAAACATCAAACAAAGAATTACATGGGCAACGTATCATTTAGAGTATTGGTTAACTAACCATCTAGAGGAATACACAGTCCATGCATATGGTGATCTACATGACCGTGCACTCCCCAAACCCAAGTCCTATCAAAAAGAACACGATTGTGTATGATATACACGCCCGTCTATGTTTTATAAGTAGTTGAGTAAACATATTTATTTGTATGTTTTACATACATTGAGCATCATTTTTATCATGTATTACATCTAATAAATTGCATTTGGTGTTCCTTTGTGCAAATAGGGTTATGAAGGCCTTGAAAGAAGAAAAGGAAGCAAAGATAGGTTATGAAGGCACATTTTGGGAGTCTTTTGTGCAACATAAGGATCAAGACACAAGTGGAGCTCATACACATGGGGGTGTGTGCTAACTTCCAAGTGAATTCAAGTTAAATTGTTAATTACAAGGGCACAAAGGCAACCACATTCCCATATCTCTACTTGTGTGAAGACTTCAAGATCCTTTCCAATGATGATTAGACGGCAAGAGACCTCATAACCTACCACGCGGATGTGTATCCATCCATGTGGCCTCAAGGAAATAGTTTTGGAGCCTTGTTTATGAAGAGTACTGTAATAAAACACTGTAGCAAATTACTGTAACAATTCTGTAGCAAAATACTATTTACCAAACCGGGTCATAATTCCACCCGGCCAGGTCATAGCACGTAATAGATATGAGGTTTTTAGTTTAAAAGGCCAATTTTCTCTATTCTTTGGGAGGCTTTCCGCAATTTTGGAGAGGCAAATCGGCTAGGGTTTGGAGAGGAGGTCTTTGCAATTTTTTGGGGGCGGGGAGGGGTGGGAGGGGTTGTTCTTCATCAACTTTGATAGGTTGTTTCTTTGTCATAGCTTTGAGGAAGCCATCGGTGACCTAGATTTGGAGAGAAATCCTTTAAGACGCTGAAGGACCCATCAAGGTTATCATCACAAATTCAAGGTGGTTTAATTCCATGGTTTTCATTGATTTATATTGCATTATTTGTTTTGTAATTTGCCCCACGGAAGGCTAAACCCTAGTAGGTATTTGGTCTTGTGAACCCTAGGATTTTATTCTTGTATTGATTTACTTTGTGTTTTCTATAAAATCCGAGTTTAATTGAGTTTCAATCTTTGTTCTTATTACTTGCTTGCCTTATTGATCTTATGATTGATTGGTATGCATGATTTGTTTGCCTTATTGAGAGAGAGGTCTTCATTAGGGCTAGGATCTTAAGATTAAAGAAGGTTAAGAGGGTGAGTCATGAGATAGTTGAGTGTCCCCTTTCCCTTCTGATTAGTACATTATATCTCTATATTCCCTAGGCTTTATGCAACCATATTTGGTGTGAGGTTTTGAGATTGAGAGATTTCTCCGTCGGGACTTTGTATGGGGTTAGGGACCTGTCACCTAGAAGAAGGGTTAAGTCTATCCTTAGGAATCGGATATACTCTTAGAAATCCCTAGAGTCTATTATGGTTATATTAGGTGTGAGCTGTTGAGATTAAGCGATTTCTATAATGGGACCTCGTAGGGGACTAGTATAGTTGATCTGGAGGCAGGGACCGATTATTCTAGGATTTCTTTGTCTTGAGTAACTCTGTTTAGAAACATTTGTGAATCTTTCTCTTAACGTTAAATCCTAAGGGAGCATTACCTGGGTACTTCACTTTCATTGATTGAGATTTCTCTCATTTTTACTTTTTCTTATTTGCTTATGACATTCATATATCTCGTGATTAAGTTCATTTCATCATATTCTTGATTCCAACTAGATAACTTAGAAGTAGTTATTACTAATACTTCCATTCCCTGTGGATTTGACTACCTGATCAGTTGGATACTTTATTACTTCAACACCTATGCACTTGTGGTACATGCAAACAAGAGGTGTGCCAACATTTAAGAACCTAAAGAACATGGTCTAGAGGAGAACAGTAGCTGAAGCATGACACACGTCTGTATATCTCAACAGCTGAGAAGCAGAACCAACTAGAGATATACAAGGCCAAATAAAGAGATACACGGTAGTGTATCATAAGAGTCTGGGTTTTGAGCGACAAAGAGATCTACACCGGTAAAGTACAAGCCCATGTACTTACCATATACGATTAACCCCGAATCCCATACAAGTATTAGCTCAGAATCTCTTCAGACCAAAATCCGCATATGATTGCATTATGACACACCCCTTGAGTCTGACCCGCAAGTGCACAGGTTTGTTGAAGTAATAAATCCTAGGTGTGTGGGGTATCGTATCCATAGGGAATAAGGAATAGAAACACCAAGATTGCTACTTAACTAAGTGGAAATGAAACAATGATGGTGTGGATAAAGATCGATGCAAATAAACTAAAGAAAATAAGAAAGAGAGGCACAATAAAATGAGTGGAAAGGCAATCGATAAAAGTGGGGTACTCGGATATTGTTCCACCTAGGATTATTGCTTCAAGTGCAAAACCAACTATTATGCTTCCTAACTAATGCTTAATGAGTCGTGGACATCTTTAAATACACTGTTCTAAACAAAAGGTCAACCGTGACTAACTCTACACTATGCCCCGGCGGAGAAATCAACCAGTCTCAACACCTCACACTGTGTAAAGTTGCAAGAAGTTCTAGGGAATCCAAGTGATAAACCCTATTCGTATGGGTAGATCTAACTCTTTGGTCTAGGCGAAAAACCTTAGTCATAACCAAGTGCCAGATACTAAAGTAACTTCGACGTTTCACTTTGTTTCTCACACAACTAAGCCCCCAGCGGAGTTCATCCTTTAGTACTTCACTCTTTTGTGACCGCTAAGAACTCTAGGAAATGGAGGTAGGATAAATCACACCGAAGGGGAAAGGGGACGCTCATGGTGTGTCACTCATCCACAAAGGTTGCCAAGAAGAACTCTCAATCCTAGTGTCACTCTAAGGAAGAATTCATTCAACAAGAATTCAAGATTGGAACTCAATTAAAGACATCAATTAAGGAAAACATAATAAAAGGTTAATGAAACAAATACATCGTAGGTTTCAAAAATCCAAGTACCCACTAGGTGGTTTAGCTCTACATGGAGCAAGATATAATCAATAATTAAATCGAAATTAAAAACATGTAATCCATACGTAAATCCTCTCGATATTCATGTCAATGGTCTTGTGGAGTAGCCTCATCCTCTCCAAAGGTCCCCATGTCAAGCCTAGGGCACACATCGACTTATCGGTGCCGCCGGAAGCTCCCCCAATAACTATCTTCCAAGAGAAATGCGGTGTCAAAGCCGTAAAATCACTCCAAAAGACCTGCCAAAGCCTCTCTAAAGCCTAGCCACCGGCCTCCCAAAAGTTGGAGAAAAGATAGAAGAAAGGATGAAAGATGGATTCTGAAATCGGGGCTATTCGTGGCTTCATATAGGCTGGAATCGGGAATCCACACGGGCGTGTGGAATTTCCACACGCCCGTGTGGATTTCTAGAAATCTGATTTTCTACGGACTATAAACAGTAACTGGTACAGCAACTTGCTACAGTGATTTGCTACGGTACCACTCCTACAGTACTCGCCAAAATATTCCCGAATCCACAGTTTTCATCGAGGCAACATAAACGGGCACATGTCTATGCTATAGATTGCGTCACTTCTTCAAGTAAAAGCACATTTTATGGGAATCTTGCTAACTTTGCACAAGTCAGAACACATGAGTGTGACTAACTTTGTGCCCCTCTAATTTACATAATCCATTGATCAAAATGGAGGTTGGCACACAGTCATATGTCTTCGAGCACAACTTTCATCTTCTCGTGTGTTCACTTCAAGGTTTCATCAACATAATGCATTCGCAATCTACTTTGGCTCCTTTCTTCTCTATTTGTTTCCACAACCCTATATGTGCAAAAGAACACAAAAACACAAGTATTAGCAATAAAACCAAATAAAAGTAATGCTCATTGTAAGAAAAGAATACTTCTTATTCTTAGTCCACAAGCACTTATCAAACTCCCCCACACTTAAGCTTTTGCTTGTCCTCAAGCAAAAATAAAACGTTGAAGCATAAAAGAAGAAAATATTGAAAGTGCTTAGCCTTAGGTTCACCAAAGCATGCAAAGGAAGTATTCTACAAATAAGAGAAATGTCAACATTAAATACGAAAAATTGTTTCTCTAGTTAAAAAATTCGAATAAAAAAGGACAACAAACCCAAAATCGTGTAAGTGAGTGAACTCACTGAAATCAACCCAACGTATACTCCTCAAAGTTATAAGCATAAGGGACTTATTTATATACAAAACAAAGTAAAGAGATGGTAGTAGCTTCACACATCTTCTAAGCTAGCCCTTTCCAAAGCAGCCACTAAGGTGGCTTTTACACTTTCGAGGTGGTAGCTCTTTCTACCGGGGTAGTAGCTTTCACTCATTCCATGAGATAGCTCTTTCTCTGGTTAGGGCATAACTAGTATCCAACTTATGATAGTAGCTTCATACTTCATGGGTATAGCTCTTTCCATCCCCCAATGCACAACCAAAAAAGTATATATATATATATACTTTTTTTAAGCAAAATAACACAAGAAACAAAACTAATTAGTACCTTAAACATCGAACTTGAGTTTTCCAACGAGTTTCATGAGTGAGTGGTGCAATAAGTGTTAATAGGGTGAAAATTCCTAAAAATTCAAGTAAAACCTAGAGCATGAAAACATTTAATGTTAAAAATTCTCCTAAACTCA
This sequence comes from Dioscorea cayenensis subsp. rotundata, assembly GCF_009730915.1. Classification (NCBI taxonomy): domain Eukaryota; kingdom Viridiplantae; phylum Streptophyta; class Magnoliopsida; order Dioscoreales; family Dioscoreaceae; genus Dioscorea; species Dioscorea cayenensis. The sequence goes on along the minus strand of NC_052471.1, from coordinate 6,771,782 downwards.
AGAATACAATCATTGCAACTAAGGTGAACCGCCATTGGCTACGTGATCATGTATAATCAAAGCATAAGTAAAAACATGTGCTATGATGTGAACTCACCCCCATATTTAAGATGTACATTGCCCTCAATGTACCATGCAAGCATAAAAACAAGTATAGCAATTCAAAATATATATGGGTGTGGGCAATTTGAAATAATACTTCTCTGAGCTCGTAGTAGTGTGTTTGATAGAGAAAAAATCCTTGGGAGTGAAGTTCCAATGGGTTGTGAAGCATACACGGTCAAGTGTAAAACACATTGATCGTGACTATGACTAGTTCTTAATTTCCATACTGACAAGACCATCTGCACGTATACACAAGGGGAATTCAGTGAAGCTTAACAAAAATAAAATAAACTAGAGTATATAAAAGATAGAGAAATGAAATACAATTCTAGACAAAAATAAAAGATAAACTCAGAAGGAAGATCCTTTCTGAGTGTACAAGTCCAAAATAAAATACGGAAATGGAATACCAAAATGTAAAAGGAAAGAAAAGTAAAGACGCATCAAGCATCGGTGTCTGGGTGGGGCTCCTCTACTGCTGTTGCTGGTGAAGATAGTACAATTGATTGGATCGACCAGTGCCTGAACTAATGATGGTGGTGCTATGGATGCCTGAGGGGTCCAGGGTGTCACGATGAATGGTGAGGTGACGTATCACTCTAATAGCTGCTGTAGGATGTCAAGATGTGCCATCACCTCTGTGTGGTTTGCGGCATGTGTAATGCGAACCTCAGCCAAGTCTACTTATAGCACCCCCACAACACTCTCGAACCTCTCAAATCGATCATTTGCTCGAGGTGGAGAAAATATCTGAACTGGTGCGGGCTCCTGTGTTGTAGGCAGAGCCCCTGCCTGTGCTTGCTCTGTCTATGGCTCCAGCACTGGCTGTGACTCTTCTCCAGTTTCTCCCTCGACCTCGGCTATCTTAGAATGGGCCATGATTATCATATACAGTCATAGTCCGCATCTCCGAACCATCCCCATCAATCTCATAGTGTCTACGCCAAGTGGAGTCGGTACAATGGCCTTCTCGGCTCTCCCGATAGCTTCTAATAATCCTATTCCCATGATAAGTCTGGTGATGAATGGACCTTAGAATAAAACATCAACTCTGGTATACTGGCCCTGATGACGAAGATAATCGGCCATGATATGCCCTAGATGAATAAGCTTGCGCTGGACCATCAAAAATAAGTAAAGCAAATCCTGCCGACTCAAAGCACCTGTGCTCTCACCTCATCCGCTCACTGATCTACTGAGCACTGCATGTATGTATCTATAGCTAGGTCGGGACAGGTACATGGCCTTAGATACTCCTGGCTCATACTAACCCTGTCCACATAACATCTCGTACGCTCTTTGAAAAGTCAAGCTGCTAGGATAATCAGTTGGTAAGCGCCTGTACTCCTCCGTATCAATAAAAGCCTCGTCATACAATCCCATGAAGATCAAAAACTATGTAATACTCATACTGTAATAATGTCCAAATGCTCGGAACTGCACGGTGTCAACACTATCAAATCTGGAATATGACTAGTCGAACTGAAATGATGCTAGAACCTCGACCATCAATGCGCAAATGGCTGGCTCTCGAATCGATAATAACCTCCTCCATCTTCCTGCGGCCAACAGCTTCTCGACCTCAGGCGCTAGTTCATCACCACGCTGCACCTCTCTCAGCGCACTCAAACCCAAAAACCGCGACTGTCCAAACCTAAGCTTCGATAGCCTCTCAAATCAGACATGGTGCTCAGGAATAGTGAATCCCAAATCTTCCAGCTCTAGAGAAGGCTCACGTGGGTACTTGTCAGCTTACTTATTCGACCAGGGTGCCATATCTACAAAAATTGAACAAGAATTTATCAAAGAAGCTCACAGCTCAATAGTGTAGGAATCCACATGGTTGTGTGCAAAAATTCCAAAAATACACCACAACTTCATTTCAAACTCATTCTAAACATGGATGGACCATCTATTCATATAGACGAAACAACATTCACCATTTTAACCAATTAAAATCAAGTATGGTGATGAAACGAGAGAGAAAGTTTACAGATGTGAAGGAGATGAAAACTCTGAAAATCAACCGGAAAAACTCGCGTAAAACCTTGCTAAATCGAAGGTGAAATATCGGGGAAATGAACAAGTGTATTTTCTAAGCGATTGGGGGTGTGAAGATGAAGATACACGAAGCAATTTTAAGGAAAACCCGCGTCTCTTGGAATTCTGCACATCCACACGGGCTTGTGGAAATTACTCGCACCAGTGTGACTCCACACAGGAAGGCTTCACAGGGGCAAACACACACCCCTGTGTACACTTGGGATATCACACTTTATCTCTGAATGCATCCACACGAGCATGTGGAAATTCCCCACGCCCGTGTGCCCAACCCATAGGGGCATCCACACGACCCTTGTGGTTTCTCTGTCCAACCGAAAAAAATTCTAAGTGTTTCCCAAGCCCTTGCAGAAATTTCATACGGGCGTGTGGATCTTTCACAGGGTTACTCACAGGGGCACTCACATGCCCTTGTGTTTTCTAGGGATGACAGAGAGCACTCTGCAGAGATTTGACACGGGCGTGTGGAAATTACCCACGCCGTGTGTTTGTCACAGGGTCATCACAAGGGCACTCGCACATCCCCATGTAGTCTTGGGAAAAATCTCTAAGTCTCTGTAGAGGAACACACGCCGGTGGGGAATTTCCACACAGGCGTGTAACCATCACAAGATCGTTCACAGGGGCAAACACACGCCCCTGTGTCCTCTCGGGATGAGATCTGAATGAAAGCATACACCCGTGTGGGATTTCCACATGGTCGTGTGTGTTTTCTCTGGATTACTTAGAAAAGATTTGTAAGCTCTGTAGAAAATTCCTGTGCATGTATACATACTTAGAGCTTGCTTCGACAATGCAAAATGAACTAGAGAATCATGAGATACATGCTCAAATGACCAAGATACTCTGCCACACACATTTATGAACATGAAAATACCCAATAATCCATGAGAAGATCACATTAATATCATGTAAATATCATGCCACCAACACTCAAGCCTTATTCATGCAAACACTAAACTAAGAACTAGAAAATAGTAAAGAACTTGGGTTGCTTCCCAAGAAGCGCTTGTTTAAAGTCACTTTAGCCTGATATATCTCTTCTTACCTCACGGGGGCTCATAGATGAAGGTTTCCCTCTTACCTATAACTTGGAAGCATGATGAACATAATCTTTTGAAAGTAAAGGGAGAGTTATCGAGCTTATTACCACTCAAGGGTTCATCACCCTTATTCCATTTTTGCATATCCCCAACAGTCTTGGGGCGTTTCTTCTGGCGTCTCCTCGCTCGGTTCATCTTCCGGAGCATCTTTTTCACGATCCCCAGGGTAAATGGTACTTTTTCCTCTAGACCAAGCATCATCACCTCTTTGTTCTCCACCTCTTAGTCTAGTAACCCCTCGTACCGGTCCGGATTTAACATTTCCTACACATATTCATCAATTAGTTCATTGGTAGTATCAAGAAAATAAAAAGTATCATCAAAGTCAAGAGAATGTCATATGGCTTCGGCGAGGCGGTATGTAAGCTTATCACCGCCAACCCTCAGTGTCAACACCCCATCGTCCATGTCGATAAGTGCCTTGGAAGTGCGCAAGAATGGCCTCCCAGTATCAAAGGAACATCTGCATCCTCATCAACATCCAACACTACGAAGTTTATAGGAAATATGTACTTGTCCACCTTGACAAGCACATCATCAATGATGCCCCTCGGATGTCTCACCGTTCGTTCCGCCAATTGTAATATCATCTGAGTGGGCCTAGGCTCTCCCAAGCCTAGCTTATGAAAGACTGAGTATGGCATGACGTTGATACTAGCCCCTAAATTCTCCAATGCTATCTCTTCACCCATATTACCAATGTTGCACGGGATGATGAAACTTCCGGGGTCTTTCTTCTTGTTCAGCATATTCTTTTGCAAAACCGCGAAACAAAGAGGCATCTAAGATCACCGATGCACTCTGCCTACAACTTCCTCTTGTTGGTCAAAAGATCCTTCAAGAACTTTGCATACAAAGGTATTTGGGACAACGCCTCCAGAAAAGGAATGTTGATGTGAAATTGCTTGAATAGACCCAAGAACTTCTTGTACTTTTCATCATTTTAGTTGTTCTTCAATCTTGATGGATAAGGGATTCTTGGCTTATAACGTGGGGGTGCCACCTCCTTCTCTTTGTTAGCTCACTCCTCAACCTCCACGACCTCGAGTGCTTCAACATTGGGCTTCCACTAGGAGATCTACCTTTAACTTTTTCGACACTTTCTCAAAGTGATCCCCTTTACATGTTTCATTGAATTAGTTTCAGTGTTGCTAGGTAGACTCTCTTGAGGTCTCTTCGATAAAGACGTTTGCAATTTGCCCCACTTGATTATCTCGATTATGCAATGAAGCGGTGTGGTTGCAAAGTGTAGCTTCAATTGATTAAAACCGTGTATCCGATGATTGTACAAATCTGGGTTTCTAAGCCTGAAACTCGATTCTCCATGTTCGGGACTTGTTGCTGTTGGAAACCCGGTGGTGCCATGGCCTTTTGCTTCCCTTGGTTACTCCATGAAAAATTAGGATGGTTTTTGCACCCTTGGTTGTAGGTGTTGCTATAAGGATGGCCTTGTACTCTTCCCGAATTGTCGACAAAAACTACTTGTTCAGTTGGGGCTAAAGTAGCAATCGAAATAGGACAATCAGACGGCATATGTGAACCCCCATAACCATCACAGCTTGTGATAGTGGCTACTCTCTGTGAAGTCAATGTATCAAATTTCTTGCTCAATGCCTCTACTTGGGCTTCCAAAGATATAACTGCATCAATTTCATGGAGTTCGGCACTTTCTTCTTTTCTCTTCCATTCCATTGGTAGCTATTCATGGCTATTTCTTCTAACAATTATCGGGCTTCTTCAGGAGTCTTGTTCCCCATTGTACCTTCCGTGGCAACATCTAGAAATTGTCTTGTACTTGGATTCAACCCATTGTAAAAAATCTGAATGATCATCCATTTGGGGAACCCGTGTTGTGGACACTTCCGCAAGAGGTCCTTGAATCACTCCAAAGTCTCAAACAAGGATTCAAGCTCCATCTATACAAATGAAGATATCTCATTGCGAAGCTTTGCTGACTTTCCCGGAGGAAAGTACCTTTCAAGGAAGGCTTCGACCATTTTGTTCCTTGTTGTGATGGAAGCTCTTAGCAATGAATGGAGAAACTGTTTGGCTCTTCCTTTTAGAGAAAATGGGAAAGCCCTCAATCTTATAGCATCATTCATAACACCACTGATCTTCAGCATGTCACAAACCTCCAAGAAGTTTTTAATGTGATTGTTTACATCCTCATCAGCCAAACCATTGAACTGTGCTGACTACTGTATCATTTAGATGAATACTGGCTTTAGCTCATAATTTGGAGCTATAATCGAGGGCCACACGATACTCGACTGCGTGCCCATAACTGAGGATCTGGCATAGTCTGAAAGTGTTCTCTGTTGTTCATTCTGCTCTACCGTATTTTCTAACCCTTCATCTTCTACTTCAGTTAGATTTGACAGTTCTTGCACAGGTCCTTTACCACTTCTTCTGAGTGTATGTTCAAGTTCAGGATTTCCTTCAACAATTATCGAAGGGTTCCCCCGGGCCATAACCTAGAGCTGCACCAAAAGAAAGAAAACTAATCAGAATGATGATAGAATAAGAAAAGATGAAATAGAATGAATGGTGAATTGCTAAAATAGCAAAGTGCAAAGTATCTCTAAAACGCCTATTCCTCGGCAACAGCGGCAAAAACATGACAAACCCCTTGCGTGTGACCCGCAAGTGCACGGGTTTGTTAATGTAATAAATCCTAGGTGAGTAGGGTATCGTATCCACAGGGAATAAGGAATAGAAACACCAAGATTGTTATTTAACTAAGTGAAAATGAAATAATGATGGTGTGGATAAAGATCGATGCAAATAAACTAAAGAAAATAAGAAAGAGAGGCACAAAAAAATGAGAGGAAAGGCAATTGATAAAAGTGGGGTACTCGGATATTGTTTTTCCTAGGATTATTGCTTCAAGTGCAAAACCAACTATTACGCTTCCCAATTAATGCTTAATGAGTCATGGACATTCTTAAATGTGCCGTCCCAAACATAAGGTCAACCGTGACTTACTCTACACTATGCCTCAGTGGAGAAATCAACCAGTCTCAACAACTTACACTATGTAAAGATGCAAGACACTTTTGGTCCAGTGAAAAGACCCCTAGCCACAATTAAGCCCCAGGTGTTAAAGTCACTTCAATGCCTCACTCTGTTGCTCGCGCAACTAAGCCCCTGTGGAGTTCATCTATTGACCCTTCACTCTATGGTAACCGCAAGGAACTCTTGGAACGTGGAGATAGGATAAATCACACCGAGGGGAAAGGGGACGCTCCACTACCTCTCAACTCAGCCTCTCGACCCTCTCAAATCTTGCTTTGTCTAATCCTCATGGTGTGTCACTCACTCACAAAGATTACCAAGATGGACTCTCAACCATAGTGTCACTCCAAGGGAGAAATCATTCAACAAGCATTCAAGATTGGAACTCAATTAAAGACATCGATTAAGGAAAACATAATAAAAGGTTAATGAAACAAATACATCCTAGGATTCACAAATCCAAGTATCCACTAGGGAGTTTAGCTCTCCATGGAGCAAGATACAATCAATAATGAAATCGAAAGTAAAAACATGCAATTCACTTTAAAACCACCTCGGCACACTGAACCGGATCGGTACCGATGAAAGCTCCCCCAATAACTATCTTCTTATATAAACATGGTGTCAAAGACATGGAACCACTCTCAAAAGACTTACCAAAGCCACTCTAAATCCTAGCCGCCAACCTCCCACAAGTTGGAGAAAAGATAGAATAAAAGATAAAAGATTAATTCCCAAATCAGTACAAGTCGCGGCTTTATAAAGGGCTGGAATCAGGCATCCACAGGGGCGTGTGGATTTTCCACATGCCCGTGTGGATTTATCGAAATCTGATTTTTTTGCAGGCTATAAACAGTAATTGCTACAGGAAATTGCTACAATGGTATGCTGTAGTAACATGCTACAGTACTCCGCCAAAATACTCCCAAATTCACACTTTCATCAAGGCAACATAAATGGGCACACATCTATGCTATAGATCGCATTGCTTCTTTAATAAAATGCCATATTGGTGAAGATCTTGCTAATATTGCGCAAGTCGGAATATGCAAATATGACTGCCTTTGTGCCCCTCTCAAAACATGTAATTGCTTTAGCCCATGGAGCTTGGTACACATTCACGTATCTTCGATCACGACTTGTGTCTTCACATTTGTTCACTCCAAGAATTCATCAACAAAGTACGATCACGATCTACTTTGGCTTGTTTCTTTCATATTTGTCTTCACAACTGTTCATGCATGAAAGTTCATAAATACACATGCATTAGCGCTAAAGTCTAATAAAAGTAATGCTCAATGTAAGAAAAGAATACTTTGTATTACTAATACACAAGCACTTATCACATTATAACTAGGAAAATCTCTAATTAGGGTTAAACTCAATATCTAAATTCATCCCTAATTATTGGAGGGGTACAAAATACCCAATAGTCACAACGTATTCATACATGAATCCCTTTTAAGCTAAGTCTGTCTAGTACAAGAGCGATGGTCACGCAACCAAGTATAACCTAGAAGTTGAACCATAGTCCATAGACTTCTCATGCAATCTAACACATAACAGAACACAACACTTAAACCAAAAACCAAACCAAATGCACTAGAAGTAAATCACAACATCCATACAAGCAAGTTCATCCCAAGGTTTAGCAACATCCACGTGACCTTGGGACTTTATTTCAACATGAATAACAAAGAAATCTGAAGATATATATGAAACATGAACTAAACCAAAGAAACTCCCTTGAAATGTTGACTAGAAGGTGGTGATGAGTGCTTTTCCATCCGCGCGGGCAAGCTCCTTTATGATCTCTTTGATAGCAACCTTCTTCTCCCCCTTGATCTTGCTCCTCAGATATGCCTTCTCAATCGCCTTGAAGAACTAGAAGACGATGGTTGATAAAGGGTGGCCAAAGACCCCTTCAATAATGCCCCAACCCATATTTTAAAGTGCTAATGGCCTGGTTCACGGTTGTGAAGAAGCCCGTCAAACCCTCGAGATTGCTGCTAAAATTTCCATAAAGCGTTACAGTAAAACGCTACAGAAGCTGCTGCAGTAAACTTCGGATTCAACATCCAGCTTACGGTCATCTTCAAGGCCGTTAGGTTGCCAGTTAACAAAATTCAAGACTTCGTAAATTCTTCATCGTATTGTGCTATAGTGTCGCTATGGTATCTGGCTTTAAAACGTCATTTTTGGTGTAGATTTCTTCACGAATGCATTCTTGGGATCACCTAGGCTTTTTTGATGCATGTAACATGAATGAAACTAATTAAACCATAAAAAGGCATCGATTCATCAAAGAATACATGAATATTGCAAAAGATATATCTATAAAATGCGTACATTTAGGTGTTTATCACTCTGTAACTCAAGAGCTAAAGGTTATTGTGGGATCTGATTTTTGACCTAATTTCTGGTGGAAAAGAGGTGAGGACTATCAGCTAAGGTGTGAAGAAGAGCAAGGTATCAAGGAAGAGATTGAAAGAGTGATAAGTGCTTGTGTATAAGTAATACGAAGTATTCTTTTCTTACATTGAGCATTACTTTTCTCAGATTTTATCACGTATTCGTGTGTATACATGTTCTTTCGTGCATTTAGGGTTGTGGAGACAAGTATGGAAGAAAGGAACCAAAAGTAGATTGTGGATTCAATTTGTTAATGAAGTCTTTAAGTGAACAAACATGAAGGCACAAGTTGTGTTCAAAGTTATTTGGGTGTCTGCCGACCTTTATTGTACTCAAGAGAATACACAAATTTTGGAGGGACACAAAGGCATTCACAATCATGTGTTCTGACTTGTGCAATACTAGGAATATCTTCGTTAATGTAATTTCATTGATGATACAACGCGATCTACCGCATGGATGTGTGCCCATTCATGTGGCCTCAATGAAAAGTGTGGATTCGGGAGTCTTTTGGCGAAGTACTGCAGCAGGTTACTGTAGTAAATCACTGTAGCAGTTACTATTTACAGCTTGCAGGAAACTTAATTCTGCAAATTCACACGGGTGTGTGGAAATTCCACACGCCCATGAGGATGCCCAATTCAAGCCCCAAAAAAAATTGCGATTTCAGACGTTTTAAGGGAATATCTTCTATCTTTTTCCCATCGTTTCTCCATCTTTGGAGGCGTTTGCGGCTACAGTTTGGAGAGACTTTTACTAGGTCTTTGGAGTGGTTCTACGACCTTTGACATCACATTCCTTCAGAAGATAGTTATTAGGGGAGCTTTCGTCGGCATCAATTCGGCGAGGTGTGCCCTAGGCTTGACGAGGGAACCCTTAGAGAAGATGAAGCAACTCCACAAGACCATCAATACAGACTACAAAGGGGTTTTATTTAAGGATAGCATGCTTTTACTTTTGATTTTATTGTTGATTGTATCTTGCTCCATGGAGAGCTAAACTCCTAGTTTGTGCTAGGACTTGTAAACCCTATGATGATTTTGTTTCATTGACTCTTGTTTTGTTTCTTTAATATATGATTTAATTGAGTTCCAACCTTGAATGTTTATTTTATTGATTTTCCATCAGAGTGACACTAGGGTTGAGAATCTATATTGGTAATTTTTGTGGATGAGTGACACACCATGAGGGTTAGACAAAGCAAGGTTGGAGAGGGTCGAGAGGGTGAGTCAAGAAGTAGTAGGACGTCCCCTTTCCCTTTATATGTGATTTATCCTACCTCCACATTCCAAGAGTTCTTTGCGATCACTGTAGCAATTTATCGTAGAAGTAACTATTCACAGCCCACAAAAAATTAAATTTCTAGAAATCCACATGGGCATGTGGAAATTCCACATGCCCGTGTGGATGCCCGATTCCAGCCCTATATAAAGCCGTGACTTGTACCAATTTGGGAATCAATCTTTCATCCTTTCTATCTTTTCCCCAATTTTTGGGAGGCCGGCGAATAGAGTTTAGAGAGGCTTTGACAAGTCCTTTGTAGTGGTTCTACGGCTTTGACACCGTGTTTCCCTTGAAAGATAGTTATTGGTGGAGCTTTTGTCGGCACCAATCCGTTGAACTGTGCCTTAGGATTGACAAGGGGACCTTTGGAGAGGACGAGGCTACTCCACAAGACTATCGATACGAATACCGAGGGGGTTTTCCTATGAATTACATGTTTTTACTTTCGATTTCATTATTGATTGTCTCTTGCTCCATGGAGAGCTAAAACCCCCTAGTGGGTACTTGGATTTGTGAACCCTAGGATGTATTTTTTTTCATTAAATTTTTATTATGTTTTCCTTAACTGACGTCTTTAATTGAATTCCAATATTGAATGCTTATTGAATGATTTCTCCCTTAGAGTGACACTAGGGTTGAGAGTCCATCTTGGTAATCTTTGTGAGTGAGTGACACACCATGAGAGTTAGACAAAGCAAGATTGGAGAGGGTCGAGAGGGTGAGTCGAGAGGTAGCGGACCGTCCCCTTTCTCCTCCAGTGTGATTTATCCTATCTCCACATTCCAAGAGTTCTTTGCGATTAGAATAGAGTGAAGGGTTAAGGAATGAACTCTGCTGGGGTTTAGTTGCGTAAGCATCAGAGTGAAGTGTTGAAGTAACTTTAACACCTGGGGCTAAATTGTGACTAAGGGTCTTTTGCTTGGACCAAAGGGTTAGATCTACATATAGGAATAGGATTTATAACTTGGAACCCCTAGAGCTTCTTGCAACATTACAACGTATGAGGTGTTGAGACTGCTTGATTTCTCGGCCGGGGCATAGTGTAGAGTTAGTCATGGTTGACCTTAGGTTTGGGACCGTGTATTTAAGGATGTCCACGACTCACTAAGCATTAGTTATGAAGCATAATAGTTGGTTTTGCACTTGAAACAATAATCCTAGCAGGAACAATATCCGAGTACCCCACTTTTATTAATTACCTATCCTCTCATTTTATTGTACCTCTCATTCTTATTTTCTTTAGTTCGTTTGCATCGATCTTTATCCACACCATCATTATTTCATCTCCGCTTAGTTAAGAAACAATCTTGGTGTTTCTATTCCTTATTCCCTGTGGATACGATACCCCACCCACCTGGGATTTATTACTTCGATAAACCCGTGTATTTGTGGTCACGTGCAAGGGGTGTGTTATGTTTTTGGCGCCATTGCCAGGGAATAGACATTTTGGAAACACTTTGCACTTTACTATTTTAGCTATTTACCATTCATTCTATTTCATCTTTTCTTATTCTATCATCGTTCTAATTTGTTTTCTTTCTTTTGGTACAGCTCCAACTTATGACCTGAAGGAACCCTTCAACAATTGTTGAAGGAGATCTTGAACTTGAGCGTACACTCAAAAGAAGGGGTAAAGACCTGTGCAAGAACCGTCAAATCTAGCTGAAGTAGAAGATGAAGGGTCAAAAAATATAGCAGAGTAGAATGAACAACATAGAACACTTTTAGACTATACCAGATCCTCAATTATAGACACGCAGTCGAGTATCGTGCGGCCCCCGGTTATAGCCCCAAATTTTGAGCTAAAGCCAGCATTCATCCAAATGATACAGCAGTCAGCGCAGTTCAATGGTTTGGCCAATGAGGATCCAAACAATAACATTGAAAACTTCTAAAAGGTTTGTGACATGCTGAAGAACAACGGTGTTATCGATGATGCTATAAGATTGAGGGCTTTACCATTTTCTCTAATAGGAAGAGCCAAATAATGGCTCCATTCATTGCCAAGAGCTTCCATCACAACATGGAACGAAATGGTCGAAGCCTTCCTTGCAAGGTACTTTCATCAGGGAAAGTCAGCAAAGCTTCACAATGAGATATCTTCATTTCTTCAGATGGAGCTTAAATCCTTGTTTCAGACTTGGGAGTGATTCAAGGACTTCTTGCGGAAGTGTCCACAACACTGGTTCCCCGAATGGATGATCATTCAGACTTTTTACAATGGGTTGAATCCAAGTACAAGACAATTTCTAGATGCCACCGCGGAAGGTACAATGGGGAACAACACCCCTGAAGAAGCCCGATAATTTGTATAAGAAATAACCACGAATAGCAACCAATGGAATTGACAACGCCCCTTTCGTGTGACCCGCAAGTGCAAGGGTTTGTCAAAGTAATAAATCCCAATTTAGTGGGGTATTGTATCTACAGGGAGTAGGACTAATGTTTCAAGTGTAATACCGACTATTATACTTCCTAACTAATGCTTAATGAGTCTTGAAAATCCTAAAGCACACGGTCCCAAACCTGAGGTCAACCATGACTAACTCTACACTATGTCCCAGTGGAGAAATCACTCAGTCTCAACACCTCACACTATGTAAAATTGAAAGAAGTTCTAGGGATTCCAAGTGATAAACCCTATTCCTATGTGTAGATCTAACCCTTTGGTCCAAGAGAAAGACCCCTAGTCACAACCAAGCACCAGATACTAAAGTTACTTCAATGCTTCACTCTGTTCCTCGCGCAACAAGCCCCCGATGGAGTTCATTCTTTAGTACTTCACTCTATTATGACCACCAAGAACTCTAGGAAATAGAGGTAGGATAAATCACTCTGAAGGGGAAAGGGGATGCTCAACTACCTCTCGACTTACCCTCTCAATCCTCTCCAATCTAGTATTGTCTAACCCTCATGGTGTGTCACTCATCTACAAAGGTTGCCAAGAAGAACTCTCAACCCTAGTGTCACTCTAAAGGAGAAATCATTCAACAGGCATTCAAGATTGGAACTCAATTAAAGACATCAATTAAAGAAAACATAATAAAAGGTTAATGAAATAAATACATCCTAGGGTTCAGAAATCCAAGTACCCACTAGGGGGTTTAGCTCTCCATGGAGCAAGATATAATCAATAATGAAAGCAAAAGTAAAAACAAGTAATCCATAGGAAAACTCCCTCGGTATTCTTGTCGATGGTCTTGTGGAGTAGCCTTGTCTTCTCCAAAGGTCACCTTGTCCTACCTAGGGCACACCTCGCTGGATCGATGCCGACAAAAGCTCCCCCAATAACCTTCTTCAAGCGGGCGCGGTGTTAAATCTATAGAACCACTCCAAAGGCTTGCCAAAAGCCTCTCAAAACTATAGCCGACGGCCTCCCAAAAGATAGAGAAAAGTTGGAGAGAAGGGTGAAATGATTCTCCTAAAATTGGGTTGAATCACAGCTTAAATAGGGCTGGAATCGGCCATCCACACGCCCCTGTGGATTTTTCACATGGGCATGTGGCATTTCCACATGCATGTGGGGAGTTTCCACACGCCCGTGTAGATTCTGTGGAAACCTGATTTTCGGCCGGCTGTGAACAATAACTGCTATAGTATATTGCTGGTGTGATTTGCTACAATACTGCTGCAATGCTCCGCCAAAACACTCTCAATTCCACACTTTTCATCAAGGTAACATAAACGGGCACATGTTTATGCTGTAGATCACAACTCTTATTCAATCAAAGTCCTCATTGGTGAAGATCTTGTTATCAATGCACAAGTCAAGATACACAAACGTGACTACCTTCGTACGCGTCCAACTCATTGCAATGCCTTGACTACATGGAGGTTGGCACACATTCACATATCTTAGATCCACACTTGTGTCTTCTCCTTTGTTCCTTCCAAGATTCCACCAAATAGTGCGTTCACGATCTACTTTTGGTTTTTTTTCTTAATACTCAGCTTCACAACCCTAAATGTGCAAAAGAACACAAATAAACATGTATTAGTGCTTAAACCTGATAAAAGTAATGCTAATCATAAGGAAATAACACTTCACATTCTTAACACGCAAGCACTTATAGGGAATGCAAGAGAAAAGAAGAAAGTGGCCGGACTCCATGAAATTGATGATGTTACATCTTTGGCAGCCCAAGTATAGGCATTGAGCTAGAAATTGGATATATTGACTTCACCGAGGGTAGCAGCTATCACAAGGTATGATGGTTATGGGGGTTCACATATGCCATCTAATTGTCCGATTTCAATTGCTACTTCAGCCCCAACTGAACAAGTAGATTTTATGGGCAATTCGGGAAGAGTACATGGCAATCCTTATAGCAACACCTACAACCAAGGGTGGAGAAACCACCCCAATTTCTCATAGAATAACCAAGGGCAGCAAAAGGCCATTGCACCACCGGGTTTTCAACAACAACAATCCCCGAAAATGGAGAATCAATTTTCAGGCTTGGAGACCCGAATGACTGATATAGAGAAAGCTTCGAAAAAATTTGTTCAATCATCGGATACACGATTTCAGTCGGTCAAAGCTACACTTCACAACCACACTGGTACATTACACAATCTAGAGAATCAAGTGGGGCAAATCGCAAAGTCTCTATCGGAGAAACCTCAACAGAGTTTACCTAACAACACCGAAACTAACCCGGGAGAGCATGGGAAGGCGATCACTTTGAGAAGTGGTCATGAGACTGAAGGTAGAGCTCTAAGTGAGAAGACCAATGTAGAAGCACCCAAGGTCGTGGATGTTGAGGATAGAACCAACAAAGAGAAGAAGGTGGCACCCCCACCTTATAAGCCAAGAATCCCTTACTCTTCAAGGTTCAAGAACGACCAAAATGATGAGCAATACAATAAGTTCTTGGGTCTATTCAAGCAATTGCACATCAACATTCCCTTTGTGGAGGCATTGTCTCAAATGCCTAGGTATGCAAAGTTTTTGAAGGAACTTTTGACCAACAAAAGGAAGTTGGAGGAGAGTGCATCGGTGAGTTTTAGATGCCTCTGGTTCGGCGGTGTTGCAAAAGAATATGCCAATAAAGAAGAAAGACCCCGGAAGCTTTGTTATTCCATGCAACATTGGTAATATGGGTGAAGAGATGGCATTGGCGGATTTGGGGGCTAGTATCAACGTCATGCCATACTCATTTTTTCATAATCTAGGCTTAGGGGAGCCTAAGCCCACTTGGATGACATTACAATTGGTGGACCGAACGGTGAGACATCTGAGGGCATCATTGAAGACGTGCTTGTCAAGGTGGACAAGTACATATTTCTTGTAGACTTCATAGTGTTGGATGTCGATGAGGATGCAGGTGTTCCTTTGATACTTGGGAGGCCATTCTTGCTCACTTCCAAAGCACTTATCAACATGGACGGTGGGGAGTTGATACTGAAGGTTAGTGATGACAAGCTTACATACCGCTTCGCCGAAGCCATGCGACATTCTCTTGACTTTGATGATACTCTTTATTTTCTCGACACTACCGATGAACTAATTGATCAATATGTGCAGAAAATGATGAATCCGGACCCGTACCAGGGGTTACTAGACCAAGAGGTGGAGAACGAAGAAGTGTTGATACTAGGTCTAGAGGAGAAGGTACCATCTACTCTGGGGATCGTGAAGAAGATGCTCCAGAAGATGAAGCGAGTGAGGAGACAGCACAAGAAATGCCCAAAGGTTGTTGGGGATGTTCAAGAATGGAGTGAGGGTAACGAACCCTCATGTGGTAACAAGCTCGATAACCCTCCCTCTACCTTCAAAAGACTATATTCATCGTGCTTTCAAGTTATGGGTAAGAGGAAAACCTTCATTTATGAGCCCCCATGAGGTAAGAAGAGGTATGTCAAGATAAGTGACATTAAACTAGTGCTTCTTTGGAGGAAACCCAAGTCTTTACTATTTTTCTAGTTGGTAGTTTAGTTTTTTCATGCATAAGGCTTCAGTGTTGGTGTCTTGATGTTTACATGCTATTATTGTGATTTTCTCGTGGATTATTTGGTGTTATCGTGTACATAAATGTGTGTGGCGGAGTATCTTGGTCGTTTGAGCATGTGTTTCATGATTCTCTCGTCCATTTTGCATTGTTGAAGTAGCCTCTGAGTGTGTATACATGTTCAGGAATTTTCTACAGAGCCTGCAGATTTTTCTAAGTTAACCAGAGAAGGCACACGATAGTGTAATTTCCACATGGGTGTGTGTTTTCATTCAGAGCTCATTCCGAGAGGACACATGGGCGTGTGTTTGTCCATGTGAATGACCTTCTCACAGTCACATGGCCGTGTGTTAATTCCACACGGGTGTGTGTTTCTCTGTAGAGACTTAGAGATTTATCCTGAGAAGAGACAAGGGTGGGCGTCTGCCCTTGTGTCTGACCCTATGACACGCCCGTTTGGATCTCTGCAGAAAGTTCTCCTCCATCTCGAGAGGACACAGTGGCGTGTGAGTGCCCCTGTGAAGATGCACACGCCCGTGTGGAATTTCCACAAGGGTGTGTGGAACACTTAGAAAATTTCTCGATTGGACAGAGATGCCACAGGGGTGTAGGGGTACCCCTGTTGGTCGAGCACACGAGCGTGGGGAATTTCCTCATGCCCGTGTGGATGCATTCAAAGATAGTGTGCTATCTTGAGAGCACACAGGGGTGTGTGTCTACCCTTGTGAAGCTCTCCTGTAGAGTCACACAGGCGTGGGTAATTTCCACACGCCCGTGTGAATGTACAGAATTTAACAAGCCGTGATTTCCTTTATAAAACTATTTGGCCTTTCTCATTTTCACACTTCTAAATGCTCAGAGGACACACTCATTCACTCTCCTTGACCTTACACCACTGATTTAGAGAGATTTTACTCGAGTTTTCTGGCCGATTTCAAGTTTTTCTCATTCATCTCGTTGGTAAACCCTTATTCTCTCTTTTCTTCACCATTAATTGATTTTATTTGATTAAAATGGAGAATGTGGTTCGTTTCTATGCTAAAATGGTTAATGCATGTTTAGAATTAGTTTAGAAATGGGTTTTTGGTGTATTTTTGGATTTTTAGTATAGTGGCCATGCGGTTTTCACGCCCCGTGGATCCACACGGGCGTGTGGAATTTCCACACGACCGTGTGGATTCCTGCAGTATGGATATGTGTCTAGGATTGATCAATTTCCTTTCAAATCTTGCAGCCATGGTCCCTAAGATAAAGACACCAGGTGGCAAGCGTCCTTGAGAGCACTCTCCAGAATCCGAGCATATAGAGTTTACTATACCCGAGCACCGAGCTCGGTTTGAGCGTCTTTCCAAGAATAACTTTGGTCAGACGCAGTTCCTTGATTTGAGCGCTATGCACAAGATACAATTAGCTTACGATATCGCAAATGAGATTAAGGAAATGTTGGCCTTGTGCAGTTGGCGTCGACTGCTGACTATTCGTGACCCTGTCATCCAGATGCTGACACTTTAAGTACTGGCATCGTTTGAGTTTGATAGATCATACTCCAGTTTTGTTACTGGTAATGCCATACACTTCAGAGTCTTCGGGCATCATTATAGTATGAGCATCAGACAATTCTCGATTCATTTGGGGTTATACGATGAGGAATTCACAGCTACCGAGGAGTGCGAGCAGCTCCAAACAGATTATCCGGGTAGCTTGACTCCTCAGCGTGCATATCGAGCATTATGCGGCCGTGGTCAGTATGAGCCGGGGTGTCAAAGGCGACTTGTTTGTCTCGGCCGAGCTATTGAAACATGCATGCCATCCTGAGCGGATCAGTTAATGGTCGTGGTGATAGTACTAATATCCTGAGCCGACAGGAGGTTCTTTACTTATATTCCATGGTACAGTACCAGCCTTTTCACCTTAGCCACATACTAGCAAATTACCTGAGGTATCAGGGTCAGTCTACCAAGATCGGTGTCCTCTTCTCCAGCTAATACATCGCTAGGCTTATCATCGAAATGGGTTTACGGGACATAATTAGAGGGGCTGAGAAGTCAATCATACTTGTTCCCCTAAGTATAGAGATGATTAGATAGATGGGGATGCTGCGCAGGTATGGGCCGGGAGTGCATGTACTAATTATACCTGATGCAGAGATAGGTAAAGGAGTTATAGCAGAGGGTTTTTAGCATGCTCCTGAGCCGCAGCCAAAGCCGATGGAGACCGATGCACCACCAGTAGCACAGGAGTCACCCCAAGTGAGCATGTTCTCCCCATCTCGAGCATATGATCACTTTGAGAGGCTTGAGAGTGCTATAAGGATGTTACAGACCGAGATTACTGAGGTCTGAGCAATATAGGCTGTGCAACACATAGACGTGATGGCGCGTCTTGATATTCTGTAGCAGCTACTTGAGCAGGATGCTGCCTCACTAGTCATCATGAGACCCCGGACCCTTCCGGCTCCGCCAGCATTACCATTACTAGATCCACCAACACCATTTGACTTAGCAGCAGCTACAGAGCCGACCACCAATGACACCGACGCTTGAGGTGTCTTTAGCTTTCTTTTCCTTTGTTTCTCGTATTTTATTTCTACATTATCTTTTGGACTTGTATACTCATAAAGGATCTTCCTTCTGTGTTTATATTTTTATCTCGAGTTGTATTTCATTGCTCTATCTTTTATATACTATAGTTTATTTTATTTTTGTTGAGCTTAACTGAATCCCCCTTGTATATGCGTGTAGATGGTCTTGTCTGTATGGAAATTGAGAACTAGTCATAGGCACGACCAATGTGTTTTTACACTTGGCCATGTGTGCTTCACAACTCATTGGAGCTCCACTCCCAAGGAATTTTGCTCCATCAAGTGCACCACTAGGAGTTTAGGGGAGTATTTTTTAAATTGCCCACTACCACATATATTTTGATTGTTACATCTTTTATTGTACTTACATGTGTACATTGAGGGCAATATACATCTTAAGTGTGGGGGGAGTTCACATTACACATGTTCTATACTTATGCTTTAATTGTGCATGCTCGCGTAGCCAATGGCGATTCACCTTAGTTGCAATGATTGTATTCTTGAGTTTAGGAGAATTTTCATTATTGAATGTTTTCATGCTCTAGTTTTTACTTAGATTTTTTTAAGATTTTTTTGCCCGATTGACACTTGTTGCACTACTCGCTCATTAAATTCTTTTGGAAACTCAAGTTCGATGTTTACGGGACTAATTAGTTTTGTTTCTTGTGTTCTTTTTGCTAAAAAAAAAATTATACTTGTTTTAGTTGTGCATTTGGGGTGGAAAGAGCTACCACCTATGAAGTATGAAGCTACTCTCACAAGTCTGATACTAGTTATGCCCTAATTAGAGAAAGAGCTATCTCATGGGATAAGTGAGACCAACTACCACAGTAGAAAGAGCTACCAACTCTTTACTTTGTCTTTATATATAAATAAGTCCCTTACACTTAGAACTTTGAGGAATATACTTTGGTTTGATTTGAGTGAGTTCACACACTTACATGATTTTAGGTTTGCTATCCTTTTTTATTCGAGTTTTTAGCTAGAACAATGATTTTTCGTATGTAGTGTTGAAATTTCCCTTACTTGTAGAATTCTTCCATTGCATGATTTGGTGAACCTAAGGCCCAGCACTTTCAATATTTCCTTCTTCTATGCTTTACTGTTTTATTTTTGCTTGAGGACAAGATAAAGCTTAAGTGTAGGGAGTTTGATAAGTGCTTGTGTATTAGTAATATGAAGTATTCTTTTCTTAGATGAGCATTACTTTTACCAGATTTTAACACTAATACATGTGTATTTGTGAACTTTCATGCATGAAGGATTGTGAAGCCAAATATGAAAGAAAGAAGCCAAAGTAGATCGCGATTGCACTTTGTTGATGAAGTCTTGGAGTGAACAAATGTGAAGACACAAGTTATGATCGAAGATAATTAAATGTGTGCCAACTTCCATGCGCTCAAACAATTACATGGTTTGAAGAGGCACAAAGGAGGTCACATTTGCGTATTGCAACTTGTGCAATGTTACCAAGATCTTCACCAATATGGCATTTATTGAAGAAGCGATGCGATCTACGGCATAAACGTGTGCCCGTTTATGTTACCTCGATGAAGAGTGTGGATTCGGGAGTATTTGGCGGAGTACTATACTAGGTATTGTAGTAAATCACTGTAGCAGTTACTGTTCATAGCCCGCAAAAAATCAGATGTCCAGAAATCCACACTGGCGTGAGGAAATTCCACACAACCGTGTGGATGCCCGATTCCAGCCCTTTATAAAGCCACGAATTGCATCGATTTGGGAATCAATCTTTCATTCTTTCTTCTATCTTTTCTCCAACTTTTGGGAGGCCGATGGCTAGGGTTTAGAGAGTATTTGGCATGTCCTTTGGAGTGATTCTATGGCCTCAATGCTGCATTTCTCTTGAAAGATAGTTATTGGTGGAGCTTTTGTCGACAACGATCCGGTGAGGTGTGTCCTAGGCTTGACAAGGGGACCTTTGTAAGGACGTCGCTATTCTATAAGACCATCAACACGAATACCGAAGTGGTTTTCCTATGGATTACATGTTTTTACTTTCAATTTCATTATTGATTGTATCTTGCTCCATGGAGAGCTAAAACCCACTAGTGGGTACTTGGATTTGTAAAGCCTAGGATGTATTTGTTTCATTAACCTTTTATTATGTTTTCCTTAATTGATGTCTTTAATTGAGTTCCAATCTTGAATTCTTGTTGAATGATTTCTCCCTTAGAATGACACTAGGTTTGAGAGTCCGTCTTGGTAATCTTTGTGAGTGAGTGACACACCATGAGGGTTAGAAAAAGCAAGATTGGAGAGGGTGGAAAGGGTGAGTCGAGAGGTAGCGGCGCGTCCCCTTTTCCCCTCTTGTGTGATTTACCAGACCTCCACATTCCAAGAGTTCTTTGCGGTCAGAATAGAGTAAAGGGTTAAAGGATGAACTCCTCTAGGGCTTAGTTGTGCGAGCAACAGAGTGAAGCGTTAAAGTGACTTTAACACCTGTGGCTTAATTGTGACTAGGGGTCTTTCACCTGGACCAAAGGGTTAGATCTACATATAGGAATAGGATTTATCACTTGGAATCCCTAGAGCTTCTTGCAACTTTATACAGTATGAGGTGTTGAAACTGGTTGATTGCTCTGCCAGGGCACAGTGTAGAGTTAGTCAAGGTTGACCTTAGGTTTGGGACCATGTATTTAAGAATGTCCACGGCTCACTAAGCATTAGTTAGGAAGCATAATAGTTGGTTTTGCACTTGAAGCAATAATCCTAAGAGGAACAATATCCGAGTACCGCACTTTTATTGATTGCCTTTCCTCTCATTTTATTGTGCCTCTCATTCTTACTTTCTTTAGTTCATTTTCATTGATCTTTATCCACACTATCATTATTTCATCTCCACTTAGCTAAATAGTAATCTTGGTGTTTATATTCCTTATTCCCTGTGGATACGATACCCCACTCACCGGGGATTTATTACTTCGACAAACTCATGCACTTGGAGTTCACACGCAAGGGGCGTTGTAAATGATCATTAATACATTTTATAACGGGTTGAGTGATAAGTGCTTGAGTGAACATGTTTTTATGCATGTTTTACATACATTGAGCATCATATTTTATATGGTTTATGTCTCATTTCGTGTATTGGGTGTTCTTTTATGCATATAGGTTGTGAAGGCATTGGGAATTCAAAAGGGAGCGAAGATAGGCTATCATGGCATAATATTGGGAGTTCTTGTACAAATCAAGTTGGAAGACACAAGAGGAGTTCGTGTATGAGGAGATGTGTGCCAACTTCCATAGTTTTGCAAGCCAAGTTATTAATGGAAGGGCACAAAGGCAGCCATGTCTCCACATTCCTCCTCTTTGTAAAGATTTCAAGACCTTTCAAGACGCATTGATGAAGGAAAAGCCGTATAGCCTACCATATGATCGTGTGCCCGATCGTATGGCCTTAAGAGGAGAATGTTTATCATCACGGTTGTGGAAATCACTGCAGCAAAAGTACTGTGGCATAATTACTGTTCACGCGCCCTCGTGGAAATTTCTGCAGCCCACGCGGGCGCGTGAAAATCCACGTGGGCGCGTGGGGCCACGTGACAGACGCGATTTGAGGCTATAAATACACCTTTTGGCCGATTCTAAAGCGACTTTTTGGCGGAGCTTTGAGAGAGACATTGAGAGAGAGGCGGCTAGGGTTTGAGGAGAAGGTCTTCGCCGATTGAGAGGGAGTTCTTCACCAACTTTGATAGGTTCCTTCGACGTCATAGCATTTTGGGGAGCCATTGGTGACCTAGCTTCGGAGAGGAACCCTTCAAGACGTAGAACTACCAATCAAGGCCAGTCCGCGTGAATTCGAGGGGGTTTTCTCTATGGGTTTTATTGCTTTTCATTGTATCCATTATTGTTTTGTAACTAGGCCCATGGAGGGCTAAACCCTAGTGGGTATTTGGGCATGTGAACCCTAAGATTTATATTTTGGATTGATTCTCTTAATGCTTCTAGTTAATCCGAGTTGTCTTGAGTTTTAATCTTGTGATTTAATTGCTTGCTAGTGTTGTTAATCCTCGTGGTTGATTTACATTGCATGATTTAATACTTTGATTTGAGAGGTCTCCATTAGAGTTAGATTTCCAAGATTAAAGAGGGTTGAGAGGGTGAGCCTTGAGATGGAGGAGTGTCCCCTTTCCCCTTCGATTGAGTGTTTCCTATCTCCGTATTCCATATTCTCTTTGCAACCATATTTGGTGTGAGGCGTGAGATTGCTCGATTTCTCTGCCGGGACCTTGTAGGGGGTTAGGATCCTTTGCCGGGAATTAGGGTTGGATCTACATTTAGGAATCGGTTTCACTCTTAGGTTTCCTTATAGCATATTGCGGTCATATAGGGTGTGATGTGTTGAGATTGGTCGATTACTCCACCGGGACCTTGTAGGGGACTAGTGCCTTTTGCTTGGAGACAAGGATTGGTTATCGTTGGACTACCTCGACTCATTAGACCCGATTCTAGAGCATTTAGTGAATCTTGAGCTTAAAGGAAGATCTTAGGCGGATCATTGCCCGAATACCTCATCCTTAGTGATTGAGACTCTTCTACTTTATTTCTTGCATGCTTGTTTGCTTTGCTTGCAATTAGTTCACTTCATCATATTCATTGATTCCTACTAGATAATTGAGAAGTGGTTATTACTAATACTTCCATTCCCTGTGGATTCGACTACCCGACTCACCGGGTAATTATTACTTCGACACCCGTGCACTTGCGGTTTATACGCATATTCAGACGTGTCATTGAGCTCAAGCAATAAACAACTTCTAGATGTCGCCGCAGGAGGTATAATAGGAAACAAGACTCCAGAAGAAACCCGGCAATTGATTAAAGAAATGGGTTTGAATAGCTACCATTGGAATGCAAGAGAAAGGAAGAAAGTGGCCGGACTCCATCAAATTAATGCGGTTACATCCTTGGCAGCCCAAGTAGAGGCATTAAGCAAGAAATTGGATACATTGACTTCACCAATGGTAGCCGCAATCACAAGTTGTGCTGGTTGTGGGGGTTCACATATGCCATCTGATTGTCTTATTTCAATTGCTACTTCAGCCCAAACTGAATATGTAGACTTGTGGGCAATTCGAGAAGAAGGCAAGGTAATCCTTATAGCAAGACCTATAACCAAGGGTTGAGCAGCCACCCCAACGTTTCTTGAAATAACAAAGGGCAACAAAAGGCCATGGCACCACAGGGTTTCCAACAACAACATCAAGCCCCGAACATGGAGAATCGAGTTTCAGGCTTGGAGACCCGAATGCCTAACTTAGAGAAAGCTTTGACATGATTCGTCTAATCATCAGATAGAAGGTTCCAATCATTCGAAGCTACACTTCGTAACCACACCGCGTCATTGCACAATCTAGAAAATCAAGTGGGGAAAATTGCGAAGTCATTATTGGAGAGGCCACAAGGAAGCTTGCCTAGTAACACTGAAACCAATTCGACAGAACATGTGAAGGCAATCACTTTAATAAGTGGTCGTGAGATTGAAGGTAGGCTTCTAAGTGAGAAAACCAATGTTGAAGTACCCGAGGTCGTGGAGGTTGAGGAGAAAGTAAACAAAGAGAAGGAAGTGGCAACCCCACCTTACAAGCCAAGAATCCCTTATCCTTCAAGGTTGAAAAATGATCAAAACGATGAGCAATACAAGAAGTTCTTGGGTCTATTCAAGCAATTGCACATAAATATTCCTTTTGTAGAGCCGTTGTCCCAAATGCCTCATTATGAAAAGTTTTTGAAGGACCTTTTGACCAACAAGAGGAAGTTGGAGGAAAGTGCATCGGTGATTATAGATGCCTCTTATTCAGCGAGTTTGCAAAAGAATATGCCGAACAAGAAGAAAGACCCCGAAAGCTTCATCATCCCATGCAACATTGGTAATTTGGGTGGAGAGATGGCATTGGCAGATTCAGTGACTAGTATCAACGTCATGCCATACTCTTTCTTTTAGAAGCTAGGCTTGGAAGAGCCTAGGCCTACTCGCATCATTGAAGACGTGCTTGTCAAGGTTGACAAGTACATATTTCCTATAGACTTTGTAGTGTTGGATGTCGACGAGGATGTAGATGTTCCTTTCATACTTGGAAGGCCATTCTTGTGCACTTCCAAGGCACTTATCATCATGGATGGTGTGGAATTGACACTGAGGGTTTTCGACAACAAGTTGACATACCGCCTTGTGAAGCCATACAACATTCTCTCAACTTTGATGATACTCTTTATTTTCTTGACACTACCGATGAACTAATCGATGAATATGTGTAGGAAATGATGAATCCGGACCTGTATGAGGGGTTGCTAGACCAAAGAGTGGAGGATGAAGAAATCTGAATGCTTTGTCTAGAGGAGAAGGTACAACCTACCCCGGGGATCATGAAGAAGTGCTCCGGAAGATGAAGCGCCCAAGGAGACGACACAAGAAATGCCCCAAGGCAAATGGGGATGAGCAAGAATGGAGTAAGGGTGACCAACCCTTGTACGGTAACAAATCTAATAACTTCCCCTCTACTTTCAAAATACTATATTCATCGTGCTTTCAAGTCATGGGTAAGAGGGAAACCTTCATCTATGAGCCCCCGTGAGGTAAGGCAAGGTACGTCAAGCTAAGTGACATTAAACAAGCGTTAATTGGGAGGCAACCCAAGTCTTTACTATTTTTATAGGTTTCAATTAGCGTTTGCATAAATAAGAGCTTAAGTGTTTGTGTCTTGATCTTTTACATGCTATTGCTGTGATTTTCTCATGGATCTTCGCTGTTTTCATGTGCTTAATTGTGTTTTGGTGAAGTTTCTTGGTCGTTTAAGCGTGTCTTTCATATTTCTCTGGTTACTTTTGCATAATATAGATAGGTTTTGAGTACTTATAAATGTTCAGAAATTTTCTGCTAAGTCTTTGATTTTTTCTAAGTAATCTAGAGAAAACACATGGTCGTGTGGAAATTCTACACGGGCGTGTGTTTGCGTTCAGAGCTCATCCAGAGAGGATATAGGGGCATGCGGTTGCCCCTGTGAATGACCTTGTGACGGTCACACGCCCATGTGGAATTTTCACACGGGCGTGTGTTTCTCTGCAGAGGCTCAGAGAGCTATCTCAAGAAAACACAGGAGCGTATGTCTGCTCTTGTGTTTTACCCTGTGAACTACACATGTGCGTGGGTAATTGCCAGACGCTCATGTGAATTCCTGCAGAGAGTTCTCCTCCATCCCGAGAAGACACAGGGGCATATGAATGCCCCTGTGAGTACCCCTGTGAAGATCAACATGCCCGTGTGGAATTTCCACAGGGCGTGTGGAACACTTAGAATTTTTCTCGGATTGGACAAAGAAGCCACATGGGCGTGTGGGTACATCTGTGGGTCTGGTACACGGGCGTGGGGAATTTTCACATGCCATGTGGATGCATTCAGAGATAAGGTGTGCTATCTCGAGAGCACACAGGGGCGTGTGTCTGCCCTTGTGAAGCTCTCCTGTGGAGTCACACGGGCGTGGGTAATTTTTTTGAGTTTTTCGGCGCTGGTTTTCTTTAAAACCTTTTCGCGTTTCTTCATCTTCTCACTCCCAAACATTTAGAGAATGCTTCCATTCACTATCCCGACTTCACACCATTGTTTTAGACGGATTTTATTCGAGTTTTCTGACCGATTTCAAGCTTTCATTCTCTATTTCATCGGTAAAACCTTTTTCTCTCTTTTCTTCACCATTACTTGATTTACTTTGATTAAACTAGTTAATCCACTTCATTTTTATGCTAAAATTGTTAGTTTATGCTTTAGAGTGAGTTTAGAATAAAGTTGTGATGTATTTTTGAGTTTTTAGCATGGTGGTCATGCGGTTTTCATGCCCCGTATATCCACATGGGCGTGTGGAATTTGCACATGATAGTGTGGATTTCTACAGTATTAATTCTGTGAGTGTTTTAATCAATTTTCCATCTAATTCTTGCAGATATGGCATCTAGATCAAAGAAAGCGGCCGTCAAACATCCTAGGGAGACTTCACCTAAGCTTGAGCACATCGAGTTTTCGATTCCCGAACATCAAGCTCGATTTGAACGGTTGTCAAGACTCAGGTTTTTAGATTTGAGTGCGCTGAGAGGGGTTCAGCGAGGCGATGAGGTAGCCGATGATATCAAGGAGTTGTTCGCCATAGGAAGCTGGAGGAGGTTATTATTGACTCGAGATCCAGTTATCCACACATGGACACTGGAAGTTCTAGCGTCTTTCGAGTTCGACCTATTATATCCCAGATTCGATAGTGTTGACACCGTACAATTTTGAGCATTTAGACATCATTACAGAATGAGTGTTATACAGTTTTCCAGGCTGGATGGGATTGTATGATGTGGCTTTTATTGGCACAAAGGAGTATGACCGGTTACCGACTGATTATCCTGGCAGCTTGACTCCTTAGAGGGTGTACAGGATTTATGTGGACAGGGTCAGTACAAGACACGAGTGTCTAAGGCCACATGCCTGTCCTAGCCATGCTACAGATACATACATATAGTGCTTTGTAGATCAGTGAGCGGTCAAGGTGACAGCACAGGTGTTTTGAGTCGGCAGGAGCTATTTTATTTATTTTCGATGGTCTAGAGCGAGCCGATTCATCGGATGACTGGCTCTCTAATAGTCAGCAACTGCCGCCAACCGCCTTCTGAAACTAGATCCTCGATCTCATCGGCGAACTCATCACCCTGCTGAAGCTCCCGCGGTATAGTAGTGTCCATAAATCGAGTCTGTCTGAAATAGAATCTCGACAATTGCTCATAATGGACCTGATGTTCGGGAATCGCAAATCGCATGCCCTCGGGCTCAGAGGATGACTCACGTGGCCTATTATCAGCTTACTTCTTTGACCTAGGTGCCATGATCTGCAAAATTTAAACAAAATTGGTCAAACAAGTTGATAAAACAATATTGCAGAAATACACACGGTCGTGTGGAATTTCCGCACGCCCGTGTGGATTCACGGGGCGTGAGAACCTCACGACCACGCATCAACAATACAAAAATACAACTCAATAATATTTCTAACTTCGTTCTAAAAATAAATCATTGTTCCAATTGAAGAAACGAAGCATTATTAACCAGATTAATCGATAGAAATCATGAATTGACGAAGAAGATGATAAAAAGGGATTTACCGATGAGGAGAAGTGACAAAATGAAGAGCCGGCCGGAAAACTTTGCTAAAATCCAACCAAACTGGCGCAATGGACTAGGAGTGTATTGTGGGAGTGTTTTCAAGTGAAAAAGGAGTCATGAAGAGGGAGAGAAATCATCCTCTTTTAAACAAAACTCGCAACTTTTGACATTCTGTGCATCCACACTGGCGTGTGGAAATTCCCCACGCCCGTGTGCCTCACTTCAAAAGCTCCACAGGGGCGTACGCATGCCCCTGCGCGCTCTCGGGAAAAACTCTCACTGACTTAGAACGATTTCCCACGGGTGTGCGGAAAATATCCACGCCCGTGCGCCAGACCCACAGGGGAAGACGCACGCCCCTGTGGCTTCCCTGGAAATCCGAGAATAATATCAAGTCATACACACGCCCGTGCGGAAATTCCACACGGGCGTGGACATTCACATGCCCAACTCACAGGGGCAGCCACACGCCCCTGTGTCTTCTCGGAATGGAAAGACTCCTCTGCAGAGTTTTGCACGGGCGTGTGGAAATTACCCACGCCCGTGTGTGATTCTCAAGGTCGCCCACAGGGGCGAGTCCACGCCCCTGTGTGTTCTCGGGAAAATCTGCACAACTCTGCAAGAATTCACACGCCCGTGCGGAAATTACCCACGGGCGTGTGCACGCCCCTGTGCCTTCTCTGGATGAGCTCGCAGTATACACCCACTGGGGTATGGAAATTCCACACGCCCGTGTGTTTTCTCTGGATGACTTAGAAAAACCTGCAGGCTCTGCAGAAATATTCTGAACATGTTTACACACTCAGAGCCTACCCTAGTATGCAAAATTTACCAGATAAAAACATGAAATAGAACTCAAACGACCAACCTTCGCCAATTCTCAACAAAACACACAATGAATTCTTTTTAAAAACCAACAACAAAATCACAGTACAAGCACTCAAAAAAAATTGAAACACCAACACTTAACAGTTTATTCATGTAAACAACTAAACTGAAAGATACTAAAAACTGATGAAACACTTGGGTTTGCCTCCCAAGAAGCGCTTGTTTAATGTCACTAAAGCTTGACATATCTTCCTTACCTCACGGGGTTCATAAATGAAGGTTGCCCTCTTACCCATGGCTTGAAAGCATGATGAGCAAAGTCTCTTGAGGGTAGGGGTGTACTCTCGGGCTTCGGACCACCTAGCAATGGTTCCTCCAACTTCCTTGGCTCTTTTACATCTCCAACAGTCTTGGAGCGTTTTCGGTGGTGTCTCTGAGCCCTCTTCATTTTCTGGAGCACCTTCTTCAAGATCCCTGGGGTAGATGTTTCTTCTCCAGTCGAACCAAGCATCATTACTTCTTCATTGCTCTCCTCTTGGTCGAACAAACCTTCATACAGATCCGGGTTGAACATTTCCTGCATATATTCATCAACAATTTCATCAGTAGTGTCTATAAAGTATAGAGTATCATCAAAATCGAGAGAATACTACATGGCTTCAGCAAGGCGGTATGTGAGCTTGTCGTCTCCAACTCTCAATGTGAGCTCTCCGCCGTCTATGTCAATCAATGCTTTGGAAGTCCGCAAAAACGGTCTCCCAAGTATCAATGGTACATCTGCATCCTCATCGACATCTAGCACTACAAAGTCAACTGGAAAAATGTACTTGTCCACCTTGACAAGCACGTCTTCAATAGTGCCTCTCGGATGTCGTACCATTCGGTCCGCTAATTGTAAAGTCATCTGAGTAGGTCTAGGCTTACCCAAGCCTAGCTTTTGGAAGAAAGTATATGGCATGACGTTGATGCTCGCCCCTGAATCCGCCAATGCCATTTCCTCACCTAAGTTGCCGATGTTACACGGAATGATGAAGCTTCCCGGGTCTTTCTTCTTGTTCGGCATGTTTTTTTGCAACACCGCCGAGCATCAAGCATCAAGCACCACTGAAGCACTCTCCTCCAATTTCCTCTTGTTGGTCAATAGGTCTTTTAGGAACTTCGCGTACTTAGGCATTTGAGTCAATGCCTCTATAAAAGGAATATTGATGTGGAGTTGCTTGAACAAACTTATGAACTTCTTATACTCTTCATCCCCTTGGTCATTCTTCAATCTAGAGGGATAAGGGATTTTTGGCTTGAATGGTGGGGGTGCCACCTCTTTCTCTTTGTTTGCTCCCTCCTCAACCTCTACAACCTCGGATGCCTGTTCTTTCATCTTCTCACTCGGAAGCCTCCCTTCAACCTCACGACCACTTATCAAAGTGATCGCCTTCACATGTTCTCTAAGATTGGTTTCCGTGTTGCTTGGTAAACTTCCATGTGGCATTTCGGAGAGAGACTTCGCAATTTGCCCCACTTGATTTTCAAGGTTGTGCAAGGAGGCGGTGTGATTGCGAAGTGTAGCCTGGACTGATTCAAACCTTGTATTTGCCGATTGAACAAATCTAGCCAAGTGCTTCTCCAAATCCATCATTCGGGTTTCCAAGCCTGAAATTTTGTTTTCCACTTGAGGGGCTTGTTGTTGTTGGAAACCCGATGGCCCCATGGTCTTCTGTGGTCCTTGATTACTCCATGAAAAGTTGGGATGATTCTTCCAATCTGAATTGTAGGTGTTGCTGTATGGATTCCCTTGAGGTCTCATTCCATCACCTACAAAGTCAACGTTCTCAACTGGAGAAACATCACCAATGATGATTGGGCAATCGGAGGGAGCATGTCCTCCACCACAACCGGTGCAATTGGTCACGGCCACAACTCTATTCGAAGCTATAAGATCTAGCTTCTTACTCAAACTCTCTACTTGGGCCGCCAATAAAGTTACCACATCAATTTCATGGAGACCGGCCACCTTTTTCTTCTCCCTAGCGTTCCACTGGTAGCTATTTAACCCCAATTCCTCAATCAATTGACGAGCCTCATTGGGGGTCTTGCTACCTAAGATACCTCATGCCGCCGCATCCAAGAGTTGCCTTGTACTCGGGTTCAAACCATTGTAAAAGGTTTGAACAATCATCCACTCCGGGAATCCGTGTTGCGGACACTATCGCAGGAGTTCCTTGAACCTTTCCAATGTCTCAAATAGAGACTCCAATTACAACTGCATAAAGGATGAGATCTCATTCCTAAGCTTTGCTGATTTTCCGTGAGGGAAATAACGGGCTAGAAAAGCTTCTACCATCTCCTCCCATGTAGTGATTGATGCTCTAGGTAATGATTGTAGCCATTGCTTTGCTCTCCCCTTTAAGGAAAATGGGAAGGCTCTCAATTTGATGGCATCATCCGTCACACCATTTATATATAGCATGTCGCACACCTCGAGGAAGCTCTCTATGTGACTGTTTGGATCCTCATCGGCCAAACCGTTGAATTATGCGGACTGCTGTAGCATATGGATGAATGTCGGCTTTAGCTCGAAGTTCTGAGCTGTAATTGGGGGACGCACAATACTCGATTGTGTCCCCAACACTGAAGGTCTGGCATAATCAGATAGTGTTTATTCTTGCAGAGGTTCTTTCCCTTTTCTTCTAAGTGTACGTTCAAGCTCAGGGTCTCCATCAATCAATATTGATGGATTCCCTCGGGTCATAACCTGGAGCTGCACCAAAAAGAAAGAAAAAGACAATCAGAACGATGATAGAATAAGAAGATATGAAATAGAATGTGTGGTGAAATAGATAAAAAACAAAGTGCAAAGTATCTCTAAACGCCTAGCTCCCCGGCAACGGCGCTAAAAACTTGACAAGGTCCCCTTGCGTATATCCCTCAAGTGCACGGGTTTGTCAAAGTAATAATCCCGGGTGAGCGGGGTCGAATCCACAGGGAGTAGGGAGTAAAGACACTTAATTAGATTCTTAGCTATGTGGAGTATCAACAATGATAAGTGTGATAATGATTTAATTCTCAACAATTAAAAGCAACAAGTAAGAGAGCAAAAGTAAGGAGGAGGTAAGGCAATCGATAAAGATGGGGTACTCGGATGATGCTTCACCTAGGATAATAACTTCAAGTGCAAGAACTCTCTATTATGCTTCCTAATCAATGCAATGGAGAGTCGTGGAAATCCTTACATACATATTCCAAAATCTAAGGTCAACTATGCCTAACTCTATTCATGTCCCGGAGGAGAGATTAAATAACCTCTCAACATCGCTCTCAAATAAAGTTGCAATGAGCTCTAGGGATTCCAAGTGATAAATCGCTTCCTAATTATAGACCTAACCCTTTGGTCCAGGCGGAAGGTCCCTAGCCACAATTAAGCCCTAGATACTAAGATCCCCTCAACGCTTCACTCCATTGCACGCGCAACTAGGTCCCAGCGGAGGTTCATCCCTAAGACCATTCAATCTATTATGGCCACAAAGAACTCAAGGAACGGAGGTAGAATCTATCACGTCGGAGGGGAAAGGGGCCGCTCCTGTACCTCTCGACTCACCCTCTCAACCCTCTCCAACCTAGCTTTGTCTAATGCTCGTGGTGTGTCACTCACTCACAAGGTTACCAACAAGAACTGTCAATCCTAGTGTCACTCTAAGGGAAATGTTCATACAATTAACCATTCAAGGTTGGAACTCACAATAAACATCAATTTATTGAAAGCATAATAAAGAAGTTCAATGAAACGAATACATCCTAGGGTTCACAATCACCCAAGTACCCACTAGGGGTTTAGCTCTCCATGGACCTAAGTACAATCAAAGAAATCGAATGTAAAAGCAATAAATCCATAAAGAAACCCCCTCATTGGTCGTGTCGATGGTCTTGTGGAGAGTCCTCTACTCGTCGCAAGGGATCCTTTATCCAGCCTAGGATACACCTCAACGGATCGATGCCGACGAAAGCTCTCCCAATAACTTTCTTCCAAACGACGCGCGATATCAGAGCCATAGAACCACTCCAAAGCCCTACCCAATACCGCTTAAAACCCTAGCCGAAGCCCTCTCTCAAGTTGGGGAAAAGATGGAGAAAAGAATACCAAAATCGGGGCTGAATCAGATTTAAATAGGGTTGGAATCGGGTAACTCCACGGGCGTGGATGCTACACGCGCCCATGCGGAATTTCCACATGGGCGTGGATAATTTCAACATGACCGTGTGGATTCTCTGTTTCTCTGATTTCTAGGCCGGCTGTGGATGCAGGTCTTTGCTACAAGCATTTGCCGCAGCTGCCTCGCTCATCTTCGGCTTGAATAACTTCCCAATTCCATACTTTCATCGGGGTAACGCAAACGGGCACATGTTCACATCGTGAATCACTTGTTTCTTCAATGATATACATGTTGGTGGAGCTCTTGTTCTTATATGCATAAGTCAGAATGCTCGAGTGTGACTGCCTTTGTGCCCCTCCAAATGGATGTGCTCACTCGAATGCGAGGAGGTTAGCACACACTCTAGCATCTCACACCTGTCCTATGTCTTCGCGTTTGAACCATAACAAGATCTCCTCCAAAATAGATGCATTATGATCCACATTGGGCTATTTCCTTCATACTCGGCCTCACAACCCTACCTGCATAAAAGTAACATAAAAACACACATATTAGTGTAAAAACCCGAAAAAAGTAATGCTCAACATAAGGAATGAACGTTTCGCATTCGTATCGCACAAGCACTTATCATCGTCCAAGGATTCCCTTGTCTGGCATAGGATACGCCTCGACGGAAGCTCCCCTACCAACCTTCTTCCTCATGAATGACGATGTCGGAGCCATAGAACCTCCCCAAAACCTTAGCCAATACCTCTCAAAACCCTAGCTGAAACCCTCTCTCAAGTTGGCGAATGGAGAAAAGAATGCTGAAATCGGGGCTGAATCG
This sequence comes from Dioscorea cayenensis subsp. rotundata, assembly GCF_009730915.1. Taxonomy (NCBI): domain Eukaryota; kingdom Viridiplantae; phylum Streptophyta; class Magnoliopsida; order Dioscoreales; family Dioscoreaceae; genus Dioscorea; species Dioscorea cayenensis. The sequence goes on along the minus strand of NC_052471.1, from coordinate 6,738,311 downwards.
GCTTTAAATAGGGCTGGAATCGGGCGACCACATGGGCCTGTGGATTTTTCACATGCCCATGTGGAATTTCCACACGGGCGTGTTTAATTTCCACATGTCCATGTGGATTCTCTGAATTTCTATTTTCTCAACCTTCTGTGAACAGTGTTGCTACAGTGCTTTCACTACACTATTATGCTACAATACCTGGCCTAAAATACTTCCCGAGTCCATACTTTCATCTAGGTGACGCAAACGGGCACACGTTCACGTTGTGGATCAATTTGCTTCTTTTATGACGGACAAGTTGGTGGAGATCTTGTTCTATGTGCATAAGTCAGAATACTTGAGCGTGACTGCCCTTGTGCCCCTCCAAATGGTTGTGCTAACTCAAATACGAGGAGGTTGGCACACACTCTAGAATCTTGCACCTGACCTATTACTTCGCGTTTGAACCTTAGCATGATTTCCTCCAAAATCAGTGCATTATGATCCACATTGGCTTCTTTCCTTCATACTCGGCCTCACAACCCTACTTGCACGAAAGTAATATAAAAACACACATATTAGTGTAAAAACCCGAGAAAAGTAATGCTCAACACAAGGAAAGAATGCTTCACATTCATAACATACAAGCACTTATCAAACTCCCCCACACTTAAGCTTTTGCTTGTCCTCAAGCAAAAATTAAACATTCTGTGCATAGATGAAGGAAATATTGAAAGTGCTTGGCCTTAGGTTCACCAAAGTGTACAGAGAGAGCATTCTACAAGTAAGGGAAATTTCACCATTAAATACAAAAAATCAAAGCTCTAGCTAAAAACTTGAATAAAAAAGGACAACAAACCCGAAATCGTGTACGTGTGTGAACTCACTCAAAACAACCCAAGGTATACTCCTCAAAGTTCTAAGTACAAGGGACTTATTTATCTACAAAAGTGACAACAATTTCAAAGATGGTAGTAGCTTCACACATCCTCTAAGTTAGCCCTTTCCAAAGCAGCCGCTAAGGTGGCTTTCTCACTTTCAAGGTGGTAGCACTTTCTACTGGAGTGGTAGCTTTCACTCATCCTATGATATAGCTCTTTCTCTCAATAGGGCATAGCTAGTATCTGACTTAAGAGAGTAGTTTCATACTTCATAGATGGTAGCTCTTTCCACCCAACAAGCACAAATAAACAATAAAACTATTTTGTTCTTTCTTTTCATTTTCCATTTTTTTTTTAATTTAACACAAGAAACAACTATAACTAGTCCCTTTAACATCAAACATGAGTTTCCAATAGAGTTTAAAGAATGAGCAGTGCACTGAGTGTAAATCGGGTAAAAAATCCTAGAAATTCAAGCAAGAACTAGAGCATGAAAACATTCAATGTTAAAATTTCTCCTAAACTCAAGAATACAATCATTGTAACTAAGGTGAACTGCCATTGGCTATGTGAGCATGTATATCAATCAAGAACAATAAAAAAGGATGTGTGCACTATGAAACTCGCCCCCACACTGAAGTTGTACATTGTCCCCAATGTACACATGCAAGCTCACTCAAAATATATATTAATGAAGTTCAAATGTGGGAGAAGCAATTGAAACAATACCCCCCTGACTCCTAGTGTCACATTTGGTGAAGATAATTCCTTGAGAGTAAGGTTCCAACGGGTTGTGAAGCTCGCATTGCCAAGTGCCTAAGCACTACTCCGGTAGAAAGAGCTACCACCTCGAAAGTGTGAAAGCCACTTTAGCGGCCGCTTTGGAAAGGGCTACCTTAGAGGATGTGTGAAGCTACTACCATCTTTAAAAGTGTTGTCACTTTTGTTGATAAATAAGTCCCTTGTACTTAGAACTTTGAGGAGTATACCTTGGGTTGTTTTGAGTGAGTTCACACACGTACACGATTTCGGGTTTGTTGTCCTTTTTGATTCAAGTTTTTAGCTAGAGCTTTGATCTTTCATATTTAGTGTTGAAATTTTCCTTACTTGTAGAATGCTCTCTTTGTATACTTTGGTGAACCTAAGGCCAAGCACTTTTAATATTTTCTTCATTGATGCATAGAATGTTTAATTTTTCCTTGAGGATAAGCAAAAGCTTAAGTGTGGGGGAGTTTGATAAGTGCTTGTGCGATATGAATGCGAAGCATTCTTTCCTTATGTTGAGCATTACTTTTCTTGGCTTTTTACACTAATATGTGTGTTTTTATGTTACTTTTATGCAGGTTGGGTTGTGAAACCAATTATGAAGGAAAGAAGCCAATGTGGATCACAATGCACCGATTTTGGAGGAAATCTTGCTAAAGTTCAAACGCGAAGATATGAGTCAGGTGCGAGATGCTAGAGTGTGTGCCAACCTACCCGTATTTGAGTTAGCACAACCATTTGGAGGGGCACAAGGGAAGTCAAACTCAAGCATTCTGACTTATGCACATAGAACAAGATCTCCATCAACTTATCCGTCATTGAAGAAGCAAAGCGATCCATGGCATAAACGTGTGCCCGTTTATGTTACCTCGATGAAAAGTGGATTCATGAGTATTTTTTTTGGTAGAGTATTGTAGCAATCACTGTAGCAGTTACTGTTTACAGTCGGCCAAGAAACCAGGAATTCAGAGAATACACACAGGCGTGTGGAAATTATACACGACCGTGAGGAAATTCCACATGGGCGTGTGTAAAATCCACAGGCCCGTGTGGTCGCCCGATTCCAGCCCTAATTCAAGCCGATTCAGCCCCAATTTTAGTATTCTTTTTTCCATCTTTTCCCCAACTTGATAGAGGGCTTCGACTAGGGTTTTGAGGGGTCTTAGCTAGGGTTTTGTAGAGGTTCTACGGCTCTGACATCGCGCATCATTTGGAAGAAGGTTATTGGGAGAGCTTTCGTCGGCACCGATCCGGCGAGTTCTATCCTAGGCCAGACAAAGGATCCCTTGTGACGAGTTGAGGACCCTCCACAAGACCATCGACATGACCATCAAGGGGGTTTTCTATGGATTCATTGCTTTTACATTCTATTTCTTTGATTGTACTTAGCTCCATGGAGAGCTAAATCCCTAGTGGGTACTTGGGTATTTGTGAACCCTAGGATGTATTTGTTTCATTGAATCTCTTTATTATGCTTTCAATTAATTGATGTTAATTGTGAGTTCCAATCTTGAATGCTTGATTGTATGAACATTTCCCCTAGAGTGACACTAGGGTTGAGAGTTCTCGTTGGTAACCTTGTGAGTGAGTGATACACCACGAGCTTAGACAAAGCTAGGTTCGAGAGGGTTGAGAGGGTGAGTCGAGAGGTACAGGAGCGTCCCCTTTCCCCTCCGACGTGATAGATTCTACCTCCGTACCTCGAGTTCATTGTGGCCATAATAAAGTGAATGGTCTAAGGGATGAACTTCCACTGCGGCTTAGTTGCTTGTGCAATGGAGTGAAGCGTTGAGGTGATCTTAGTATGTAGGGCTTAATCATGGTTAGGGACCTTCCACCTGGACCAAAGGGTTAGGTCTATAATTAGGAAGAAATTTATCACTTGGAATCCCTAGGGCTCATTGCAACTCTATGCGAGTGCGAGGTTGAGAGGTTATCTAATCTCTCCTCGGGGACATGTATAGAGTTAGGCATAGTTGACCTTAGATTTGGGACTATGTAATTAAGGATTTCCACGACTCACCATTGCATTGATTAGGAAGCATAATAGAGGGTTCTTACACTTAAAACAATTATCCTACGCGGAGCATTATCCGAGTACCCCATCTTTATCGATTGCCTTACCTCCTCCTTTACTCGTCTCTCTTACTTGTTGCTTTTACTTTTGAGAATTGAATCATTGTCACAATTATCACTACTGATCTTTCACATGGCTAAAAAGCGAATTAAGTTGTTTTATTCCCTACTCCCTGTGGATTTGATACCCGCCACCCGGATTATTACTCGACAAACCTCGCACTTCATGGATATACACAAGGGGAGCTTGTCAGCCGTGCCCATGACAATGTCTCAATTCCCAAGATGACAAGACCATCTGCACGCATACATGAGGGGGGTTCAAATGAAGCTCAATAAAAACAAAATAACTCGAGTATATAAAAGATAAAGCAATGAATACAACTCGAATTGCAAAATGAAAAATAAACTCGTAAGGAGAATCCTTTCTCACTGAACAAGTCTAAAAATAAAATGCAAAATAAAGAAAAATGCGTAAAAAAATAAAGTCAAATGTCGGGTGTCATGCTCTGCCGGCTCCTCCTCACGGGCCGTGGTGGAGAAGCATATGGTGGTTCCTGTGGTGCTAGAATAGGTGATGGGGATGCCGGAGGTGCCGAGGGAGCTCGAGGAGTCCCTCGGACGCAAGACAAATAATGAAGCGACGCCCTCGCCTAAGATTTGCCGTAATACGTCAAAACGCACTCATGAAACTCTATGTAATGAGTGACCCAGCGTAACCCTAATCTCGGCAATCTCTGCTTGAACCTCGGCCACCTCTGCCCGAATTACTCCCACCGTATTCTTGAGCCTCTCAAAGCGATCATGGGCTCGAGATGGTGACAACATACGCACGGGGGGTGTGTCCTCTGCCGCCGGAGGTGTCTCGGTCTCCATCGGTGCTGGCTGAGGCTTGGGGGCAGGCTGGGAAGCCTCAGCATGATCACCCTCATCCTCAGCTATCTCTGGAGCTTGTAGCACCAAAGTATAAACTGTCCGAACTCTGCTGACCATGCCCATCAATCTCAGTGTCTCTAAACTCAGGGTGGTAGGTATACTTGTCTTCTCTGCCCCACGAATCGAATCCAAGAGACCCATGCCCAGCACTAATCTTGTAATGTAGGGGCCCGAGAAGATCACTCCCAGTCTAGCATAATGCCTCTGATGTCTGATGTACTCTGCCAAGATGTGTCCTAAGTGAATCGGTACGTGCTGCACCATTGAGTACAAGTATAAAAGCTCCTGCCAGCTCAGAACACCAGTGCTGTCACCACGGCCATTCACTGACCTACTCATGATGGCATGTAAATATCTGTATGCAGGTCGGGAAAGGCACGTGGCCTTGGACACCCCCGGCTCGTACTGACCCTAACCATATACTACTCTGTAAGTTCTCTGCGGAGTCAATGCTCCAGGGTAATCAGTCGGTAACTGAGTGTACTTTTCAATGTCAGTGAATGCCTAATCATACAAGCCAAGAAGAACTGAAAACTGAGTGATGCTCAAGCTTTGGTGGTATCCAAGTGCTCTAAACTAAATGGTGTCCAAACTGTCGAAACTCGAATGATGATAGCACCTCCAGTGCGAACTCTCGGATGGCTGGCTCTCTAATCGTCAATAAATGCCTCCAACCACCTGCTGAAATGAGATCCTCGACCTCATCAGCGAGCTCATCTCCCTGCTATAGATCTCTCAGTATACTCATGTCCAGGAATCGAGTCTATCCGAACCGGAGTCTTGACAAGCGCTCATAGCGAACCTGATGCTGTGGAATCGCGAAACTCATGGCCACAGTCTCAGGGGATGACTCACGCGGACTCTTATCAGCTTGCTTCTTCGGCCGAAGTGCCATAATCTACAAAATTTGAAACGAAATCGATCAAACAAATTGATCAACTAACGCTGCAGAAATCCACACGGTCGTGTGGAATTTCCGCACGCCCATGTGGATCCACGGGGCGTGAAAGCCGCACGGCCGTGCCTTAAAACTCCAAAAATACACCGTGAAATTACCTCTTCTTCGTTCTAAAACACAAATAATCTTTCTAATTGGAGAAACGAAGCATTTTTCTCTAAATTCATCGATGGAAACCATGAATTTGCGAAGAAAATCATAAAAAGGGCTTACCGATGATATGGAATGAGAAAATCAAGAACCGGCCGGAAAACCTCGCAAAAAATCCCACCAAATTGGTGCTATGAAGTCGGGAAATGATCTGAGAGTGTTTTCGGAGGACTAGAAGACGTAAAGATGGAGAGAAGCTATTCTTCTTTAAAAAGAAATCGCGCTCCTTGGCATTCTGTGCATCCATACGGGCGTGCAGAAATTACCCACGCCTGTGTGCCTCATTATGAGAGAGCCACAGGGGCGTACACACGCCCCTGTGCGTTCTCGGGAAAACACCTCAATGTCTATGAACACTCTCCCATGGGCATGTGGAAAACACCCACGCCCGTGCGCCCCTGCCACAGGGGCAGCAGCATGCCCCTGTGGCTTCTCTGGACCTCCGAGGAAAATCGCTAAGTGTTCCACACACCCGTGCGGAAATTCCACACGGGCGTGAGCATTCACATGCCCAACCCACAAGGGTACCCACACGCCCCTGTGTCTTCTCAGGATGAATAAGGCTCCTGTGCAGAGTTTCACACGGGCATGCGGAAATTACCCACGCCCATGCACTTGTCACAAGGTCGCCCACAGGGGCTAGTTCACACCCCTGTGTGCTCTCTGGATAATCGGCCAAGCTCTGCAGGAATTCACACGCCCGTGCAGAAATTACCCATGGGCGTGCGATATTCACATGGTCGTTCACAAGGGCAGCCGCACGCCCCTGTGCCTTCTCTCGGATGAGCTCGCAATACAATCCACGCAGGCATGGAAATTCCACACGCGCAGGCCTTCACTCGGATGCCTTAGAAAACCTACATGCTCCGCAGAAAGTTTCGAACATGTTTACACACTCGTAGCCCCGCCCTAGTATACAAGTTTTTACCAAACTAAAAAAACATGGAATAAAGCTCAAACAACATAACTTCGCCAATTCCACATGAAAACACATGATGAATATTCAAAGCCCACAAGAAAATCTCAGTACAAGCATCTAAAAATCAAGACACCAACACTGAACAAATTATTCATGCAAACAAACTAAACTAGAAGATAAGAAAACAGTAAACACTTGGGTTGCCTTGCAAGAAGCGCTTGTTTAACGTCACTAAGCTTGACGTACCTTGTCTTACCTCACGAGGGCTTATGAATGAAGGTTGCCCTTTTACCCATGGCTCGAAAGCATGATGTGCAAAGCCTCTTGAGGGTAGAAGGTGAATTATCGGGCTTCAGAACGGCTAACAATGGTTCATCCAACTTCTTCGGTTCACGTATGTCTCCAACAGCCTTGGAGTGTTTTCGATGGCATCTCCTAGACTTCTTCATTTTCTGTAGCACCTTCTTCAAGATCCCAAGGGTAGATGGTACTTCTTGCGTCAAACCAAGCATCATTACTTCTTCATAATCCTCCTCTTGGTCGAACAAACCCTTGTATGGGTCCGGATTGAACATTTCCTGCATGTATTCATCAACAATCTCATCAGTAGTGTCTAGAAAGTATAAAGTATCATCGAAATCAAGAGAATGCCGCATGGCTTCAGCAAGGCGATATGTGAGCTTATCATCTCCAACCCTCAAAGTTAGCTCTCCACCATCCATGTCAATCAATGCCTTGGAAGTCCGCAAGAACGGTCTCCCAAGTATCAAAGGTACATCTGCATCCTCGTCGACGTCTAGCACTACAAAGTCAACCGGAAAAATGTACTTGTCCACCTTGACAAGCATGTCTTCAATGATGCCTCTCGGATGTCGCACTGTTCGGTCCGCTAGTTGCAAAGTCATCCGAGTAGGCCTAGGCTCGCCCAAGCCTAGCTTTTGAAAGAAGGTGTATGGCATAACGTTGATACTGGCCCCTGAGTCCACCAATGCAATTTCCTCACCTAGATTGCCAATATTACACAGAATAATGAAGCTTCCCAGGTCTTTCTTCTTGTTCGGCATGTTCTTTTGCAATACCGCCGAGCATGAAGCATCTAAAATCACTGAAGCACTTTCCTCCAACTTCCTCTTTATGGTCAACAAGTCTTTCAAGAACTTTGCATACTTAGGCATTTGGGCCAATGCCTCAACAAAAGGAATATTGATATGGAGTTGCTTGAACAAACTCAGGAACTTCTTGTACTGTTCATCCCCTCGGTCATCTTTCAATCTAGAGGGATAAGGGATTCTTGGCTTGAAAGGTGGGGGTGCCATCTCTTTCTCCTTGCTTGTTCCCTCTTCTACCTCTATAACCTCGGGTGCGTGTTCCTTTGGCTTCTCACTAGGAAGCCTACCTTTAACCTCATAACCACTTCTCAAAGTGATCATCTTCACGTGCTCTCTAGGGTTGGTCTCTGTATTGCTCGGCAAGCTTCCATGTGGCCTTTCAAAGAGAGACTTCACAATCATGCCTCGACTGATTCAAATCTTGTATTTGCATATTGCACACATCTAGTCAAGTGCTTCTCTAAGTCATTCAACGGGTTTCCAAACCTGAGACTCTATTTTCCACCTGAGGGGCTTGTTGTTGTTGTTGGAAACCCGGTGACTCCATGGCCTTTTGCGTACCCTGATTACTCCATGAGAAATTGGGATGATTCTTCCAACCAGAATTGTAGGTATTGCTATATAGGTTTCCTTGAGGTCTGATGCCATTACCTACAAAATCAATGTTCTCCACCGAAGAAACATCACCGATAGAGATCGGGCAATCGGAGGGAGCATGTCCTCCACCACACCCGGTGCAATTAGTCACGACCGCCACTCTATTTGAAGTTAGAAGATCTAACTTCTTCCTCAAATTTTTCACTTGAGCTGCCAATGAAGTTACCGCATCTATTTCATGGAGACCGGCCACCTTTTTCTTCTCCCTAGCATCCCATTGGTAGCTGTTTAGCCCCATTTCTTTAATTAACTGATGGGCCTCATCTGGGGTCTTGCTACCTAAGGTACCTCCTGCTGCCGCATCCAAGAGTTGCCTTGTACTCAGATTCAAACCATTGTAAAAGGTCTGAACAATCATCCACTCCGGAAATCCGTGTTGCGAGCACTTTCTCAGGAGTTCCTTGAACCTTTCCCATGTCTCAAATAGAGACTCCAATTCCAACTGAATAAAGGATGAGATCTCATTCCTCAACTTTGCAGATTTTTCGGGAGGGAAATAACGGGCAAGAAAAGCTTCTACCATCTCCTCCCATGTGGTAATCGATGCTCAAGGTAATGAGTGTAGCCACTGCTTCGCTCTCTCCTTTAGGAAAAATGAGAAGGCTCTCAACTTGATGGCATCATCTGTCACTCCGTTTATCTTCAGCATATCACACACCTTGAGAAAACTCTCTATATGACTGTTTGGATCCTCATCAGCCAAACCGTTGAACTGTGTGGATTGCTGCAACATGTGGATGAATGCCGGCTTCAACTCAAAGTTCTGAGCTGTAATCGAGGGATGCACAATGCTCAATTGTGTCCCCAACACTGAAGGTCTAGCATAATCAGATAATGTCTGTTGTTGTTCATTCTAATCTGCCATGTTTTCAGATCCTTCCACTTCCAAATCAGCTAAATTAGACTGTTCTTGCACAGGCTCTTTCCCTTTTCTTCTAAGTGTACGTTCAAGCTCAGGATCTCCTTCAATCAATATTAAGGCATTCCCTCGGGTCATAACCTGGAGCTGCACCCAAAAAGAAAAAAAAAAGAAATTAGAACGATGATAGAATAAGAAGATATGAAATAGAATGTATGGTGAAATAGCTAAGAAAACAAAGTGCAAAGTATCTCTAAACGCCTACTGCCCGGCAACGGCGCCAAAAACTTGACAAGGTCCCCTTGCGTATATCCCGCAAGTGCACGGGTTTGTCAAAGTAATAATCCCGGATGAGCGGGTATCGAATCCACAGGGAGTAGGGAGTAAAAACACTTAATCCGCTTCTTAGCTATGTGAAAGATCAATAGTGATAAGTGTGACAATGATTCAATTCTCAAAAGTAAAAGCAACAAGTAAGAGAGCACGAGTAAAGGAGGAAGTAAGGCAATTGATAAAGATGGGGTACTCGGATAATGCTCCGATTAGGATAATTGTTTCAAGTGCAAGAACCCTCTATTATTCTTCATAATCAATGCAATGGTGAGTCGTGGAAATCCTTAATTACATAGTCCCAAATCTAAGGTCAACTATGCCTAACTCTATACATGTCCCGGAGGAGAGATTAGATAACCTCTCAACCTCGCACTCGAATAGAGTTCCAAAGAGCTCTAGGGATTCCAAGTGATAAATCTCTTCCTAATTATAGACCTAACCCTTTGGTTCAGGTGCAAGGTCCCTAACCACGATTAAGCCCTAGATACTAAGATCACCTCAACGCTTCACTCCGTTACACACGCAACTAAGCCCCAGTGGAGGGTCATCCCTTAGACCATTCGCTCTATTATGGCCGCAAAGAACTCGACGAACGGAGGTAGAATCTATCACGTCAGAGGGGAAAAGGGACGCTCCTGTACCTCTCGACTCACCCTCTCAATGCTCTCCAACCTCGCTTTGTCCAATGCTCGTGGTGTGTCACTCACTCACAAGGTTACCAACAAGAACTCTCAACCCTGGTGTCACTCTAGGGGAAATGTTCATCCAATCAAGCATTCAAGGTTGGAACTCACAACAAACATAAATTAATTGAAAGCATAATAAAGAGATTCAATGTAACAAATACATCCTAGGGTTCACAAATACCCAAGTACCCACTAGGGGTTCAGCTTTCCATGGAGATAAGTATAATCAAAGAAATAGAATGTAAAAGCAATGAATCCATAGAAAACCCCCTCGATAGTCGTGTCAATGGTCTTGTGGAAAGTCCTCTACTCGTCGTCCAAGGATTCCCTTGTTCGATATAGGAATGACGATGTCAGAGCCATAGAACCTCTCCAAAACCTTAGCCAATACCTCTCAAAACCCTAGCCGAAACCCTCTCTCGAGTTGGGGAAAAGATGGAAAAAAGAATGCTGAAATCGGGGCTGAATCGGCTATAAATAGGGCTTGAATCGGGCGGCCACACGGGCCTATGGATTTTTCATACGCCCATGTGGAATTTCCACACGGGCATGTATAATTTCTACACGCGCGTGTGGATTCTCTGAATTCCTGTTTTCTCGGCCGACTGTGAACAGTGTTGCTACAGTACCTAGCCTAAAATACTTCCCGAGTCCATACTTTTATCGAGGTGACGCAAACGGCTACACGTTCACGTTATGGATCGCTTTGCTTCTTTAATGATGAACAAGTTGGTGGAGATCTTGTTCTATGTGCATAAGTCAGAATGCTTAAGTGTGACTGCCCTTGTGCCCCTCCAAATGGTTGTGCTAACTAAAATACGAGGAGGTTGGCACACACTCTAACATCTCGCACCCGACCTATGTCTTCGCATTTGAACCTTAGCAAGATTTCCTCCAAAATCGGTGCATTACGATCCACATTGGCTTCTTTCCTTCATACTCGGCCTCACAACCCTACCTGCACGAAAGTAACATAAAAACACACATATTAGTGTAAAAACCTGAGAAAAGTAATGCTCAACATAAGGAAAGAATGCTTCGCATTCATACCACACAAGCACTTATCAAGGAGCGTTGTCTGCTTCTCTATCCTTCCGGAAAAAAAATCCACTAAGTGTTCCACACACCCTTGTGGAAATTCGACACGGGCGTGTGGATGTTCACAAGGGTACTCACAGCTGCACTCTCATACCCCTGTGTCTTCTCGGAATAGAGTCAGAAAACTCTGCAGAGAAACACATGCCTGTGTGGAAATTACCCACGGGCGTGTTACCGTCACAAGGTCGTTCGCAGGGGCATTCAAACACCCCTATGTCCTCCCAGGATGAGCTCTGAATGGAAACACACGCCCCTGTGAAAATTCCACACGACCATGTGTCTTCTCTAAATGACTTAGCGAAAATTACAGACTCAGTAGAAATTTTTTTGCACTCTTATACACATACAGAGCCTATTTATACTATGAACAACTAACCAAAGAAACTTGGAAAACATGCTCAAACAACCAAGAAACTTTGCCAACCATGATTAAGCACACAAAAACACCTATGATCCACGAGAAAAATACAGCAATTGCATGTAAAAATCAAGACACCAACACTCAAGCTCTTATTCATGCAAGTATTAAACTAAAACCTAGAAAAAATAGTAAAGACTTCGGTTACCTCCCAATAAGCGCTTGTTTAATGTTACTAAGCTTGGCGTACCTCTTCTTACCTCACAAGGGCTCATGAATGAAGGTTTCCCTCTTACCTACAACCTAAAAGCACGATGAACATAATCTATTTCAGGTAGAGGGAGAGTTGTCAAACTTGCTACCACACAAGGGTTCGTCACCTTTACTCCATGCTTGCACATCACCCTTACCCTTGGGGCGCTTCTTGTAGCATCATCTTGCTCGGTTCATCTTTTGGATCATCCTCTTCATGATTCCCGGAGTAGGATGCACCTTGTCTTCTAGACCAAGTGTCAAAATTTCTTCATTCTCCACCTCTTAATCTAGCAACCCCTCATATGGGTCTGGACACATCATTTCCTGCACATATTCATCAATTAACTCATCCGTAGTGTCAAGAAAATACAGAGTATCATCGAAGTCAAGAGAATGCCGCATGGCTTCGGCGAGGCAATATGCCAACTTGTCATCACCAACTCTAAGTGTTAACTTCCCACCGTCCATGTCAATAAGAGCCTTGAAAGTATGCAAGAACGGTATCCCAAGTATCAATGGGACCTTAGCATCCTCATCAACATCCAACACTACAAAATCTAGAGGAAATATATACTTGTCGCCTTTCAAAGTATGTTTTCAATGATGCCCATCAGTTGTCTAATTCTTCGGTCAGCCAATCAAAGTGATATCCGAGTGGGCCTAGGCTCTCCCAAACCTAGCTTCTGAAAGAAAGTATGAGGCATGATGTTGATGCTAGCCCCTGAATCCGCCAATGCCTTTTCTTCACCCAAATCGCCAATGTTGCATGGAATGATAAAGCTTCCACGGTCTTTTCTCTTATTCGGCATATTCTTTTGCAATACCGCCAAACATGAATCATATAGAATCACAGATGCACTCTCCTCCAACTTTCTCTTGTTGGTCAAGAGGTCCTTGAGAAACTTTGCATAGCGAGGCATTTGAGACAACGCCACCACAAATGGGATGTTGATGTGTAACTGCTTGAATAGACCCAAAAACTTCTTGTATTGCTCATCATTTTGTTCATTCTTCAATCTTGAAGGGTAAGGGATTCTTGGCTTGTAAGGTGGGGGTGCCACCTCCTTCTCTTTGGATCTTTCCTCAACCTCCATGACCTCGGGTGACTCAACATTGGTCTTCTCACTAGGTAGCCTACTCTCAACTTCATGACCACTTCTCAAAATGATCACCTTCACATGTTCCCTTAGATTGTTCTACGTGTTGCTAGGCAAGCTCCCTTGAGATCTTTCCGAAAGTGACTTCATAATTTGGCCCACTTGGTTCTCCAAGTTGTGCAATGATGTAGTGTGGTTGCGAAGTGTAGCTTTAACCAATTGAAATCTTGTATCCAACAATGAAATTAACTTGGTTAAATCCTTCTCTAAATCAGTCATCCGGTTTTCCAACCCTGAAACTCTATTCTCCATGTTTGGGGCTTGTTGTTGTTGTTCGAAACCCGGGGGTGCCATAGTCTTATGTTTCCCTTTATTACTCCAAGAAAGGTTTCGGTGGGTCCTCCACCCAGGATTATAGGTGTTGTTATATAGATTTCCTTGTCCTCTCATTGCATTACCTATAAAATCAACTTGTTCCGCGGAAGTGGTACCACCAATCGAAATAGGACAATCAGAGGGTGAATGTCCACCCCTACACCCGGTACAACTCATCACGGCCGCCACTGTATGAGAAGTTAGAGTATCCAACTTCTTACTCAATGATTCAACTTAGGCCGCCAATAATGTGACTACATCGATCTCATCAAGTCCGACTACCTTCTTTCTTTCCCGTATATTCCACTAATAACTGTTCATAGCCATTTCTTCAATGAGATGTCGGGGTTCTTCAAGAGTCTTGCTTCCTAAGGTACCTCCTGATGTACCATCAAGAAACTTCTTTGTACTTGTGTTCAAACCATTATAGAAAGTCTAAATGATCATCCACTCAGGGAACCCATGTTGAGGACATTTCCATAGGAGCTCGTTGAACATATCCCATGTCTCAAAAAGAGACTCCAATTCTGCTTGCACAAAAGAAGATATCTCATTCCTAAGCTTTGCAAATATTTCGGGAAGGAAATATCCGGCAAGAAAGCTTCTACCATCTCCTCCCATGTGGTGATTGATGCTCTAGGTAATGAGTGTAGCCATTGCTTTCCTCTTCCTATCAAGGGAAATGGGAAGATCTTCAACTTGATGGCATCATCCATAACATCATTAATCTTGAGCATATCGCACACTTCCAAGAAGTTCTCAATGTGTTTGTTTGGATCCTCATCGGCCAAACCATTAAACTGTATTGACTGCTGTAACATTTAGATGAAGCATGGCTTAAGCTCAAAATTCAGAGCCGTAATTGGTGGTTGCACAATGCTGCATTACATGCAAGAACTGCATATCTGCCATAATCTGAGAGAGTCCGCCGCTACTCATTTTGTTCTCCCATATTATCATACCCTTCACCTTATATCTCAGCTTGATTAGACTATTCTTACACAGGTTCTTTTCCCCTTCTATGAATTCTTCTTCCAATATCTGGATCACCTTCAACCAATGTCGAAGGGTTTCCTAGGGTCATAACCTAGAGCTGCAACCAAAGAAAGGAAAACAAATCAAAACAATGGAAGAATAAGAAAGTGTGAAATAGAACAAGTGATGAATAGCTAAAATAGTAAAGTGCAAAATTCTTCCAAAATGCCTATTCCCCGGCAACGGCACCAAAAACTTTGACAGATCCCTTTCGAGTGCGTATCGCAAGTGTACGGGTTGTCGAAGTAATAAATTACCCTGGTGAGTGGGTGGTCGTATCCATAGGGAATAGTGCTCAGAAACACAAGTGTTGCTATTTAGCTATAGAGAAAATGATGTAAGAGTGGTGTGAACAATATCAATGGAAACAAAAATAAATGAAAATAATAGGAGAGGTAATCGATAGAATGTGGGGCACCCAGACATTGCTCACCCTAGGGCTATTGCTTCAAGTGCAAGACTAATCATTATGTCTCCTAACTGATGTTTAAATGAGTCATGGAAATCCTAAAACACACGTTCCCAAACATAAGGTCAACCGTGACTAACCCTCTCACACCATGCCCTGGCAGAAAGAAGTACTCTCAATGCCTCACACTAGGTACGGTTGCAAGAAGCTCTAGGAACTCCAAGTGATAAACCCTATTTCCTAGTATAGATCGAACCCTTTGGTACAGGCGAAAGAACCCTAGTCACAATTAAGCCCCAGCACTAA
Source organism: Dioscorea cayenensis subsp. rotundata (assembly GCF_009730915.1). Lineage (NCBI taxonomy): Eukaryota > Viridiplantae > Streptophyta > Magnoliopsida > Dioscoreales > Dioscoreaceae > Dioscorea > Dioscorea cayenensis. The sequence continues at coordinate 6,723,082 of NC_052471.1, read as the reverse complement.
GGATTACTTCAATGCTTTACTCTGTTGCTGGCGCAACTAAGCCCCTCATGGAATGTGACAAGAAAGAACTCATGGAATGTGGAGGTAGGATAAATCACATTGGAAGAGAAAGGGGACGTTTTGCTACCTCTCGACTCATCCTCTCGGCCCTCTCCAACCTGGCTTTGTCTAACCCTCATGGTGTGTCACTCATCCATAAGGATTACCAACATAGATTCTCAACCCTAGTGTCACTCTAAGGGAAAATCAATTCAACAAGCATTTAAGCTTGGAACTCAATTAAAAACATCAATTAAAGAACTATAGTGAAAGATCGATGAAATAATATCATCCTAAGGGTTTACAAGTCCAGGCACCCACTAGGGATTTAGCTCTCCATGGAGCAAGATACAATCAAAAATTAAATCGAATGTAAAAGCACACAATCTATAAGTAAAACCCCCTCGTAGTCTGCATCGATGGTCTTATGGATTTGCATCATCTTCTCCAAGGGTTCCCTCATCAAGCCTAGGGCACACCTCGCCGATTCGATGCCGATGAAAGCTCCACCAATAACTATCTTCCGAAGGAATGTGGTGTTGAAGGCCATAGAACCCCTACAAGGACCTAGCCAAAGCCTCTTCAAACACTAACCGTGAGCGCCTCTAAAGATGGGGAAAAGTTGAGAAAAGGATCTCCTAAAAACATCTGAAATCAAGGCTTAAATAAGGCTGGAATCGGGCATCCACACGGGCATGTGGAATTTCCACACGCCCGTATGAATTTATAGGAATTGAATTTCTGGGAGTTGTAAACAGTAACTGCTATAGTGCTTCACCAAAATACTCCCAAATCCACACTTTTCATTGAGGCCACATGAATGAGCACACATCCATGCGGTAGATAATGTTGCGTCTTCAATAAAATCACATTTTATGAAGATCTTGCTAGTATTGCACAAGTCAGAACACATGAGTGTGACTGCCTTTGTACCCCTCCAATTTGTATGTTCGCTTGAGCATAATGGAGGTTGGCACACACTCATATGTCTTTGAGTACAACTTGTGCCTTCATGTTTTTTCAATCCAAGACTTCATCAAAAATTACATCCATGATCTACTTTTGGTTCCTTTCTTCCACACTTGTCTCCACAACCCTTTATGCACAAAAGAACACAAATACAGGTGTCTAAATGTAGGTGTTTTCATATATATATCGTATACACTTTACATGTATTTTGTTAGGTTTGATGCCCGTTTTGCGCTTAATCGTCTACTATTTGCTTTGTAGGGCATAAGGAAGCCATGGAGAACAAACATATATCATTTGGGCGAAAAGAGAAGAAAACAGGAATTTCATACTACCCCCATACTACCCAGTATGGGGGCCGTATGCACTGTAGCAGCGGAATGATTCAGAGTGTCTGCCCAGATTTCCATACTAGCCAGTATACAGGGCCGTATGCACCCCATATGGAACGCGAATCTAGGATTTTTGAGTGCTATACGACCCCTATACGACCCCCATATGACCCGTATGACTCAGGGGATATATATACTAACTTTTATGGCAGAAAAGGAACCTTTTGTTAGACCTTTTTCTGGGCATATTTTGGGGAGACATTGGAGAGGTTTGTGGTGACCTTGCGGAGGAGAAGAAGGGCAAGGAAGCTAGAAGATCATCCAAGCCCAAGGTCCAAGACTCTCAAGGCAAGAAGGCAACTTCATTCAAGGGGAGATCTACCATGATTTGAAGGAAGGAGACCTGCAGCTAGAGGAAGCGTCATTGGGCACTCCTTTGGTGGGGAAAGCGTCATTCGACATATTCTTCACCTCCTCCTCCACCATTTCATCTAGGGAGTGTCATTTATGCTTTTGATTCATGTTTTGCTTGTTTGTATTGCTTGTTGTGGGATGATGACACACTAGACCCCCAAGGCCACCGGGTGTTGGTGAACCTTGGGGGGTTTTATCATGTATGTTAGATGATAACTTGTTAATTCCATATTTGGGTAATTTTGAGATTTAATCCATTGTTTTCATGCTAAGTGCTACACTAAGGAGAAACCCGTTGCTCTTTTATGAGTGATGCATGTAGATGTGACTTGCTCGCATGTATTAGATCATGAATGGATTAGAAGGGGATACTTGTATTATCACGCCAAGAAATCGGGTGTTTGGTAGCCCTCCATGTAGGTTTAATCCGAAGAAGAGTAGGTTTACTCCTAAGTTAGATTTCCTCATACTTAATGCAATCATAGGGATATAAACTTGGGAGAAATTCCTATCTATGTTCGTATGGGATTAGGGTTCAATCGCCAAGAAATTGGGGTTGTTCTAATCTTGGAATCTCATGGTCCATTTTACCCTTGCATCTTTAGATCATCATCCATGTTGCATGATAACCCCTCAAGGGGATCCACATCCATAGGCCTTTGCATTTCATTGATTCTCTTGCTTGCTCATTGCTTGTTATCTCTAATTTGTTGGCAAATATCATTTTAGCTTTAATTACATTTAGTAGAGTAAAATCCATCGCTTGAGATCTTAGGCTAGATAATAGCTCAAGAAGGAGTAATAGGAGATCCTTAGCCCCGTGGAATATGATCCTCGTGTCTTCACACGAGGTATTACTTGGCGATCCCGTACACGAAGCAATCAAGTTTTTGGCGCCATTGCCAGGGATCTTAAGGAATTCTAGGAAACTTTTAGATTATTACTCTAGACGTTTATCTTTTCTTTTGTAAATATTTTTCTTTCTATGTTTCTTTTACCCCTTTTGAACATAGTTATTTATTTTCCTTCTGAATTGTTTTCTTTGTTAGCTTATTGATTTTAGTTTTACATGTTGCACAGGGCCATGGATTTTCAAAAATGATTGTTGGCCGCCAAAATTTTTGCACTTCAATAAAAGATAAAAACATTTCTTGCCATACAAGAAAGCCAAGGTTACAATCCACATTTGGAAGGGCACCAAAGTTCTTCAACACATCATCATACTCAACAATGGGATTACCCTCACTAAGGATTACTACAGGAACCCTCCTTTCAAAAACAGTGGCATTACCAACCTCCAGTCGACCGTAGTAAGCAACTTAATCAATGGGGATTCAATACACAAGATGTTTTTGCAAGTTTTATGATGTATGTGGATGCCGAAGTTGAAGCTATGAATGCCAAAAATTTTAATGCCCAAAAATCTCTTCAAAGTGTGGAAAACAAGATGGGAGAGTATTCCAAAGAATCGGTCAAATTGCCACCATCTATCGAAGCCCTATCTGAAAATACCACAAGAAATGTAGAGAAAATCAATGAGATTGTTGTGGAAGCTCATATTGAGGTGTTGGAGGTGGAAGAAGCAAATGATGTAGCATCAATACCTTTTGAGCAAATGGTAGAGGTTTCACCTCAATGTGAAATTGAAGAAGGAAAGGGGGAGGATGGCATCATGGCCATGAAAACATGTGAGGAAGTAGAAGAAACTCAATCGACCACATGTGAAGATGCTACTTTCCTTAATATAGATTTTTCCATCCATCCATCAATTTTAGTCAAGTGCAAAAACAAAATTCCGGGAATTGTATTTGAAGATGTGCGGAGGAAACCAATGTCATCCTTGGACCCACTAATGCCGGGCTTGGACAATTCCCAACCAAAAGTTTTTTCTTGGCGGCCTAAGAAAATGTTATGGGCACTTGAAGTTCATCACACCATGGTTGAGAAAAAAATTGTGGATAGGATGTTAAAGCCAACAATTGTTCCACCTATGCATAGCTTAACAAGTTCTCAACCAAACTTGTTCCCTTGGAAGCCCAAGCAACTCTTTTGGATGATCCAAGGCAACTTTCCAAGAGTTGAGGAAGAAAATGTGGGTAGGAGGTTGAGGCCATCCAATGACCCACCCATGCCGAGCTTAAACAACTCTCGACCAAGGCTTTTTCCGTGGAGGCCCAAGCAACTTTATGGTGGGGTACTCAAAGGAATTCTTGTCGGGACCAAAGAAGAAGTGGGGAGGAGGTTCAAACCATCTAAGGATCCGCCCAAGTTTAAATTGCACAATTCCCGGCCCAAGCTCTTTCCGTGGAGGCCAAAAGGTAACTCATGCTTGGTCTTCAATTTAACACCATCCCGGAAGGTACGTTTCATATTTTTTGGTGGTTCTTATGCAACTTCTAGTCGGAATGAACACAACATTTTCAAGCCTCCTTGGGTAAGAAAAAGGTACGTCAGGCTCGTGACGTTAAACAAGCGCTTCTTGGGAGGCAACCCAAGCATTCAGCGGTGTTTTCTTACATTTTTCGTATTTTAGGTCTTATTTCATTTCAAATTTTTGTATTTCTTAGACTTGTTTGTTTTTGAATAAGTTCATGCTCACGCACTTGGCACATTGTTCTCATCATTTTAATTGTGGTGTATTTGTGCAACTTCTTGAGAAACTCATGTTTAGGTGGCATTTCATGTGCTAGATCATCGTTTTATTCATTTCATTCATTTTTGGAGAAGTCTTCAAACTTGCCATACCATTTTTTACTTTATTTAAAGCAGGTTTTCGAAGTTTCAGGTGAGCTTTAATGTCCTACGGCCATACTGGGGCGTTTGGGGGTCGTCTGAGATGAACACAGAGAAATTCAGAGGCTATGTGCCATCTCAGACGGGTCCCCAGACGGCCCCCATACGGGGCCGTCTGAGATGGCTTCGGAGGCTCGGTCGAGAGAGTCTCTCTCGGCCCATACGGCCCCCATACGGGGTAGTATGGGGCGGGCTAGTTTTTTTTCAAAACCATCTTTTCCCTCTCTTTCTTCCATTCTCTTCTTTTCTCTCTTTTTCCACCGAATTTTTCTCTTCTTTCTCACTCATTTTTTGACCAAATCTCCTCATTTTTTCTCCTAAATCTTCTCCTCATCCATTTGAGACATCGATCTAGTAGTTTTCCTAAAGTTTAATGTTAGTTTTCTCAAGATTTCGTCGGTATGCTTTTTCAATGCCCTAGTTTTATCTTTTTCGTTTCTTGGGCATTCTTGGAGCTTTTATGTGGAATTTCTTTAGCATTTTGCTTGGTTTGTATGGTGTGATTGTTATGGATGAATTCTCCCTTGAATTTATGTAAAAAAAATTTCGATTTTCATTTTTTTGGGGAGGTTCTGTCAAAATGAACAGTACCCATACGGCCCCCATACGACCGTATGGACACTATACATCATATTTTTCATTGTTTCTTCATCCCTTACACTACATTTTGAATCATATTGGATTCCTCTATGCTTGATTGGGTTTTTCATGGTTTGTATGAATTTTGGGGATGAAGAAATTGACAAGCAACCATGGAGTGATATTTACACCACACGGGTGACCACATGGAACAAGATGTCATGTTGTGATGAGAGACCTAATTCTAAGGACAAGGATGAGCATGGAAAATTTATTTTATTGTTTAGATTTTATTTTCTAGTTTTTATGTTCCCTTTGGATTTTGTTTTAGTTTTTGCATGATTACTCCCCATCTCTCCTTTGTAAGTTTTTGTGGAATGATGATGTCCCCTTTATGCTTTGCAGAGCATTAAGGGAGCTTGGTGTGCCCTCCTTCCATTTGGTGGAAGCCGGACCCAAAATGTATAGCTAGCCATACCTTTTGTTGGGTCACACCTTCCCACAAGCACAAGAGTAACCGGGGAAGTTCATTTTCACCCTCCTCTTTTATTTTTCATTACCGATTTGCCATGTTTTTCATGATTAGTGTGGGGATGGGTGTATTTCATGTATTAGGACCATTTGTTACATGATATTGTTACCTATGATGGCTTTGTTCATTCTTGTAAGATTCTTTTAGCTTGGACTAATGATTGATGTGAGTTACTTGTTTCTATGCTTTATTGAATCCTGTTTTACCCCTAGTATTGTCATGTGCACTGAATTTTTTGTCGATGCCCTGGGAATAGCCAATGTGACTACTCTCTAACTCTCTTGCATAAGTAACACACTACTTTGAGTACTTGGCCTTAGAACACTAAGTTCTTTCCTTAAATAGACTCTTAAGAACTTCTAAGTCTTGTTAAGCTAATCCTAGTTTTGTGGCATGTAGTGTACTCTGAAGATGTAATCTAGGGTGAATGTAAAAACAAAAAAACAAAACAAAAACAACAAAAAAAGGGTCTATGTCAGTATTCCTCTGCTATTGAAGCATGAATGCATCTATGTGGACTGTAATCGAGTAGTTGGGTGGCTCTTGTGCCTAACCAGCATGTGCACCCTCCAGAAAGATTTCAAAAATGATTTTCTTGTAGTCTACGTTAGTCGGACTCGAAAAAAAAAGAAAAAGAAATGAATGATGAAATGAAAATAAAACCTAGTTATCTTTTTGAGTAACTACCAAAGGTTTTGAGAAGAAAGTGGATTTAGTTTCAAGCTATAGAATTAGAAGGATCTTACTTGGCTATTGAAGTAGCACTTAGTAGTTTAAGACTTAGTATTCTTCGTAACTAGAGTGATTAGCATCCAGAGCTGTACTGATTGAGGTCCTTAGGCTAGACCAAATTAGGGCATATGAGATATAAGATTCACTTACACGGCACAGACATATAAGGGGTGAGACAGAATATTTTTATTATGCTTATTGACTATGACTCAACATCTATGTATCATTGTCCATTGCTTTTGGAGTCTTAAATTTACTTGATGCCAGAGGTAATGCATTTAGCCACTTCTCAGTCTCTTTGTCTTTCATGAGTTGATTGCTTAGGGACAAGCAACGCTTAAGTGTGGGGATATTTGATAAGTGTCTAAATGCAGGTGTTTTCATATATATATCGTATTCACTTTGCATGTATTTTGTGAGGTTTGATGCCCGTTTTGCGCTTAATCATCTACTATTTGCTTTGTAGGGCATAAGGAATCCATGGATAACAAAAAGATATCATTTGGGCGAAAAGAGAAGAAAACAGGAAATTCATACTACCCCCATACTACCTAGTATGGGGGCCGTATGCACTGTAGCAGAGGAATGATTTGGAGTGTCTGCCCAGATTTCCATACTACCCAGTATACGGCGCCATATGAAATGCAAATCTAGGGTTTTTGAGTGCTATACGACCCCTATACAACCCCCATATGACCCGTATGACTCAGGGGGTATATATACTAACTTTTAGGGCAGAAAAAAAAACCTTTTGTTAGACCTTTTTCTGGGCATATTTTAGGGAGACATTGGAGAGGTTTGTGGCGACCTTGGGGAGGAGAAGAAGGGCAAGGAAGCTAGAAGATCATCCAAGCCCAAGGTCAAAGACTCTCAAGGCAAAAATGCAACTTCGTTCAAGGAGAGATCTACCACGATTTGAAGGAAGGAGACCTGCAGCTAGAGGAAGCATCATTGGGCACTCCTTTGGCGGGGAAAGCATCATTCGGCATATTCTTCACTTTCTCCTCTACCATTTCATCTAGGGAGTGTCATTTATGCTTTTGTTTCATGTTTTGCTTGTTTGTATTGCTTGTTGTGGGATAATGACACACTAAACCCCCCAAGGCCACCGGGTGTTGGTGAACCTTTGGGGGTTTTCTCATATATGTTGGATGATAACTTGTTATTCCATGTTTGGGTAATTTTGAGATTGAATCCATTGTTTTCATGCTAAGTGCTACACTAAGGAGAAATCCGTAGCTCTTTTATGAGTGATGCATGTAGATGTGACTTGCTCGCATGTATTAGATCATGAATGGATTAGAAGGGGATACTTGTATTATCACGCCGAGAAATCGGGTGTTTGGTAGCCCTCCATGTAGGTTTAATCCGAAGAATTGTAGGTTTACTCCTAAGTTAGATTTCCTCGTACTTAATGCAATCATAGGGATATAAACTTGGGAGAAATTCCTATCTATGTTCGTATGGGATTAGGGTTCAATCGCCAAGAAATTTGGGTTGTTCTAATCTTGGAATCTCATGGTCGATTTTACCCTTGCATCTTTAGATCATCATCCATGTTGCGTGATAACCCCTCAAGGGGATCCACATCCATAGGCCTTTGCATTTCATTGATTCTCTTGCTTGCTCATTGCTTGTTATCTCTAATTTGTTGGCAAATATCATTTTAGCTTTAATTACATTTAGTAGAGTAAAATCCATCGCTTGAGATCTTAGGCTAGATAATATCTCAAGAAGGAGTAATAGGAGATCCTTAGCCCCGTGGAATACGATCCTCGTGTCTTCACACGAGGTATTACTTGGAGATCCCGTACACTTGAGGGGAAGCAATCAATTGTGACTAGGGGTCTTTGGCCTGGACCAAAGGGTTAGATCTATATTAGGGAATAGGGGTTATCACTTGGAGTCCCCAGATCTTCATACAACCCCACATAATATGAGGCATCGAGAGTATCCTTTTCCGTAGGGGTATAGTGTGAGAGTTAGTCATGGTTAACCTTAGGTTTGGGACCGTGTGTTTTAAGATTTCCATGACTCATTAAACATCAGTTAGGAGATATAATAATTAGTCTTTCACTTAAAACAATAGTCCTAGGGTGAGTAATGTCCGGGTGCCCCATCTTCTATCGATTACCTCTCCTATTATTCTCTTGCGTCTCTTTCTTAGTTTCTTTATTTCTATTTGCATTGATATTGTTCACACCACTCTTGAATTATCTTCACCATAGTTAAATAGCAATTCTTGTGTTTCCAAGTATTATTCCCTATGGATACGATTACCCACTCACCATGGTACTTTATTACTTCGATAACCCTTGTACTTGCGGTACGCACTCGCAAAGGGTGTGTCACGAGTGTATATAACCAAGGAAAATAAGGTTTAATCAATATCAAATGATAACATAAAATATGTACAAGTAAGCACTCATTAAATCCCGCACACTTTTGCTTTTCCTCAAGTATACTAGTCAATACAAACAAGGAATAAAAGGAGGAGTACTTGGCCTCTGGTTCACAATAAAGAAAAAGAGAAATTCCAAAGTCCAGGAGATTTATTTGATACTAAGCAAAACAAACTACTAGTCTAGGAAAAATAATTGATCAAAAAGGAAAATCCGTACTCATGTTTGTGTGAAAACTCTTCCCAAAATCACAAGATTTTCCACTACATGGAGTCCATGTTACAAGAGACTTATTTATTGAATCTAATACTAATTATTTTCATTTTGAATAGGTGGTTGCTATACATATCCCTTGAGGTAGCCCTTGTTCTCAGTGGCTATCCGAGAGTGGCTTTTACACTTTAAAGGAGGTAGTTATTTCTACTATTTATCCTCAAGGTACTAGCTTTCACACATCCCATGATACAACTCTTTTTCCCACTAGGGTATACAAGAATCCAACTTGTTTAGAGTAGTTTCGTACTACATTGGTGGTAGCTTTTTCTATCATAATATGAACAAACTTTTTTTTATTTTTTCTCAAACACAAATCCTAATTATCCTTGTGTATGACTGAAGTTTGAAGTATACAAGGTGGTAATAGGATGAGAAAAGTGTAACCAAGATTCATATAGAAAAATTTTGCAAAATTAACTAAAGCTAGAGAGTATGAATGATCAATTAGTGTTCAATTTCCCATTAGACTAAGGGATTTCTACACAAGCTTAAAGTGAATAGGCGTTTTAGAAGCATTTTGCAATTTGCTATTTTCAGCTATTCATCACTTATTCTATTTCACATTTTCTTATTCTCCAATCGTTCTGATTTGTTTTTCTTTCTTTGGTTGCAGCTCCAGGTTATGACCCGAGGAAACCCTTTGACTTTAGTTGAAGGTGTAATACCCTAAACCTTTGGATACTATAAGAAATTATATTCAGGGTATTATCACCGTTGCGATAAAGATTTTCCTGCAGAGTAATTTTGTTGAGAAACCCCAAGTGGAAAGAACAAGGACTTAAGTGTGAAAACTTTATAGAAGATTTTGGGTTTATGAGTAATAAAAAAAAAGGATTGATATGAAGTGTTTTCTAAAAATGAAGGACTGGAAGGTAAGGTGGTAGGAACCTTTTAGAAATACTGTGTTATAATCCAGGGACCGTTGGATAGTTTGCAAGAACCTTTGGAAGTATTTTTTATGATTCAGGGACCATTAGTGACTTTTAAAGCATCTTTTTGTAAGAAATTTTATTTTTAGGGACTGACAGTGAATTTTTGGCAGATATTTAGGTTAAGAGATAAGGTTCAAAAGTTCTAGTTTTTGTGGCTTTTCTTCTTCTTCTTCATGGTTGCTACAGTAACCCAATAGAAGAAGAAAAAGAAGGAATGAAAAGAAATAGAAAGAAGAAGGAACTTGGAGGTTTTGAGAGAAGAAGAAGCTTGGTGCTTGATTGAGAAGGGTTCTAAATAATTTTGTTTTGAGATGTATGGGTGCATGTTTGGATATTTGTATGTGTGGTTGGTTGATGAAGAAGAAGATGTTTGTATGTGTGGTTGGTTGATGAAATAGATGATGGCTTGGAAGAAGGGTTGATGGAGAAGATGAAGTGGTGGTTATTAGATGAGTTTTTTGAGTGGAAAAACCATTGTTTTTGAGTGGATTTTTGCATGGGATGAAGAATGGATTCTCGGGTTACTGTAGCTTTACTGTATCACCGAGATTAGGGTTTGTTTGGATGGTTAAGTTGATGATGATGGTGGTTAAGTTGATGATGATGAGTAAGATAGTGATGATAATTGTTGGAAATATGTTGGTAGGGTTAAATTGGTTTCTTTGAGTTGGTTTGATCAAATCAAGGTAAGTTGGTTGGAAATTAAGTGGTTGGTTTAATTGATTTGGTTAAATTTGAAGTTGGGTTGGATGAGAGTTGTTGTGATTGGGTTCAATTAAATTGATTTGGTCTAGGTTTGATCAAATCAAGATGAGTTATGATTGGACTTGAACTGTTTTGCCTAAATTTAGTTGGTTGAGGTTGATTTGGACTTGGTTGAGTCTTTAAGCTAATGACTTTGTGGTTAACCAATTCCACGAGAATTGGGTTCAGTTGAACCAAGCTGGTTTAAGAGATTTTGTATAACAATTGAACTTGCTTCAGTGAACTTAAGGTTGGTTAAGGTTGGTTCCAAAAGGTTTAGTCCTAATTGAGTTGTTTTAAGTGTAATTGGAGACCAGTTTAATTATGCAATGTCGGGTTTTAACTGGTTGGAGTGAGTGGGCCCAATTAGAGAGTCAGTTATTTGTTTGTTGAATATTCTTTTGGGTTCAGTTTCGTAATTAGCTTATATTTATTTATTTTATTCCATTCTCCTATTAGGTGTTGTTTAGGCTTGGGAGAGAGAGTTCAAGGTCTAGCGAAAAACCCAAGGGAGGCTAGGTAAGTTGGTAGTGGCTAGTATTTTGGATAATTTGGTTAATTACTACCAGTTTGAAATAATTATTTAACAAGCTAGCATTTTCGAAATAATTGTTTAATTATTTCATTATATTATGTCCGATAAGTTAAATACTCATATTTATTTGTCGTTGTTGTGTCATGACAATCGTATTGTTACATCTGGCTTTGCATAATTATACGTTGTTTCAAATGTGGAACATATATGTATATGTTTTAATTATGATTTTCAGGTATTGATTTTAATGGTTATGTATACCTTGATTTTGAGATGATTTATGAAATCATGTGTGCTTATTAAAAGGTTTTTACAGTCAATGCTTGTGGATTTGATTCGCATTCCTAGTATAAGAATGGTATCTTGGATTTGGGCATGTGTGTGTGTTTTCCTCTAGTTGAAAATTTGAAAGAATTGCATTGTGGCATTTGGATTTTAATGGTGACTACGAACTTTAGTCCGACACTGCATTGTGGGGTTCCAAGGTCTGGCCTGATGAGAGGCGGCGTGGTCAACCCTGAGTTTACCTTGATCAAGAGGTGCGCTGAGCCATTGACAGGGGCTTCTTTTATGTTAGAAACCCGGGGTCACCACACGGGGATATTAGTGGCCAACATTAGGGTTACAAATACCTTGATTGCTCTCAACCTAGTTGTGATGGAGACTAAGTCGAGGAGTGTTTTTAGGCTAGCGATTTGCGATTGTTTTTTACAGTTCAGTTGTGTTGAAATGTTATTTTGGATTGTGATGAGGGGCGAAGTCCAAATGTCACTCTAAGGAGAGCACTCTCTCACAAAACTTGTATTTTCTGGGAATGTTATTTTGTATTGTGATGAGAAGGCGAAGCCCAGTTGTCTCTCTAAGGAGGGCAGTCTCTCAGAAAACTTGTATTTTCTGAAAATGTTATTTTGGATTATGATTAGAAGGCGAAGCCCAGCTGTCACTCTAAGGAGGGCAGTCTCTCACAAAACTTGTATTTTCTGGTAATGTTATTTTGGATTGTGATGATAGGGCAAAAGCCCAGCTGTCACTCTAAGGAGGGCAGTCTCTCACAAAACTTGTATTTTTCGGAAATGTTATTTTGGATTGTGATGAGAAGGAGAAGCCCAGCTGTCATTCTAAGGAAGGGCAGTCTCTCACAAAACTTGTATTTTCTGAAAATGTTATTTTGGATTGTGATGAGAGGGCAAAGCCCAACTTGTATTTTCTGGAAATGTTATTTTGGACTGTGATAAGAGGGTGAAGCCCAGCTATCACTCTAAAGAGGGTAGTCTCTCATAAAATTGGTATTTCTTGTGATGAGGGGTGAGCCCAGCCATCGCTCTTAGGAGGACAGTCTCTCACAAAATTTGTATTTTCTGGGAAAATTGATTTGATGATGATTTGTGATAAATTATTGAGTCACTATCGACCAACTGAAGTGTGTTGCAGTTACAGGAGCAGGACCTTACTAGATTGCCTCTGCGAGTATAGAGTCAGTCAGGGCTAAGTTCGAGTTTTTAGTGGGTCCTTTTTTTCTATGTTGATGTCATGATCTTGTAGCGGTTGTTTCCACAAGTTGGATTAATTATGTTTCTTGTATTTATGTGTTTGAACCTTTAACCCTGTAAAGTTGTAAATCGTGCGATGTAAATCTGATTTGGTTTTTCAAGTGTGTCCTTTTTCTAGTTAAAATGGGTTTTTAACTGATGGGTGCCACATTTACCTCGGCAGAAGGGGTGGGTGTGATAGAAGGAGATCTGGACATTGGAAGGAGAATTCACAGAAGGGGAAAAGAACCTGTGCAAGAATAGTCAAATCAAGCTGAGATAGAAGGTGAAGGGTTTGATAATATGCAAAATAGAATGAACAATAAAGGACACTCTTAATTATGTCAGACCCGCAGTTCTTGGCACGCAGTCTAGTATTATGTGGTCACCAATCACAACTCAAAGTTTTGAGCTCAAGCCAGGCTTCACCCAGATGTTACAGCAGTCAGCAAAGTTTAGTGGTTTGGCCGATGAGGATCCAAACAATCATATTGAGAAATTCTTGGAAGTGTGCGACATGCTCAAGATTAATGGAGTAACGGATGATGCTATCAAGTTGAGAGCCTTCCTATTTTTCTTGAAAGGAAGAGCGAAGCAATGGATACATTCATTATCTAGAGCATTGATCACTACATGGGAGGAGATGGTAGAAGCTTTTCTTGCCCGATATTTCCCTCCCGAAAAATCTATGAAGCTTAGGAATGAAATATATTCTTTTGTGCAAATAGAATTGGAGTCTCTTTTTGAGACATGGGACGGGTTCAAGGAGCTCCTACCAAAATGTCCTTAACATGGGTTCCCCGAGTGGATGATTATTCAAACTTTCTTTACGGGTTGAACCCAAGCACAAAGCGGTTACTTGATGCTATAGCAGGAGGTACCTAAGGAAGCAAATTCCCTGAAGAAGCCCGACATCTCATTGAAGAAATGGCTATGAATAGTTATCAATGGAACACATGGGACAGAAAGAAGGTAGCCGAACTTCATGAGATCGATGCAGTCACATCATTAGTAGCCCAGGTTGAGTCGTTGAGCAAGAAGTTAGACACTCTAACTTCTCCTAAAGTGGCGCCCGTGATGAGTTGCACTGAGCGTGGGGGAGGACATGCACCATCTGATTGTCCTATTTTGATTGGTGGTACTACTTCCGTGGAACAGGTTGATTTTGTAGGTAATGCAAAGAAAGGTCAAGGAAATCCGTATAGTAATACCTACAATCCAGGGTGGAGGAGCCACCCAAACCTTTCGTGGAGTAATCAAGGACAACAGAAGAGTATGGCACCACCGGGTTTCCAACCACAACAACAAGCCCCGAACATGGAGAATAGAGTTTCAAGGTTGGAAAACCGGATGACCAACTTAGAGAAGGCTTTGACCAAGTTTATTCAATCGTCAGATACAAGATTTCAATTAGTTGAAGCTACACTTCACAACCACACCACATCATTGCATAACTTGGAGAATCAAGTGGGCCAAATTGCAAAGTCACTTTCAGAAATACCTCAAGGGAGTTTGCCTAGTAACACAGAGAACAATCCGAGAGAGCATGTGAAAGGTGATCACTTTGAGAAGTGATCGTGAAGTTGAAAGTAATCTCCCTAGTGAGAAGACTAATGTTGAGTTACCCGAGGTCTTGGAGGTTGAGGAGAAAGCAAAAGACAAGGAGGTGTCACCCACACCTTGCAAACCAAGAATCCCTTACCCTTCAAGATTGAAAAATGACCAAAATAATGAGCAATACAAGAAGTTTTTGGGTTCATTCAAGCAGTTGCACATCAACATCCCATTTGTAAAGGCGTTGTCTCAAATGTCTCGCTATGTAAAGTTTCTCAAGGACATCTTGACCAATAAGAGAAAGTTGGAGGAGAGTGCATCTGTGATCTTAGATGCTTCATGTTCGGCGGTGTTATAAAAGAATATGCCGAACAAGAAGAAAGACCCCAGAAACTTCATCATTCCGTGCAGCATTGGTAATTTGGGTGAAGAGAAGGCATTGGCAGATTTAGGGGCTAGCATCAACATCACGCCTTATACTTTCTTTCAGAAACTAGGCTTAGGAGAGCCTAGGCCCACTCGGATGACACTTCAATTGGCCGATAGAATAGTTAGATATCCGAGTTGCATCATTGAAGACATACTTGTGAAAATTGGCAAGTACATATTTCCTGTAGACTTTGTAGTGTTGGATGTTGATGAGGATACAGAGGTTCCATTGATACTTGGGATTCTGTTCTTGAGTACTTCTAAAGCCCTTATTGATATGGACAGTGGAGAGTTGACATTAAGAGTTGGTGATGATAAGTTGACATATGATAAGTGCTTGTCCGATATTAATACAAAGCGTTCATTCCTTATGTTGAGCATTACTTTCTCGGGTTTTACACTAATATGTGTGTTTTTATGTTACTTTCGTGCAGGTGGGGTTGTGAGGCCGACTTTGAAGGAAAGGAGCCAATGTGGATCACAATGCACCGATTTTGGAGGAAATCTTGCTAAGGTTCAAACGCGAAGACATAGGTTGGGTGTGAGATGCTAGTGTGTGTGCCAACCTCCTCGTATTCGAGTTGACACATCCATTTGGAGGGGCACAAAAGCAGTCACACTCGAGCATTCCGACTTATGCACATAGAACAAGAGCTCCACCAACTTATCTATCATTGAAGGAGCAAGTGATCCACGACGTGAACGTGTGCCCGTTTGCATTACCCTGATGAAAGTATGGATTCGGGAAGCTATCCAGGCAAGTACTATAGCAGAGTACTGTAGCATGGACTGTAGCAGCACTGTTCATAGCCGGCCGAGAAAACAGGACTTCAGAGAATCCACACGGACGTGTGGAAATTATCCACGCCCGTTTGGAAATTCCACATGGGCGTGTGAAGTATCCACGCTCGTGTGGTCGCCAGATTCCAGCCCTATAAAAAGCTGATTCAGCCCCGATTTTAGTATTCTTTTCTCCATCTTTTCCCCAACTTGAAAGAGGGCTTCGGCTAGGGTTTTGAGGGGTATTGGCTAGGGTTTTGGAGAGGTTCTATGGCTCCGACATCGCGCGCCGTTTGGAAGAAGGTTATTGGGAGAGCTTTCATCTGCACCGATCCGGCGAGGTGTATCCTAGGGCGGACAAAGGATCCCTTGCGATGAGTAGAGGACTCTCTACAAGACCATCGACATGACCATCAAGGGGGTTTTCTATGGATTCATTGCTTTTATATTCTATTTCTTTGATTGTTCTTAGCTCCTTGGAGAGCTAAACCCCTAGTGGGTACTTGGGTATTTGTGAACCCTAGGATGTATTTGTTTCATTGAATCTCTTTATTATGCTTTTAATTAATTGATGTTTATTGTGAGTTCCAACCATGAATGCTTGATTGTATGAACATTTCCCCTAGAGTGATACTAGGGTTGAGAGTTCTCGTTGGTAACCTTGTGAGTGAGTGACACACCACGAGCGTTAGACAAAGCTAGGTTGGAGAGGGTTGAGAGGGTGAGTCGAGAGGTACAGGAGCGTCCCCTTTCCCCTCCGACGTGATGGATTCTACCTCCATTCCTCGAGTTCTTTGCGGCCATAATAGAGTGAATGGTCTAAGGGATGAACTTCCGCTGGGGCTTAGTTGTGCGTGCAACCGAGTGAAGCGTTGAGGTGATCTTAGTATCTAGGGCTTAATCGTGGTTAGGGACCTTCCACCTAGACCAAAGGGTTAGGTCTATAATTAGGAAGAGATTTATCACTTGGAATCCATAGAGCTCATTACAACTCTATGCGAGTGCGAGGTTGAGAGGTTATCCAATCTCTCCTCCGGGACATGTATAGAGTTAGGCATAGTTGACCTTAGATTTAGGACTATGTAATGAAGGATTTCCACGACTCACTATTGCATTGATTAAGAAGCATAATAGAGGGTTCTTGCACTTGAAGTGATCGTCCTAGGCAGAGCATTATCCGAGTACTCCATCTTTATCGATTGCCTTGCCTTCTCTTTTACTCGTGATCTCTTACTTGTTGATTTTACTTTCGAGAATTGAATCATTGTCACAATTATCACTACTGATCTTTCACATAGCTAAGAAGCAAATTAAGTGTTTTTATTCCCTACTCCCTGTGGATTCGATACCCGCTCACCCGGGATTATTACTTTGACAAACCCGTGCACTTGCGGGATATACGCAAGGGGACCTTGTCAAGTTTTTGGCGCCGTTGCCGGGGAGTTGGCGTTTAGAGATACTTTGCATTTTGTTTTCTTAGCTATTTCACCATACATTGTATTTCATATCTTCTTATTCTATTATCGTTCTGATTTCTTTTTCTTTCTTTTTGGGTGCAGCTCTAGGTTATGACCCAAGGGAATCCCTCAATATTGATTAAAGGGGATCCCGAGCTTGAACTTACACTTAGAAGAAAAGGGAAAAAGCCTGTGCAAGAACAGTCTAATCTAGCTGATTTGGAAGCGCAAGAATCTAAAAACATGGCAGAACAGAATGAGCAACAGCGAACATTATCCGATTATGCCAGACCTTCAGTGTTGGGGAACAATCGAGTATTGTGCGTCCCCTGATTACAGCTCAGAACTTTGAGTTAAAGCCGGCATTCATCCACATGTTGCAGTAATCCACACAGTTCAATGGTTTGGCCGATGAGGATCTAACCAGTCATATAGAGAGTTTTCTCGAGGTGTGTGATATGCTGAAGATAAACGGAGTGACGGATGATGCCATCAAGTTGAGAGCCTTCCCATTTTCCCTAAAGGGGAGAGCGAAGCAGTGTCTACAGTCGTTACCTAGAGCGTCAATTACCACGTGGGAGGAGATGGTAGAAGCTTTTCTAGCCCGTTATTTCCCTCCCGGAAAATCAGCAAAGCTTAGGAACGAGATCTCATCCTTTGTTCAGATGGAATTGGAGTCTCTATTCGAGACATGGGAAAGGTTCAAGGAGCTCCTTAGAAAGTGCCCGCAACACAGATTCTCGGAGTGGATGATTGTTCAAATCTTTTACAATGGTTTGAACCCCAGTACAAGGCAATTCTTGGATGCGGCAGCAGGAGGTACCTTAGGTAGCAAGATCCCCGATGAGGCCCTTCAGTTGATTGAAGAAATGGGGTTAAACAGCTACCAATGGAATGCTAGGGAGAAGAAGAAAGTGGCCGGTCTCCATGAAATAGATGCGGTAACTTCATTAGCGGCTCAAGTGGAAAATTTGAGTAAGAAGTTAGATCTTCTAACTTCAAATAGAGTGGCGGCTGTGACTAATTGCACCGGTTATGGTGGAGGACATGCTCCCTCCGATTACCCAATCTCTATTGGTGATGTTTCTTCAGTGGAGAATGTTGATTTTGTAGGTAATGGCATGAGACCTCAAGGAAACCCATATAGCAATAAGTACAATTTGGGTTGGAAGAATCATCCCAATTTTTCATGGAGTAACCAGGGCCCACAAAAGGCCATGGGGCCACCGGGTTTTCAACAACAACAACAAGCCCCTCAGGTGGAAAACAGAGTCTCAGGTTTGGAAACCCGAGTGAGTGACCTAGAGAAGCACTTGACTAGATTTGTATAATCTGCAAATACAAGGTTTAAATCAGCCGAGTCTACGCTTCGAAACCACACCGTCTCTTTGCATAACCATGAAAATCAGGTGGGGCAAATTGCGAAGTCTCTCCCTGAAAGGCCACATTGAAGCTTGCCGAGCAATACAGAGACCAATCCTAGAGAGCACGTGAATGCGATTACTTTGAGAAGTGGTCGTGAGGTTGAAGGTAGGCTTCCGAGTGAGAAGCCAAAAGAACACACACTCGAGGTTATAAAGGTAGAAGAGGGAACAAGCAAAGAGAAAGAGGTGGCACCCCCACCTTTTAAGCCAAGAATCCCTTATCCCTCTAAATTGAAAAATGACCAAGGGAATGAATAGTACAAGAAGTTCCTGAGTTTGTTCAAGCAACTCCACATCAATATCCCTTTTGTTGAGGCATTGGCCCAAATGCCTACGTATGCGAAGTTCTTGAAAGACTTGTTGACTAACAAGAGGAAATTGGAGGAAAGTTCTTCAGTGATTTTAGAAGCTTCATGCTCGGTGGTGTTGCAAAAGAACATGGCGAACAAGAAGAAAGACCCGGGAAGCTTCATCATTCTGTGTAATATCGGCAATCTAGGTGAAGAAATGGCATTGGCGGACTCGAGGGGCCAGTATCAACGTCATGCCATACACTTTCTTTCAAAATCTAGGTTTGGGCGAGCCTAGGCCTACTCGGATGACTTTGCAACTAGCGGACCAAACAGTGCGACATCCGAGAGGCATCATTGAAGACGTGCTTGTCAAGGTGGACAAGTACATTTTTCTGGTTGACTTTGTAGTGCTAGATGTCGATGAGGATGCGGATGTACCTTTGATACTTGGGAGACCGTTCTTGTGGACTTCTAAAGCACTGATTGGCATGGACGGTAGAAAGCTCACATTGAGAGTTGGAGATGACAAGCTCACATACCGCCTTGCTGAAGCCATGCGGCATTCTCTTGATTTTGATGATACGTTATACTTTGTAGACACTACTGATGAGATTGTTGATGAATACATGTAGGAAATGTTCAATCCGGATCCATATGAAGGTTTGTTCGACCAAGAGGAGGGTAATGAAGAAGTAATGATGCTTGAATCAATGGAAGAAGTACCATCTACCCCGGGGATCTTGAAAAAGGTGCTCCAAAAAATGAAGAGAGCTAGGAGACACCACCGGAAACACTACAAGGCTATTGGAGACGTCCGTGAACCAAAGATGTTGGATGAACCATTGCTAGGCAGTCCCAAGCCCGATAATACACCCTCTACCCCAAAGAGACTCTGCATATCATGCTTTCAAGCCATGGGTAAGAGGGCAACCTTCATCTATGAACCCTTGTGAGGTAAGACAAGGTACATCAAGCTTAGTGACATAAAACAAGCGCTTCTTGGGAGGCAACCCAAGTGTTTACTGTTTTCTTATTTTTTTTTTAGTTAGGTTGTTTGCATGAATAAATTGTTAAGTATTGGTGTCTTGATTTTTAGATGTTTGTGCTGCGATTTTATTGTGGGTTTTTAAAGTCATTGTGTGTTTCATGTGGAATTGGCGAAGTTTGGTCGTTTGAGCTCTATTTCATGTTTTTCACTGGTAAAATTTGCATAATAGAGCAGGTTCTGAGTGCGTAAACATGTTTAGAGATATTCTGCAGAGTCTTCAGATTTTTCTAAGGCATCGAGAGAAAACAAACGGCCGTGTGGAATTTCATCATGCCCGTCGATTTGCACTGCGAGCTCATCCAGAGAAGGCACAGGGGCGTGCGGCTGCCCCTGCACACGACTATGCGACTATCACACGCCCGTGGTTAATTTTCGCACGGGCGTGTGAATTCTTGCAGAGTTGGGCGGATTATCCCGAGAGCACACAAGGGCGTTGACTCGCCCCTGTGGGCGACCTTGTGAACCACACAAGGGCTTGGGTAATTTCCACACGCCCGTGCGAAACTCTGTAGAGGAGTCTGTCCATCCCAAGAAGACACAGGGGCATGTGGCTGCTGACGAGTACCACTTGCTTATATCCCGCAAGTGCACGGGTTTGTCGAAGTAATAATCCCGGGTGAGCGGGGTCAAATCCACAGGGAGTAGGAATGAAAATACTTAATATGGAAGATCAATAGTGATTGGTGTGAAATTAATTCAATTCTCAATAATAAAAGAAACAAGTGAGAGAGCAAGAATAAAGAAAAAGGTAAGGCAATTGATAAAGATGGGGTACTTGGATGATGCTTCACCTAGGAAAATCGTTCAAGTGCAAGAACTCTCTCTATTATGCTTCCTAATCAATGCAATGGTGAGTCGTGGAAATCCTTACATACATAGTCCCAAATCTAAGGTCAACTATGCCTAACTCTATTCATGTCCCGGAGGAGAGATTAAATAACCTCTCAACCTCACACTCGAATAAAGTTGCAATGGGCTCTAGGGATACCAAGTGATAAATCGCTTCCAAATTATAGACCTAACCCTTTGGTCCAGGCGGAAGGTCCCTAGCCACAATTAAGCCCTAGATACTAAGATCCCCTCAACGCTTCACTCCATTGCACGCGCAACTAGGCCCTAGCGGAGGTTAATCCCTTAGACCATTCACTCTATTATGGCCATAAAGAACTCAAGGAACGGAGGTAGAATCTATCACGTCGGAGGAGAAAGGGGACGCTCCTGTACCTCTCGACTCACCCTCTCAACCCTCTCCAACCTAGCTTTGTCTAACGCTCATGGTGTGTCACTCACTCACAAGGTTACCAACAAGAACTCTCAACCCTAGTGTCACTCTAGGGGAAATGTTCATACAATCAAGCATTCAAGGTTGGAACTCATGTTAAACATCAATTTATTGAAAGCATAATAAAGAAGTTCAATGAAACGAGTACATCCTAGGGTTCACAATCACCCAAGTACCCACTAGGGGTTTAGCTCTCTATGGAGCTAAGTACAATCAAAGAAATTGAATGTAAAAGCAATGAATCCATAAAGAAACCCCCTCGATGGTCGTGTTGATGGTCTTGTGGAAAGTCCTTTACTCATCGTCCAAGGATTCCTTCGTCCGGTATAGGATACGCCTCGATCGAAGCTCCCCTACCAACCTTCTTCCTAATGGAATCACGATGTCGGAGCCATAGAACCTCTCCAAAACCTTGGCCAATACCCCTCGAAACCCTAGCCGAAACCCTCTCACAAGTTTGGGAAAAGATGGAGAAAAGAATACTGAAATCGGGGCTGAAATCGGTTTTAAATAGGGCTGGAATCCGGCGACTACACGGTCGTGTATCATGTCACAATCCCCTGTGGAATTTCCACACGGGCGTGGATAATTTCCACATGCCCGTGTGGATTCTCTGTTTCTCTGATTTCTCGGCCGGGCTGCTACAGTACCTGCTGTCGTGAATCACTTGCTTCTTCAGTAATGTACACGTTGGTGGATCTCTTGTTCTTATATGCACAAATCAGAATGCTCGAGTGTGACTGCCTTTGTGCCCCTCCAAATGAATGTGCTCACTCGAATACGAGGAGGTTGGCACACACTCTAGCATCTCACACCTGACCTATGTCTTCGCGTTTGAACCTTAGCAAGATCTCCTCCAAAATAGATGCATTATGATCCACATTGGCCTATTTCCTTCATACTCGGCCTCACAACCCTACCTGCATAAAAGTAACATAAAAAATACACATATTAATGTAAAACCTGAGAAAAGTAATGCTAAACATAAGGAATGAACGCTTCGCATTCATATTGCACAAGCACTTATCAAACTCCCCCACACTTAAGCTTTTGCTTGTCCTCAAGCAAACATTAAAACATTCTGTGCATGAATGAAGAAATTGTTGAAAGTGCTTGGCCTTAGGTTCACCAAAGTATACAAAGATAGCATTCTACAAGTAAGGAAAATTTCAACACTAAATACGAAAAAAATCAATGCTTTAGCTAAAAACTTGAATCAAAAAGGATAACAAACCCGAATTTCGTGTAAGTGTGTGAACTCACTCAAAACACCCCAAGTTATACTGCTCAAAGTTCTAAGTGTAAGGGACTAATTTATCTACACAAGTGATAAAAATTTTAAAAGATGGTAGCAGCTTCACACATCCTATAAGGTAGCCCTTTCCAAAGCGGCCGCTAAGGTGGCTTTCACACTTTCGAGGTGGCAGCTCTTTGTACCCGGGTGGTAGCTTTCACTCATCCTATGAGATAGCTCTTTCTCTCATTAGGGCATAACTAGTATCCGACTTGTAAGAGTAGCTTCATACTTCATAGGTGGTAGCTTTTTCCACCCAACAAATACAAATAAACAAAAGACTATTTTGTTCCTTCTTTTCATTTTTTTGTAGTAAACCCTAACTAGTCCCTTTAACCTCAAAACATCGGGTTTCCAATAGAGTTCAAAAGAATGAGAAGTGCACTAAGTGTAAATCGGTAAAATTCCTAAAAAAATTCAAGCAAGAACTAGAGCATGAAAAACATTCAATGTTAACAATTCTCCTAGACTTAAGAATACAAACATTGCAACTAAGGTGAACCGCCATTGGCTATGTGAGCATATATCAATCAAGAACAATAGAAAAGATGTGCGCATTATGAAACTCCCCCCCACACTTAAGTTGTACATTGTCCTCAATGTACACATGCAAGCTCACTCAAAATATATCATTCAAAAAATAGATGTGGGAAAAGCAATCAAAAAAATACTTCCTTGACTCCTAGTGTTGCGTTTGATGAAGCTAATTCATTGGGAGTAGTGCTCCAATGGGTTGTCAAATTCACACGGCCAAGTGCCAAAGCACCTTGGCCGTGCCCCTGACTAAGTCTCAATTTCCAAGAAGACAAGACCATGCACTTGCGCATACAGGGGTATTCGGGTGAAGCTCAAGAAAAACAAAAAAATAACTCGAGTGTATAAAAAGATGAAGCGGTGAATACAACTCGATAATGCAAAAATAACATAAACTCGGAAGGAAAATCCTTTTCACGAGTGAACAAGTCTAAAAACAAGAAAAAGATAAAAGTAAAAATGCATGAAAGTAAAAAAGAAAGGTCAAGTGTACGAAGTCGCTCTCGGACTCGATTGCTACTGTGTCTTGAAGTGGAAGCATATAGTGGGTCCTCACAGCATCGGGGTCGAGGATGGAGGTGCTTTGGAGGTCTTGGCGGTGCACAGAAGAGTCCTCGTGCGGGGACGAATGATGAGGCGACGTCTCACTCTAGGATCTGCTGTAATATGTCGAAACATGCCATGAACTCTATGTACTGAGTGGCCTGCGTACCACTAATCTCAGCAACCTCGGCTCGGACCACTCCTATAGCATTCTTGAGCCTCTCAAAGCGATCATTGGCTCGAGAAGGTAAAAACATACACACTGGGGGTGGTTCCTCGGCCGCTGGAGGTGCCTCGGTGTCCATCGATGCGGGTTGAGGCTCGGGGGCGGGCTGAGATGCTCCGGCGTCATCACCCTTATCCTCAGCTATCTCGGGGCTGGTAGAACTAACGCAAAAAACCCCACGTCCGAACCCCGCTGGACCATGCCCATAAACCGCATCGTCTCTAGACCCGGGGAGGCGGGTACACTCGTCTTCTCGCCCCACGGATCGAATCCAAGAGACCCATGCCCCAGCACTAATCTCGTAATGTAAGGACCCGAGAAGATCGCTACCGAGTCTAGTGTCTCGTCACGATGTCCGATGTAATCGGCCAAGATGTACCCCAAGTGTATCGATGCACGCTCTACCATTGAGTACAAATACAGCAACTCCTGGCGGCTCAAGACACCAGTACTATCGCCACGGCCATTCACCGACCTACTCATGATTGCGTGCAAATATCTGTAGGCAGGCCGGGAAAGGCACGTGGCCTTGGAGACCCCGGCTCGTCATGCGACCACGACTACATAGCACTCTATAAGCTCTGCTGGGGTCAAGGTTCCGGGATAATCGAGTGAGCAATCAGTGCGTACTCTCGGAATACGTGAATGCCTCCTCGTATAAGCCAAGTAGTATGGAAAAATGCGTAATGCTCAAACTATGGTAGCGTCCAAATACTCTGAACTGAATTGTGCCCAAACTTTTGAAGCTCGCATACGCTCTATCAAACTCAAACGAAGAGAGCACCTCCAGTGCAAACTCTCGGATAGCTGGCTCTCTAATCGTCAACAAGCTGCACGCCAACCACCCTCCGAAACAAGGTCCTCAACCTCATCGGTGAACTCATCTCCCTGGCGAAGATCTCGTAATATAGTCGGTGTCTAGAAATCGAGTGCACAGGCGGAGTCTCGATAAGCGCTCATAACGGGCCTGATGTTCGGGAATCGCAAATCGAATGCCCTCGGGCTCAGAGGATGACTCACGTGGTCTCTTATCAGTTTGCTTCTTTGTCCTAGGTGCCATGATCTGCCAAATTTAAACAAAATTAGTCAAACAAATTGATAAAACAATACTGCAGAAATCCACACGGTCGTGTGGAATTTCCGCACTCCCGTGTGGATTCACGGGGCGTGAGAAACGCACGGCCAGGTATCAACAATCCAAAAATACACATAAAAAATATCTCTAACTTCGTTCTAAATGTAAATCATTGTTCCAATTGAAGAAACGAAGCATTGTTAACTAGATTAATCAATAGAAATCATGAATTGACAAAGAAGATGAAGAAAATGAATTTACCGATGAGGAGAAATGAGAAAATAGAGAGCCAGCCGGAAAACTTGCTAAAATCCCACCAAACTGGTGCAATGGACTCGGAGAATGTTGTGAGAGTGTTTTCAAGGGAAAAGGAGTCGTGAAGAAGGAGAGAAATTGACACGTGTCCGAATATGAGTGTAAACCGCAAGTGCACGGGTGTCGAAGTAATAATTACCCCGGTGAGTGGCTAGTCGAATCCACAGGGAAAAGGGCTACTAGTACTAACTTCTTCTCTGCTTTCTAACCTAATGATAAATGGAAAGGTGTGGTGTTCTAATGTGCGAAGAAATGAATACCGGAGACAAATATACAAGGGTAAAATGGATGGAGATCTCAATCAGTAAAAGTGGGATATTCGGGCAATGCTCCCCCTAGGATTCAGGTATTAGGTACCGAATAAGCAAAGTGTTTCTATGATGAGTAAGTTAAGTCGTGGAAATCCTAATATAATCGGATCCGGCCTCCCGATCACCGATACTAGTCCCCTACGAGGTCCCGGTGGAGAAATCGCTCAATCTCAACACCTCACACCACATATGACTGCAAAGCACTCTAGGGAGTCCAAGAGTTGTATCCGATTCCTAAAGATTGATCCAACCCTAATTCCCGGTGAAGGATCCTAACCCCCTACAAGGTCCCGGCGGAGAAATCTCTCAATCTCACACCTCACACCAAATATGGTTGCATAGAGCTTAAGGAACGGAGATAGAATACACTCAATCGAAATGGAGAGGGGACACTCCACTATCTCACGACTCACCCTCTCAACCCTCTTTAACCTTGAAGTTCTAACTCTAATGGAGACCTCTCTCACATCAAAGTAACAAATCATGCAAATCCAATTAACCACAAGGATTAATTAAACAAGCAAGCAATGAGAATTCAAGATTAAAACTTAATCAAACTCGGATTAAATAGAAACACTAAGCAAATCCACAAAAGATGAGAATCCTAGGGTTCACAAGCCCAAATACCCTCTAGAGTTTTAGCTCTCCATGGAGCAACATACAAAACACACCATCAATGAATGAAAGTACATTAAAACCATAGAAATAAACCCCTTATATATGAACTGATGGCCTTGATGGAGAGCTTTGACGTCTTGAAAGACCCACTCTGAAGCTACGTTCACCGGTGGCTTCCTTGATGCTATGACGGAAGAGGAATCGATCAACGTTGGTGACGAAGCACCTCCAAAGCCGCAAAGACCTCCTCTCCAAACCCTAGCCGTCTCACCCCTCAAGAACCGCACAAAAGATGAGAAAGAATAGGGCAAAATGGCTATTTATAGGCCTTAGATCGCGCTTGTCACGTGCCCCCATGCGCCCGTGTGGATTTTCCACGCAGCCGTGTGGGCTGCAGAAATTTTCACGCGGGCGCGTGGAATTTCGCACAGGCGCGTGAGCGATGTACTTTTGATACAGGTCTTTGCTCATGTATTTTTTTCCTACGAGTACTTTTTCACAAAAACGCGGTCCAAACACTCTTCTCTTGAGGTCACATGTCCGGGCACACGTCCATGTGGTAGGCTATAAAACTTTTCTTCATCGATGTATCTTTGAGAGGTCTTGCAATCTTCACAAAGAGAAGAAACATGAAGATGTGGCTGCCTTTGTGCCCTTCCAACTAGTGAATTGACTTGAATCTTCTTGGATGTTGGCACACATCTCCACGTTTATAAACTCCTCTCGTGTCTTGGTCCTTGAATTGAACAAGAACTCCCAACATTATGTCTTTATAGCCCATCTTTGCTTCCTTTTTACTCTTCAAGGCATTCACAACCTATATGCATAAAAGAACACCAAATACACAATATGAGACATAAACCATAGTAAAAGTGATGCTCAATGCATGTAAAACATATATAAAAATATGTCTACTCAAGCATTTATCAGAAATCATCCCCTTTTTAAACAGAAATCACGACTTTTGACGTTCTGTGCATCCACACGGGCGTGTGGAAATTCCCCCACCCCGTGTGCCTCACTTCAAAAAGCTCCCAGCAGGCGTATGCACCCTATGACGCCTCGGGAAAAAAACTCTCACCGACTTAGAATGATCTCCCCAGGGCGTGCGGAAATTATCCACGCCTGCGTGCTGCACTCGCGAGGGCGCACGCGCCCTGGCTTCCATGGTCATCTGAGAAAAATATAAAGTCGCCCACACGCCCATGCGGAAATTCCCCATGGGCGTGGGCATTCACATGCCTCAACTCACAGGGCGGCCGCCTGTGTTTCTCGGGATGGAGGGAGCAATCTGAGAGTTTCGCACGGGCGTGTGGAAATTACCCACGCCCGTGCGTGGTTCACAAGGTCACCCACAGGGGTGAGTCCACGCCCCTGTGTGTTCTCGGGAAAATCCGCCCAACTCTGCAGGAAGGCACACGCCCGTGCGAATATTACCCACGGGCGTGCGCCAGTCGTATGGTCGTCCACAGGGGCAGCCGCACACCCCTGTGCCCTCTCTGGAAGAGTTCACAGTACACACCCACGGGCGTGTAGAATTTCCACACGCCCGTGTGTGTTCTCTAGATGACTTAGAAAAACCTGTAGGCTCTGCAAAACTAGTCTGAACATGTTTACACACTCAGAGCATGCCCTATTGTGCAAGATATACCAGATAAAAACACAAAATAGAACTCAAATGACCAAACTTCGCCAATTCTCAACAAAACATACAATGAATTCTTTTAAAAACCCACAATAAAATCGCAGCACAAGCACTTAAAAATTGAAACACCAACACTTAACAATTTATTCATGCAAACAAACTAAACTAAAAGTATGAAAAAAAACAGTAAACACTTGGGTTGCCTCCCAAGAAGCGCTTGTTTAACGTCACTAAGCTTGACGTATCTTTCTTACCTCACGGTGGTT
Organism: Dioscorea cayenensis subsp. rotundata; assembly: GCF_009730915.1. Lineage (NCBI taxonomy): Eukaryota > Viridiplantae > Streptophyta > Magnoliopsida > Dioscoreales > Dioscoreaceae > Dioscorea > Dioscorea cayenensis. The sequence goes on along the minus strand of NC_052471.1, from coordinate 6,695,180 downwards.
CATGAATGAAGGTTGCCCTCTTACCCCTAACTTCAAAGCATGATGAGCAAAGTCTCTTGAGGGTAGAGGGTGCACTATCGGGCTTCGGACCACCTAACAATGGTTCATCCAACTTTCTTGGCTCATGTACATCTCCAACAGTCTTGGGGCGTTTTCGGTGGCGTCTTCGAGCCCTCTTCATTTTCCGGAGCACCTTCTTCAAGATTCCCGGGGTAGGTGTTTCCTCTCCAGTCGAACCAAACATCATTACTTCTTCATTGCTCTCCTCTTGGTCGAACAAACCTTCATACGGATCCGGGTTGAACATTTCCTGTATATATTCATCAACAATCTCATCAGTAGTGTCTAGAAAATACAAAGTGTTATCAAAATTGAGAGAATGCCGCATGGCTTTAGCAAGGCGGTAAGTGAGCTTATCGTCTCCGACTCTCAACATGAGCTCTCCGCCGTCCATGTCAATCAATGCTTTGGAAGTCCACAAGAACGGTCTCCCAAGTATCAAGGGTACATCTGCATCCTCATCAACATCTAGCACTACAAAGTCAACCGGAAAAATATACTTGTCCACCTTGACAAGCACGTCTTCAATGATGCCTCTCAGATGTCGTACCGTTCGGTCCGCCAATTGTAAAGTCATCCGAGTAGGCCTAGGCTCACCCAAGCCTAGCTTTTGGAAGAAAGTATATGGCATGACGTTGATACTTGCCTCTGAATCCGCCAATGCCATTTCCTCACCTAAGTTGCCGATGTTACATGGAATAATGAAGCTTCCCGGGTCTTTCTTCTTGTTCGGCATGTTCTTTTGCAACACCGCCGAGCATGAAGCATCAAGCACCACTGAAGCACTCTCCTCCAATTTCCTCTTGTTGGTCAATAGGTCTTTCAGGAACTTCGCATACTTAAGCATTTGAGCCAAAGCCTCAACAAAAGGAATGTTGATGTGGAGTTGCTTAAACAAACTCAGGAACTTCTTATACTAGTCATCCCATTGGTCATTCTTTAATCTAGAGGGATAAGGGATTCTTGGCTTGAAAGATGGGGGTGCCACCTCTTTATCTTTGTTTGCTCCCTTCTCAACCTCTACGACCTCGGGTGCGTGTTCTTTCGGCTTCTCACTCGGAAGCCGCCCTTCAACCTCACGACCGCTTCTCAAAGCGATCGCCTTCACATGTTCTCTTGGGTTGGTTTCCGTGTTGCTTGGTAAACTTCCATGTGGCCTTTCGGAAAGAGATTTCACAATTTTCCCCACTTTATTTTCAAGGTTGTGCAAGGAGGCGGTGTGATTGCGAAGTGTAGCCTCGACTAATTCAAACCTTGTATTTGCCGATTGAACAAATCTAGCCAAGTGCTTCTCCAAATCCGTCATTCGGGTTTCCAAGCCTGAAATTCTGTTTTCCACTTGAGGGGCTCGTTGTTGTTGTTGGAACCCCGATGGCCCCATAGTCTTCTGTGGTCCTTGATTACTCCATGAAAAGTTGAGATGATTCTTCCAACCTAAATTGTAGGTGTTGCTGTATGGATTCCCTTGAGGTCTCATTCCATTACCTACAAAGTCAACATTCTCAACTGAAGAAACATCACCTATGACGATTGGGCAATATGAAGGAGCATGTCCTCCACCACAACCGGTACAATTTGTCACGGCCGCAACTCTATTCGAAGCTATAAGATCTAGCTTCTTACTCAAACTCTCCACTTGGGCCACCAATGAAGTTACCGCATCAATTTCATGGAGACCGGCCACCTTTTTATTTTCCCTAGCGTTCCACTGATAGCTATTTAACCCCATTTCCTCAATCAATTGACGTGCCTCGTCAGGGGTCTTGCTACCTAAGGTGTCTCCTGCCGCCGCATCCAAGAGTTGCCTTGTACTCGGGTTCAAACCATTGTAGAAGGTTTGAACAATCATCCACTCCGGGAATCTGTGTTACGGACACTTGCATAGGAGTTCCTTGAACCTTTCCCATGTCTCAAATAGAGACTCCAATTCCAACTGCATAAACGATGAGATCTCATTCCTGAGCTTTGCTGATTTTCCGGAAGGGAAATAACGGGCTAGAAAAGCTTCTACCATCTCCTCCCATGTAGTGATTGATGCCCTAGGTAATGAGTGTAGCCACTGCTTTTGCTTTTCCCCTTTAAGGAAAAATGGGAAGGCTCTCAATTTGATGCCATCATCCGTCACACCATTTATCTTGACATGTCACACACCTCGAGGAAGCTCTCTATGTGATCTGTTTTGGATCCTCATCGGCCAAACCGTTGAATTGTGCTGGATGCTGCGGCAGATATGGATGAATGCTGGCTTTTAGCTCGAAATTACGAGCGGTGATTGGGGGACGCACAATACTCGATTGTGTCCCCAACACTAGAGGTCTGGCATAATCGGATAGTGTCCGTTGTTGCTCATTTTGTTCTGCCATGTTGTTAGATCCTTCTACTTCCAAATCATCTGGATTAGGTCGTTCTTGTCACGAGTTCTTTTCCCTTTCCTTCGAAGTGTATGTTCAAGCTCAGGGTCTCCTTCAATCAATATTGATGGATTCCCTCAGGTCATAACCTAGAGCTGCACCAAAAGTAAAGAAAAAAAGAAAATCGAGCGATGATAGAATAAGAAGATATGAAATAGAATGTGTAGTGAAATAGCTAAGAAAAACAAAAGTGCAAAGTATCTCTAAAGCGCCCATCTCCCGCAACGGCGCCAAAAACTTGACAAGTACCCCTTGCTTATATCCCGCAAGTGCACGGGTTTGTCGAAGTAATAATCCCGGGTGAGCGGGGTCGAATCCACAGGGAGTAGGGAATGAAAATACTTAATTTGGTTCTTAGCTATGTGGAAGATCAATAGTGATTGGTGTGAAATTGATTCAATTCTCAATAATAAAAGAAACAAGTGAGAGAGCAAGTATAAAGAAAAGGGTAAGGCAATCGATAAAGATGGGGTACTCGGATGATGCTTCACCTAGGAAAATCGTTCAAGTGCAAGAACTCTCTCTATTATGCTTCCTAATCAATGCAATGGTGAGTCGTGGAAATCCTTACATACATAGTCCCAAATCTAAGGTCAACTATGCCTAACTCTATTCATGTCCCGGAGAAGAGATTAAATAACCTCTCAACCTCGCATCTCGAATAAAGTTGCAATGGGCTCTAGGGATACCAAGTGATAAATCGCTTCCTAATTATAGACCTAACCCTTTGGTCCAAGCGGAAGGTCCCTAGCCACAATTAAGCCCTAGATACTAAGATCCCCTTAACGCTTCACTCCATTGAACGTGCAACTAGGCCCCAGCAGAGGTTCATCCCTTAGACCATTCACTCTATTATAGCCGCAAAGAACTCAAGGAACGGAGGTAGAATCTATCACGTCGGAGGAGAAAGGGGACGCTCCTGTACCTCTCGACTCACCCTCTCAACCCTCTCCAACCTAGCTTTGTCTAACGCTCATGGTGTGTCACTCACTCACAAGGTTACCAACAAGAACTCTCAACCCTAGTGTCACTCTAGGGGAAATTTTCATACAATCAAGCATTCAAGGTTGGAACTCACGTTGAACATCAATTTATTGAAAGCATAATAAAGAAGTTCAATGAAACGAGTACATCCTAGGGTTCACAATCACCCAAGTACCCACTAGGGGTTTAGCTCTCTATGGAGCTAAGTACAATCAAAGAAATTGAATGCAAAAAGCAATGAATCCATAAAGAAACCCCTCGATGGTCGTGTTGATGGTCTTGTGGAAAGTCCTCCACTCATCGTCCAAGGATTCCTTCGTCCGGGTATAGGATACGCCTCGATCGAAGCTCCCCTACCAACCTTCTTCCTAATGGAATCACGATGTCGGAGCCGTAGAACCTCTCCAAAACCTTGGCTAATACCCCTCGAAACCCTAGCCAAAACCCTCTCACAAGTTGGGGAAAAGATGGAGAAAAGAATACTGAAATCGGGGCTAAAATCGGTTTTAAATAGGGCTGGAATCCGGCGACTACACGGGCGTGTATGATGTCACAATCCCCTATGGAATTTCCACACGGGTGTGGATAATTTCCCACATGCCCGTGTGGATTCTGCTTTCTCGATTTCTCGGCGGTCATTACGATCTGCTACATTGTTTTACTCTTGAAATACTCCAATTCCATACTTTCATTGGGGTAATGCAAAGCGGGCTACGTTTACGTCGTGAATCACTTGCTTCTTCAATGATGTACACGTTGAGTGGATCTCTTGTTCTTATATGCATAAATCGGAATGCTCGAGTGAGGCCCGCCTTTGTGCCCTCAAATGAATGTGCTCACTCGAATACGAGGAGGTTGGCACACACTCTAGCATCTCACACCGACCTATGTCTTCGCGTTTGAACCTTAGCAAGATCTCATCCAAAATAGGTGCATTATGATCCACATTGGCCTATTTCCTTCATACTCGGCCTCACAACCCTACCTGCATAAAAGTAACATAAAAACACACATATTAATGTAAAAACCTAAGAAAAGTAATGCTAAACATAAGGAATGAACGCTTCGCATTCATATCGCACAAGCACTTATCAGCTTCCCCTGTGAGTTAAGCATCTGAATGTCCACGCCCGTGCAGAATTTCCGCACGGGCGTAGTAAACACTTTGTATTTTTCTCGGATGTCTAGAGGAGCCAAAGGGACGTGCGGCTGCCCCTGTGGGTCGGGCGCACGGGCGTGGGTATTTTCCGCACTCCCGTGTGAGATCATTCAAAGTCAGTGAGAGTTTTTCCCGAGAGTGCCCAAGGGCGTGCACCTGCCCCTGTGAAGCTCTCCTGTGGGCGCAGGCCTGGGTAATTTTCGTACGCCCGTGTGGATGCACAGAACGCCAAGGGTTGCGAGTTCTTTTTAAAGAAGAATAGTTTCTCTCCTTCTTCACGTCCTCTATTCATCTGAAAACACTCTCACATCATTCTCCGATTCCATAGCGCCAATTTGGTAGGATTTTTGCGAGGTTTTCCAGCCGGTTCTTCATTTTCTCATCCCTTCTCATCAGTAAGCCCTAGTTATCATTTTCTTTGCCAATTCATGGTTTCCATCGATTAATCTGGTTAATAATGCTTCGTTTCTTCAATTACAAAGATGATTTATGTTTAGAACAAAGTTAGAAGTATTATTATGTAGTATTTTTAGATTTTTGATGCGCGGCCGTGTGGTTTTCACACCCCGTGGTTCCACACGGGTGTGCGAAAATTCCACACGACCATGTGGATTTCTGCACTATTATTTTATCAACTTGTTTGATTGATTTCGTTTCAAGTTTTGCAGATTATGGCACCTCGGTCTTAGAAGCAAGCTGATAAGAGGCCGCGTGAGTCATCCCCTAGGCCTGAGGGCATGAATTTTGCAATTCCAGAGCATAAGGTTCGCTATGAGCGCTTGTCGAGACTCCGGTTCAGACAGACTCGATTCTTTGACACGACTATACTGCGAGATCTACAGCAGGGAGATGAGTTCGCTGATGAGGTCGAGGATCTCGTTTCAGCCGGTTGTTGGTGACAGTTATTGACGATTAGAGAGCCAGCCATCCGAGAGCTTGCACTGGAAGTGCTATCATCATTCGAGTTTGACAGATCGTATGCGAGCTTACAGAGTGCTATGTGGTCAGGGTCAGTACGAGTTGAGGATGTCCAAGGCCACGTGCCTTTCCCGACCTGCATACATATATTTACATGCCACCATGAGTAGGTCGGTGAATGGCTGTGGTGATAGCACTGTTGTTCTGAGCCGACAGGCATTACTGTATTTGTACTCGATGGTGCAGCGCGTACCAATTCACTTAGGGCACATCATAGCAGAGTACATCATACATCAGGGGCACTATGCTAGAGTGGGAGCGATCTTCTCGGGCCCCTACATTACGAGATTAGTGCTGGGCATGGGTCTCTTCGATTCGATTCGCGGGGCTGAGAATACAAGTATACCTGCTCTCCTGAGCCTAGAAATGATAAGGTTGATGGGCATGGTCCACAGGGTTCGGACAGGGGTTTTTACTTTAGTGCTACCAGCTCCAAAGATAGCCGAGGATGAGGGTGATGAAGCAGAGGTATCTCAGCCCGCTCCCGAGCCTCAGCCAGCACTGATGGAGACCGAGGCACCTCCAGTGGCAGAGGAACCACCCCCCGTGCGTATGTTTTCACCATCTCGAGCTCAGGATCGCTTTGAGAGGCTCGAGAGCGCTTTGGGAGTGATACGGACAGAGGTAGCTGAGGCTCGAGAAGAGATTGCGGAGATTAGGGCTACATATACCACTCAGTATACAGATTTCATGGTACGTTTTGACGTATTACAGCAGATCTTAGAGCGAGACGTCGCCTCATCATTTGTCTTGAGGTCGAGGACTCCTCAGGCCCCCTCAGTTCCTCCAGCATCCCCATCCTCTACCCCGGCACCGGTGGACCCACCATGTGCATCTTCACCAGCAGCAACACCAGAGCCCGAGGGCGACACCGACACTTTACTCTACTTCATTTTACTTTTTTGCATTTTATTTTAGACTTGTTCACTCAGAAAGGATTCTCCTTCTGAGTTTATTTTCATTTTGCATCTCGAGTTGTATTCATTGTCTATCTTTTATATATACTCGGGTTATTTTGCTTTTATTGAGCTTCACTGAACCCCCTCGTGTATGCGTGCAGATGGTCTTATCATCATGGGAATTGAGACTTAGTCATGGGCACGGCCAAGGTGCTTAGGCACTTGGCTGTGTGAGCTTCACAACCCGTCGGAACACTACTCCCATGTAATTAGCTTCATCAAACCCAACACTAGGAGTCAGGGGAGTATTGTTTTGATTGCTTCTCCCACGTTTGCTTTTGAATGATATATATTTTGAGTGAGCTTGCATGTGTACATTGAGCTAGCATGTGTACATTGGGGACAATGTACAACTTAAGTGTGGGGCGGAGTTTCATAGTGCACACATTCTTTTCAATTGTTCTTGATTGATATATGCTCACATAGCCAATGGCGGTTCACCTTAGTTTTAAGGATTGTATTCTTGAATTTAGGAGAATTTTTAACATTGAATGTTTTCATGCTCTAGTTTTGTTTGAATGTCTAGAAATTTTTGCCCGATTTATACTTGTTACACTACTCACTTATTAGACTCGTTTGGAAACACAAGTTTGATGTTAAAGGGACTAGTTATAGTTGTTTCTTGTGTTAAATTCATTGGAAAATGGAAATAAAGAACAAAATAGTTTTATTGTTTATTTGTGCTTGTTGGGTGGAAAGAGCTACCACCTATGAAGTATGAACCTACTCTAATAAGTCGGATACTAGCTATGCCCTAATGAGAGAAAGAGCTATCTCATAGGATGAGTTTAAGCTACCACTCCGGTAGAAAGAGCTACCACCTCGAAAGTGTGAAAGCCACCTTAGCGGCCGCTTTGGAAAGGGCTACCATAGAGGATGTGTGAAGCTACTACCATCTTTGAAATTGTTGTCACTTTTGTAGATAAATAAGTCCCCTGTACTTAGAACTTTGAGGAGTATACCTTGGGTTGTTTTGAGTGAGTTCACACACGTACACGATTTTGGGTTTGTTGCCCTTCTTGATTCAAGTTTTTAGCTAGGGCTTTGATCTATCATATTTAGTGTTGAAATCTCCCTTACTTGTAGAATGCTCTCTTTGTATACTTTGGTGAACCTAAGGTTAAGTACTTTCAATATCTTCTTCATTGATGCATAGAATGTTTAATTTTTGCTTGAGGACAAGCAAAAGCTTAAGAGTGGGGGAGTTTGATAAGTGCTTGTGTGATATGAAAGCGAAGCGTTCATTCCTTATGTTGAGCATTACTTTTCTTGGGTTTTACACTAATATGTGTGTTTTTATGTTACCTTCGTGCAGGTGGGATTGTGAGGCCGACTTTGAAGGAAAGGAGCCAATGTGGATCACAATGCACCGATTTTGGAGGAAATCTTGCTAAGGTTCAAACGCGAAGACATAGGTCGGGTGTGAGATGCTAGAGTGTGTGCCAACCTCCTCGTATTCGAGTTGACACATCCATTTGGATGGGCACAAAGGCAGTCACACTCGAGCAATCAGACTTATGCACATAGAACAAGAGCTCCACCAACTTGTCTATCATTGAAGAAGCAAGTGATCCACGACGTGAACGCGTGCCCGTTTGCATTACCCCGATGAAAGTATGGATTCGGGAAGCTATTCAGGCAGGGTATCGTAGCAGAGCACTGTAGAAAGTACTATAGCAGCACTGTTCACAGCCGGCTAAGAAAACAGGACTTCAGAGAATCCACACGGGCGTGTGGAAATTATCCACGCCCGTGTGGAAATTCGGCATGGGCGTGTGAAGTATCCACGCCTGTGTGGTCGCCCGATTCCAGCCCTATAAAAAGCCATTCAGCCCCGATTTTAGTATTTTTTTCTCCATCTTTTCCCCAAGTTCAGAGAGGGCTTCGGCTAGGGTTTTGAGGGGTATTGGCTATGGTTTTGTAGAGGTTCTATGGCTCCAACATCGCGCGCCATTAGGAAGAAGGTTATTAGGAGAGCTTTCGTCGGCACTGATCCGGCGAGGTGTATCCTAGGCAGGACAAAGGATCCCTTGCGACGAGTAGAGGACTCTCCACAAGACCATCAACACGACCATCGAGGGGGTTTTCTATGGATTCATAGCTTTTATATTCTATTTCTTTGATTGTACTTAGCTCCATGGAGAGCTAAACCCCTAGTGTGTACTTGGGTATTTGTGAACCCTAGGATGTATTTGTTTCATTGAATCTCTTTATTATGCTTTCAATTAATTGATGTTTATTGTGAGTTCCAACCTTGAATGCTTGATTGTATGAACATTTCCCCTAGAGTGACACTAGGATTGAGAGTTCTCGTTGGTAACCTTGTGAGTGAGTGACAAACCACGAGCGTCAGACAAAGCGAGATTAGAGAGGGTTGAGAGGGTGAGTCGAGAGATACAGGAGCGTCCCCTTTCCCCTCCGATGTGATAGATTCTACCTCCATTCCTCGAGTTCTTTGCGGCCATAATAGAGTGAATGGTCTAAGGGATGAACTTCCGCTAGGGCCTAGTTGCGCGTGCAACGGAGTAAAGCGTTAAGGTGATCTTAGTATCTAGGGCTTAATCGTGGTTAGGGACTATCCACCTGGACCAAAGGGTTAGGTATATAATTAGGAAGAGATTTACCACTTGGAATCCGTAGAGCTCATTGCAACTCTATGCGAGTGCGAGGTTGAGAGGTTATCCAATCTCTCCTCCGGGACATGTATAGAGTTAGGCATAGTTGACCTTAGATTTGGGACTATGTAATGATGGATTTCCACGACTCACTATTGCATTGATTAGGAAGCATAATGGAGGGTTCTTGCACTTGAAGCGATCATCCTAGGCGGAGCATTATCTGAGTACCCCATCTTTATCGATTGCCTTACCTTCTCCTTTACTCGTGCTCTCTTACTTGTTGATTTTACTTTCGAGAATTGAATCATTGCCACAATTATCACTACTGATCTTTCACATAGCTAAGAAGCGAATTAAGTGTTTTTATTCCCAACTTCCTGTGGATTCGATACCCGCTCACCAGGGATTATTACTTTGACAAACCAGTGCACTTGCGGGATATACGCAAGGGGACCTTGTCAACATACCGACTTACCGAAGCCATGCAATATTCTCTTGATTTTGATGATACTTTGTATTTTCTTGATACTACTGATGAGTTGATTGATGAATACATACAGGAAATGATGTGTCCGGACCCATACGAGGGTTGCTAGACCAAGAAGTGGAGAATGAAGAAGTCCTGACACTTGGTCTAGAGGACAAGTTACAACCTATACCGGGGATCAAGAAGAGGATGGTCCAAATGATGAAGAGAGCAAGGAGACGTCACAAGAAGCACCGCAAGTCTAAGGAGATGTCCATGCATAGAGTAAGGGTGACGAATCCTTGTGTGGCAACAAGCCTGATAACTCTCCTTCTACCTTGAAAAGATTATGTTCATCGTGCTTTCAGGTTGTAGGTAAGAGGGCTGACAAGGTCCCCTTGCGTATATCCCGCAAGTGCACGGGTTTGTCGAAGTAATAATCCCGGATGAGCGGGTATCGAATCCACAGGGAGTAGGGAATAAAAATACTTAATCCGCTTCTTACCTATGTGAAAGATCAGTAGTGATAATTGTGACAATGATTCAATTCTCGAAAGTAAAATCAACAAGTAAGAGAGCACGAGTAAAGGAGAAGGTAAGGCAATCGATAAAGATGGGGTAAGGCAATCAATAAAGATGGGGTACTCAGATAATGCTCTACCTAGGATGATCGCTTCAAGTGCAAGAGCCCTCCATTATGCTTCCTAATCAATGCAATAGTGAGTCATGGAAATCCTTCATTACATAGTCCCAAATCTAAGGTGAACTATGCCTAACTCCATACATGTCCCGGAGAAGAAATCGAACAATCTCAACACCTCGCACTCGCATAGAGTTGCAATGACCTCTAGGGATTCCAAGTGATAAATCTCTTCCTAATTATAGACCTAACCCTTTGGTCCAGGTGGAAGGTCCCTAACCACGATTAAGCCCTAGATACTAAGATCACCTCAACGCTTCACTCCGTTGCACTCCCAACTAAGTCCCAACGGAGGGTCATCCCTTAGACAATTCACTCTATTATGGCCGCAAAGAACTCGAGGAACGGAGGTAGAATCTATCACGTCGGAGGGGAAAGGGGACGCTCCTGTATCTCTATACTCACCCTCTCAACCCTCTCCAACCTAGCTTTGTCTAACACTCGTGGTGTGTCACTCACTCACAAGGTTACCAACAAGAACTCTCAACCCTAGTGTCACTCTAGGGGAAATGTTCATACAATCAAGCATTCAAGGTTGGAACTCACAATAAACATCAATTAATTGAAAGCATAATAAAGAGATTCAAAGAAATGAATACATCATAGGGTTCACAAATACCCAAGTACCCACTAGAAGTTTAGCTCTCCATGGAGCTAACTACAATCAAAGAAATAGAATGTAAAAGCAATGAATCCATAGAAAAACCCCCTCGATGGTCATGTCGATGGTCTTGTGGAGAGTCCTCTACTCGTCGTCCAACGATTCCCTCGTCCGGTATAGGATACGCCTTGACGGAAGCTCCCCTACCAACCTTCTTCCTAAGGAATACTGATGTCAGAGCTATAGAACCTCTCCAAAACCCTAGCCAATACCCCTCAAAACTCTAGCCGAAGCCCTCCCTCAAGTTGGGGAAAAGATGGAGAAGAGAATCCTGAAATCGGGGCTGAATCGGCTTTAAATAAGGCTGGAATCGGGCGACTTCATGGGCCTGTGGATTTTTCACACGCCGATGTGGAATTTTCACACGGGCGTGGATAATTTCCACACGCCCGTGTGGATTCTCTAAATTCCTGTTTTCTCGGCCGGCTATGAACAGTGCCGGCCTGAATAGCTTCCTGAATCCATACTTTCATCGGGGTAACGCAAACGGGCACACGTTCACGTCGTGGATCACTTGCTTCTTCAATGATAGACAAGTTGGTGGAGCTCTTGTTCTATGTGCATAAGTCGGAATGCTCGAGTGTGACTGCCCTTGTGCCGCTCCAAATGGATGTGCCAACTAGAATACAAGGAGGTTGGCACACACTCTAGCATCTCACACCCGATCTATGTCTTCGGGTTTGAACCTTAGGAGGATTTCCTCCAAAATCGGTGCATTGTGATCCACATTGGCTTCTTTCCTTCATAATCGGCCTCACAACCCCACCTGCATGAAAGTAACATATAAACACACATATTAGTGTAAAAACCCGAGAAAAGTAATGCTCAACATAAGGAATGAACGCTTTGCATTCATATCACATAAGCACTTATCAAGGGCAACCTTCATCTGTGAGCCCCCGTGAGGTAAGATCAGGTATGTCAAGCTTAGTGGTGTTAAACAAGCACTTCATGGGAGGCAACCCAAGTCTTTACTATTTTTCTAGTTCTTACTTTTAGTTTTGCATGAATAAGAGCTTTAGTGTTGGTGTCTTGATTTGTACATGCAATTGCTGTGTTTTTCTCATGGATTGTTGGTGTTTTAGTGTGCAAAATTGTGATTATTGAAGTTTTAAGGTCGTTTGAGCATGTTTTCCATGATTCTCTGGTCAGTTGTTCATAGTATACGTAGGCTATGTGTTTGTATGAGTTTGCAAAAAAAAATTTTGCAATCTGTAATTTTTTCTAAGTCATCCGGAGAAGACACACGGCCGTGTGGAACTTCCACACGGGCTTGTATTTCCGTTTCGAGCTCATCCCGAGAAGACCTAGGGACGTGTGAATGTCCCTGTGAATGGCCTTGTGACGGGTCACACGCCCGTGGATAAGTTCCACATGGGCATGTGGATCTCTGTAGAGTTCTCTCCTCCAAACCCAAGAAGATATAGGGGTGTGTGAATGCCCCTATTGATGACCCTGTGAACAACACAGGGGCATGGGTAATTTCCACATGCCCATGTGAATCTCTACATAGACTTCTCCTCCATCCCGAGAGCACATAGGGGCGTGTGAGTGCCCCTGTGAGTACCCCTGTGAGAATCCACACGCCCGAGTGAAATTTCCACAGGGGTGTGTGTAACACTTAGCCATTTTCTCGGGGGACAGAGAAGCCACAGGGGCGTGTAGGTGCCTTTGTGGGTTGGACACACAGGCGTGAGGATTTTCCACTCCCGTGTGGATGCACAGAGTGCTAAGAGGCACGGCTTCTCTTTAAAACCTACTCGCACCTCTTCATCGTTTCACACCCAATTACTCAGAGAACACATCTCTTTACTTTCCCGATCCCTCACCATCGATTTATAGAGGTTTGAGTGAGTTTTCCGGCCGTATTCAAAGTTTTTCACTTCCATTTAGGCGTTAAGCCCTCTTTCCTCTTTTCTTTGCCAAATCTTGATAATTTTATTTGAACTGGTAAATGTTTCTTCGATTTCATGTTTACATGGTCGGTGTATGCTTTTAGAAAGAACTTTAAGCAAATTTCTGATGTATTTTTGGGATTTTTGCATAGTGGCCATGCAGCTTTCACATCCCAAAGATCCACAAGGGCGTGTAGAATTTCCACATGACCATGTGGATTTCTGCGGAGTTGTATTCTTGTGTTTATTTGATTGATTCTTTTTGACTTATTACAGATATGGCCCCAGAACAAAGAAAGTGACCGACAAGCATCCAAGCTAGTCTTCCCCTAAACCAGAGCAGTTAGAGTTTGTGATCCCCGAAAACCAGGTTCGGTTCGAGCGTCTTTCGAAGCTCAAGTTCAGGCAGTCATGTTTCCCGTACTTGAGTGTGCTTAGAGAGATCCAGCGAGGAAATGAGGTGGCTGAGGAGGTTGATGAGCTCCTCTCAGTCGGTAGGTGGTGCAGATTACTTTAGATTCAAGATCCAGTTATTCGTATGCTCACTTTAAAGGTGCTTTCTTCATTCGAGTTTGATCGATCATACAGTAATTTCTCGAGCATCAATACTATACAATTAAGAGTATTTGGACAGTGTTATAGCATGAGTGTCACTCAGTTCTCTATCCGACTGGGGCTCTATGACGATGCTTTTACTGATACAGAGGAGTATAAGTAGCTCCCGACAGACTACCCCGGTAGTTTGACACCGTAGTGTGCCTATAGGGCATTATGTGGACAGGGGCAGTATGGGCCAAGGCTGTCCAAGGCCAAGTGCCTTTCTTGGCCAGCATACAGATATATCCACACTGTGCTGAGCAGGTCAGTGAACGGATGAGGCGACAGCACTGGAGTTCTAAGCAAACAGGAGGTGTTATATTTATACTCTATGGTAAAGAGCTAGCCAATTCACTTGGGACACATTCTGGCTGATTATTTGCGATACCAGGGCCAGTACTCCAAAGTTGGGGTGATTTTTTAGGGCCCATACATTACCAGACTTATCATGGGCATGGGTCTGATGAATTCTATTCACAGGGCTTTGAAAACGATCATTCCATCTCCCCTTGGTATAGAGATGATGAGATTGATGGGGATAGTGCACAGGTACATGCTGGGGATCTACATGATGGTTATGCTTCCACCAGAGATAGCCGAGGTAGAGGAAGATGCAGCTGAGGGATATCGCTTGCGTAGGAGCCGCAGCTGGAGCATATGGAGACAAAGATACCCCTTACAGCACAGGAGCCACCTCCAGTGCATATCTTTTCTCCTTCTCGAGCCCATGATCATTTTGAGAGGCTCGAGAGTGTTGTAAGGGTACTACAGGAAAATCTAGCTACAATGGCGGTTCACCTTAGTTGCAATAGTTGTATTCTTAATTTTAGGAGAATTTTTAACATTGAATGTTCTCATGCTCTAGTTTTTACCTGAATTTGTTTAGGAATTTTTGTCCGATTGACACTTGTTACACTACTCACTCATTAAACTTTGTGGAAACTCAAGTTTGACATTTAAGGGACTATTTTAGTTTGTTTCTTGTTTTAATTTCTTTGAAAAAAAATGGAAATAAAAAAGAAACGAAAAGAAAAAAGTTATGGTTGAATTGTTTGTGCATTAGGTGTGGAAAGAGCTACCACCTATGAAGTACGAAGCTACTCTCATAAGGCGGATATCAATTATGCCCTAGTGAGAGAAAGAGCTATCTCATGGGATGAGTGAAAGCTACTACCCCGGTAGAAAGAGCTACCACCTCGAATGTGTGAAAGCCACCTTAGCGGCCGCTTAGGAAAAGGCTACCTTAGAGGATGTGTGAAGCTACTACCTTTTCTTTTATTTTTGTACATAAATAAGTCCCTCTCACTTAGAGCTTTGAGGAGTATATGTTGGGTTAACTTGAGTGAGTTTACACACAGTTACACGATATGGGGTTGTTGTCCTTTTCTGATTTAAGTTTTTAGCTAGAGTATTGATTTTTCCTATTTGGTGTTGGAAGTTTTCCATACTTGTAGAATACTTCCTTTGCATGCTTTTGGTGAACCTAAGGCCAAGCCCTTTCAATTTTCCTTCTTGGATGCTTTAATGTTTTATTTTTGCTTGAGGGCAAGCAAAAGCTTAAGTGTGGAGGAGTTTGTTAAGTGCTTGTGTATAAGTAATACAAAGTATTCTTTTCTTACATTGAGCATTACATTTCTCAGATTTTTATCACTTATGCATGTGTATTTATGTTATTTTGTGCATTTAGGGTTGTGGAGACAAGTGTGGAAGAAAGGAACCAAAAGTAGATCGTTTTGATGAAGTTGTTGGATTGAACAAATGTGAAGACACAAGTTGTGCTAAAATATATTTGGGTGTGTGTCAACCTCCATTGTGCTCAAGAGAATATACAAATTGGAGGGGCACAAAGGCAGTCATACTCATGTGTTCCGACTTGTGTAATACTAGCAAGATTTTCGTTAATGTGATTTCATTGAAGACGCAACGCGATCTACCCCATAGATGTGTGCCCATTCATGTGGCCTCAATGAAAAGTGTGGATTTGGGAGTATTTTAGTGAAGTACTATAGCAAATCACTGTAGTAGTTAATGTTCACAGCTCGTAAGAAATCAACTTCTGGAAATTCACACGGGCGTGTGGAAATTCATTTTTTGTGTTTCTTTTCCTTTTGTGTATATATATTTGTTTTCCTTTTCTTTTAAATTCTTTGTTAGCTTATTATTTTTAGTTGTTTTTGTTTGCACAGGGCCATGGATTTTCAAGAAAACCTATTGCCGCAAAAATCTATGCACTTCAGAAACAAATGGAACAATTTTTTGCCATGAAAGCCAAAGCAGTCCACACCCCCCCCCCTTTCAGAACCGTGGGATTACTATCCTTCAGTCATTCATAGTAAGCAACCTAATCAATGGGGATTCAATACACAGGATGTGTTCGCAAGATTTATGATGCAAGCTAACATTAAATTTAAACCCATGAATACCACAAATTTTAATGCCCAACCATCTCTTCCAAGAATGGAGAACCAAATAGGAGAACCTTTCAAGATATTGGCAGAGTTGTTACCAATTCATGAACCAACTATAGAAACCCTATCTAAAAATGATACTAAAAAGGAAGAGAGCAAAGGTGAAATTGAGATGGAAGTGGTTATTAAGGTATTGGAGGTTGAAGAAGCGAATGATGTGACATCAATATCCTTCAAGCAAATAATAGAAGTTCCACCTCAAGATGAAATTAAAGAAGACAAGGGGGGATGAAATCATGGCCATGGAAAAATGTGAGGAACTGGAAGAAGCTCAATCAACCACAAATGAAATAGAGCCACTTTGAGGTTCCCTATGAAATGAGGCATGGAACGGATGGTTCATTCATTTGACCATAGACTAGAGCCACTGTTCTAGCCTCTTTAGGGTTTATTACTTCCTTAGTAGCTCAACACATGTATGAGAAAAGAAATTCACGACCCGTGGGCCTTCTACCTCCATGCGGCATTGCTCCGTCAGGCTTTCGCCCATTGCAAAAAATTCCCCACTGCTCCAAGCAATATAGCCATCCCTACCCTATCACGTCAATCCCACGGGCCTCTTATCCATTCTCGTTCGATCACGGGGTCGATGGATCTTCTCAATTAGAAGATCCCCCATATGGATAATATACATTCTAGTTGACCGAGCCTAATTCTAATTGTTTTGCAATTGAAGAAGCTACTTGCGTGAACATTGATCATTCCATCAATTAATTAATAATTTTTAAGTGCAGAAAAAAATTCCAACAATTATATTTGAAGATGTGGGTAGGAGACTAACGCCATCCATGAACCCATCTATACCTGGCTTGGACAATTCCCAACCAAAAGTTTTTCCTTGGAATCCCAAACAGCTCATGTGGGTCATTCAAGGTAATTTACAAAGGGTTGAGAAAGAAGATGTGGATAGGATGTTGAAGCCACCCAATGATCCACCCATGCCGATCCTAGATAACTCTCAACCAAAGCTTTTACCTTGAAGACCCAAGAAATGTGGTAGGATACTCAAAGGAATTTCATCTGGGGCTAAAGAAGAAGCTGGGAGAATGCTCAAACCAACCAAGGATCTGCCTAAGATGAAATTGCATAATGCCCGGCCCAAGATTTTTCCATAGAGACAAAAAAAGGTAACTCATGCATGGCCTTCACTTTGATATCATCCCGGAAAGGTACGCTTCATTTCTTTTGGTAGCTCTTATTCAACCTCTAGCCAGGATGAACACACCATTTTCAAGCCTCCTTAAGGTAAGAAAGAGATATGTCGAGCTAATAACAATAAACAAGCGCTTCTTCGGAGGCAACACAAGCATTTGAATTTGTCGAACTCTTATTTTCATATTCTTTGTGTGTTTGGATGTTTAATTGTGCTTTGTTTGAGTGTTTAATTGTTGGGATGTTGAGTTTGTCCCCTTTGTTTAGTGATTTCCATGTGTTTGTGTTCTTGTTCGTATTTCATGGTTTCATATTATTTCATGTGTGCTTTGGGTTTTCAACTATTATTCTTTGATAAGGTGATTTTGGATGAGTTTTCATGCTTCATTTGAGTTGGGAATGATGGTATATCTCTTTGTTAAAGTTTACAAGGAGTTGGGTGTGTTGTAGAGCACTTTTTCTAGGTTTTCACTGGCTATCCAGCCTACGGACAGCATGCTACCCGTGAGGAGACTTTTGGATTGGTTCACGTGCTGGTCAGTCCGTGAACAAGGCAGTCAAGGCCTCAAGCAGGCTTTAAGTAGGTGACCTTCTTTTTCACCATTTTTCTTTGTAACTCTCTCATTTCTCCTCCGTTTTCCTTAATTTTTTCACCATTTTTCTTCATTTTTCTTCTCTTCAATCCTCTCTTGCCTATTATAACTATGTATATAGTGGTTTGTTTAAGGTTTTACCATCTATTTTACTGATCTTCATCAATTCAAGTATTGAAGCCCTTACTTGTGTTTTGAAGCAATCTTAATTTTTCTTCTTGATTTTGTATGTTTTTTTCTTTGCTTAAAACAAGTGGAAACTCTTTCTCTTTCAAGCCTGTGTTACAGTAGCTTTTGAATGGCGCTTGTCTTGAACTTGTTGGACACTTGTAAAATCTTTGAAAATCCCCAGAAGCACTTGCATGGACTCTTTCTTGTTTCATGGTTTGGGTTTTGTTAGTTGTTGATTTGTTTTTGGGTTTCCTTTCTTTGTGTGTGATAGATGTCTTGAGATGATGTTCCTTTCTACCTTTCAGGGTGGAATTAGGGCATCAAGCACACCTTCTTTCTCCATCATCTACCAAAATCATTGGTGGTCATCCCAATCTCATGCACATCAAGACTCATACTTTGAGACTCGGGGAAGTTCACAAAACCCTCTTACAATGTTTTCATTATCTATATTGTTGCATTCTATTGATTTAGGCACATTAGGGGTCAATATGCATCTTTAAGTGGGGGGTGAATTTTAGTGAATTTTGTAAATTTTTGCAGTTGTGTGCTTGACTTACCTATGATAGCTATGATAGTTAAGAACATATTATCTTAAAAGAATAATAGATGTGAGTTGTATTCGTATTTATACTTTCATAGAAGTCTTGTTTTATCTCTAGTGCACCTTCATCCTTTATCATGAGAACTTCTACCTTATACGTTCCTACCAACTCATCACTTTGTTATTGGTGTTAGATTGTTAAATTCTACACTCAATTTTCTTTTAAGAGCTTTTGGTTCCTTTATTATTATCTTTAGCTATAAATGAAGTTTTGTAGCAGGTTTCTATACCAGGGACCTTGAGATACAGTGTGTGTATTCGAAAAAAATAAAAAATAAAAAATAAAAATAAAGAAAGAAGAAAAAAGAGTCTATGACAATATTCCTCTACTAATAAAACACGAATGCGTCTATGTAAACATGTAATCGAGTAAGTTGGGTGGTTCTTGTGGCTAATCAGCATGTACATCCTCCAAAAAAGATTTTTTGTGCGGTCTACATTAGTCAAACTAAAATATATATATATATATACATGCATAAAATAAAATAAAATATGTCAACTGATCTCTTGGAACCAGATGTAAAGTCACTTGAAGGCTAGAGTTTTTATTTAGGAACCGAGGGACTCTTAACTGTCTGTTGAGGGTGTTTGTAGCACTTCTAACACTAGTTATCATCGTGTGCGGGGTGAATGGACATCCTGGGGTAATCCAGGGTGTGGAGGATGAGGTTGGAAGTTTACACACACTCACAGGAGCACTTTAGATGAAACATGACTACCTCTAATTGTTTTCTTATATAACAACTCACTATCTTGATTTCTTTTCACTTGTGCTTGTGGGGTTCTTTACTTGTGAGCTTGAGGTCATATATTTAGCCATTTATCTTCTTGCCCCTATTCTTCATGTTTTTTTTGCTTAAGGACAAGCAAATGCTTAGGTGTGGGGATGTTTGATAAACGTCTAAATATATGTATTTTATACGTATATGTTTGTGAGTATTTATGTGTATTTGGATGAATCGATGCCCTTTGTGTGGTTTAATCATTTCTATTTGTGTTACAGGCCTAGAAGAAGCCTAGATGATCCCAAGTACACATTCGAAAAGAAATCTATACCAAAAATTTACGTTTTAGAGCCTCAGGCATTGTAGCAAGCACTATAGCACAACGGGATGAAGAATTTGCGAAGTCTCTTGTTTTGTTGGCGGGCAACCTGACGGCTGTGAAGATGCCCGCAAGCCACTTGAAGAATCTAACGTACTGTAGTAGATTTACAGTAGCAGTTACTGTAGCATTTCATTGTAGTATTTTGCGGAAATTTCGGCAGAAATTCCAAGGCTCTGGCTGGTTTCTTTACGCCCGTGAATTAGGCCATGAAGCTAACTCGAGAGCACTTTAAAAGAGGGTTAGGGCATCATTGAAGGGGTCTTTGGCCACTCTTTCTCCACCATCATCACCTAGGGCTTCAACGAGGTTGGAGAAGGGAGATCTAAGGGGCAAATCCAAAGGGGAAAAGAGGAATGCTATCAAGCAGAACATCAACAAGCTTTCTGGTGTGGATCCAACAAGTTCTCATCACCTTCTAGACAATGAGTCTAAGGGAGTTTTTCTATGATTTTTCTTAGGCTTCCTGTGTATTTTGAGATCTCTCTCTTATTCATGTTGAACTAGACTCCCAATATCATCAGGTATTCGGTGAATCTTGGAATGAACTTGCTTGTATGGATATTTTGATTTACATTTATAGCATTTGTTATGGTTTCTGGTTTAAGCTTTATGTTCATTTATGTATCAAATTGCATGAAAACTATATCTGTGATTTGATTTCTAGGTTGTACTTGGTTGCGTGACCATCGCGCTTGTACTAGACATACTTGGCTTAGAAGGGATTCATGTATGAATATGCCATGACCATCGGGTATTTCATACCCCTCCAACCATTATGGATTAACCTAGATATTGAGTTTGACCCTAATTAGAGATTTCCCTAGGCGCAATACAATCATAAGAGAATTTGGGCGGAAGCGATTCTGACCCAATACTTGTATGGGATTAGGGGTTAATCGCCATAACCATCGGGGTAACCAACTTTTGGATGTCTCTTGGCCAAAAACCACCATTGCCTTTGTAATTCTAGAATCCTTCTAGCTTTAATAGTCCTGAGTGGATCCTCACCGTGGGACCTCACTCTTTCATTATTAATTGCTTCCTTAATTTGTTTGTGTGGTGTGCCCTAGTCCAATTGTTTATAGTTTTGGCTTTTGTTAGTTTTCTTAGTTTCTTTTAAACTTATATTAGGTAAACTCAATGGTGCCATCTAGGGGAAAGTAATCGCAGCTCTTGGGACCCCAGGGAATATGACCCTTTCGTGCTTGCGTGAGAGGTATTACTTGACGACCCGTGCACTTGCGAATTTCACCAGAGAGTAAATGGGGCAAGTCTTTTATCTCAAACCTCACCCTCTACTCAATTCAACCTAGGTAAAGCTAACTAGAGTGAGTTTCTTAACTCATCACTAAAGTGATTAAACTCGTAATCAAACTCTCACTATGATGGATTACACAAAAATAAGAATAGAAGGTTAAAACTCAAAACCAATCTCAAATTAAAAGACAAAAAGTTAAATCATACAAGAAAATAGTTCTAGAATTCACATGCACAATTACCAAAGGGCCTCATAGAAGAGAAATACAAAACCAAATGGCAAGAATGAAATACAAGGTAATCCATAAGAATAATTTCCCTAATCCTCACAATAGATGAGTTAATGAAGATCTCTTGAATCACCAATGAACAAATCCACTTGAAACCAAATGCATTTCCTCAAACAAAGCTTGGGCGACTCCCTTGATAGACTTGTTGATGATGAAGTCGATGGAGAACGATTATGAATCCCTCTCTTGGCCGCAAAGACCAAGTCTCTAGACCTTAGCCGCTACCCTAGTACCAAACTTGCTGAAAAAGATACTTATAATAAAGTTATAATGGTATTTATAGGGGGCTTCGGGACGCCACACATCCATGTGGTAGGCCGTGTGGTTGCCTGTGTGAGCCACATGGCCTAGCACACGCCCGTGTGGTGGTAGTGCGGCCTTCTGGCTGCTGAAAACTTGGAGACTTCCCCTGATGAACAATACAGAGCTTGGCACATGGGCGTGTGACAACCCATGTGTCATTCTAATATTTGAATTTCTTCATAAAAACACCAAGAAGTTGCACACATGCCAATGTGAAAAATCCCTGGCCTTGCATTGCCCCTATAGCTTGCAGAAAACCTTTAAAAGTGCTCAATGGCAACATCTTGTGCTTCCTTTTTCTACTACTGCGTTTCTCACAACTTAGCTGTGCAAAAGAAATAATCACACACAAAATCAGTATATGCAACCAAGGAAAAACATGCTTAATCCATATAAAATGATAGCATGAAATATAGACAAACAAGCACTCATTACACTACACCAAAAAAGAGTTTTTGGGCGGTTTTCAAGCCCTTTTGAGGCGGTTAAAACCGCCTCTATAGCTAAAGAGTTGGTTTTTTCACCAGCCTCGTATCAAGCCGGCTCTACACTTTAGAGCAAGTTTGTACCAACCATTGGGGTAATTTTTATTTACGGACGTGATTTTTAATAACAAGCATAGAGGCGGTTATAACCGCCTCTATAGCTAATAATTTTTTATCCCTTATAAATAGCTTTAGAGATGGTTATAACCACCTCTATAGCTAATAATTTCCTATATCCCATATTAATTTTAGAGGCAGTTATAACCGCCTCTAATAATTTCTTATCTTTCTATAGGTGTTTAATCTAATAATTTTTTATCCCACATAATAGTTTTAGAGGCGGTTATAACCGCCTCTAAAACTATTATTTTTCTAAATGTTCATATTTTAGAGATAATTATAACCACCTCTAAATTTATTTTAATTTATTTTTCTATTAATAATAAATAAATTTGGTTAACCTGTAAATAAAAAGTTAAAAACATGGATCATTCATTGACAAATAAGGAACTCAAGTGCAATCTATTTTGATTAAAACTAATAAATGTGTATAATCCAAGTTTTAAAAAAAAAAACTAAAAGCCCTAGAACTAGTTACCTGTATACTGATATTTAGGCCCACATATTTGAGCCAAAACGAACAAATGTTGTAATTCAATGTACTGTTTAAAACAAATTCTCTTATAAAACCTTTCTCAAAACTAAATCTTACTTTCTGCACATATCGCTCAATATATCGAAGCATGTTATTTGTGTATAACTATTGAGTCAAATCCGGAACATAACCAAAACAATCACAGACATTAATAAGTGGCCGTGCATATGGAAGTTTGGCTTCCATTATGAAACTCTTCGTCTTCTCAAAATCATAAAAGTTGGATTCTCTAGTCACTCTTTCAACTTTTTTAATCTGACCAGTTTTTGTTGCTGCCTCAATATACTTTAAGTATATATCCGAATCTTCGTTGTTAGGGTAAAAATAAGGATTCAAAGTTATTAGAACAACCAAACTTATGTCAAATTGAAAAAAAGCATTCCTAAAATAACCAATACCTGAAGCTCAAATAGGATCCCAGAAAGAAGTAAAGACCCTCATAGGACTTAAAATTGCCTAAAAATGTTTTATGCATGAATCTAAGCCTAACAAATCAAAATATTCTTTTGCAGCCTGCAAGAATAAACATTTTAATTGAAAAGGAAAGGTAACTTGAAAGTGCACACCAAAATTTGAACCAATGAGAAAGTTACCTGAACATTTATTTGGAGATTTCCTCTCAGGTTAACCTGAAGAAGATCTTTCATGCACTCTAATGCCCACTCCATTGAAAGGGTCCCAAAAACTCGACCAGCACCTAGAAAGAGATGTTAGTCTTAGAAAGACTGCATAACTCATAAAGCTAAATAATACGATTACAAAAAAAAGAAACTTGAGGCTCAATCGCATGTATGTTGACAATAACCCATTTGATATCAGGAAACTCCAAATAGTGCTTAGAAGCATACACAACGTTAGACAACTAATATTCATGAAATACATAATTAAAAATATCTTTCAAAAGGTATTCTACCTGAAGCGCAAGCATGTATGAATCCACCCCATTAGCCAATATACCATCAACAACATTGGGGTATGTGACCAAGTTGACCTCCAAAACCTGTGCCAACAACAGATATTATAGATTGATAGAGAACAACTCAAGAGATTTCAACCAGCTTTTTGGCCCCACATTGAGTTCACCTTTGTTTGAAGGAAGGCATGCTCAAGTAAATTTGGTTTCAAAACGTCCAAAAGAAAAGCCATTGCCTCTCTAATCAAGTTAATTTCCTTGCAGCAAACACAGAAAATGGAACTCCCTTACTCCAGTAAATAAATAAGTTGAAAAGAAAACTTAAGCTAATAAAATTTGGCAAATCATAAACAGCTTGACATCACAGACATACTTGGCAAACCTCTATTGTCCAAGAGGTAATATCGCATTGCCCAAAAAAATGGTATATTCCTTTGGGTGCAGTCTCAAAATGCAAAACAGAAAAAGAAAAAGAACAGTAAGAAGTCACTGAACCTGGAGGAAAAGATCTGTTATTGTGTTGTAATCAACAAGACATCCACCCTCCATTTGAGACATCATTAGAGCAAAATTCACAGCACCCTATAAAAACTTTGGCTTGTGTCATGCTCACTGCAGAAAATTTACCAAGGCTACAGAAGACATGATTTAATATAACAATATATAAAAACTAAATAAAGAAATGACTGAGCAAAGCAAAAATATTATTTGATTAAAATCTGATGAAATAGGTTACCAAAAAAGAAGTACCATCACACATCCATCACATGAAATGATGAAGCTGATCTCAGGATTCATGGTATCTAAAGTAGTTACCTATGGATCTGTTCTTAGAATCGTCTGCAAAAGAAAAAGATAATCTAGTGTATACGCAACTTGTACACAAGAATGAATCATTCATCACATATGTAATATTCGAAAATCTTCAAACATTCCACCAGATGCAGACTAATTCAGCACATGAAATACAAATTCCAAGTACCTGCTTCTAGTGTATAAGAATTTTGTCAAACTCTCTCTGCTCAACAAAAGCCGCAATAACTTTTGGAGTTGCCCTTGCTTTTATATAGATCTTCCATGCAAGTTCATTGCCTACAGTCTACAAAATAGAAATGGAGTCGATGATGATGAAGAAGAATAAAAGATGGATCCATCTTTTAGCAAAGATAAAAAGAATAGAACATCCAACTCCAACCTCAACCATATTATTCCCAACAAGACAAAGTAGAAGACAAACATAATTGAGCTAATCTTACAAACTGAGATCAAACCTTCACCAAATGTCCAAGTTCTTCACTACACTCAAGCTTGTCCTCTACCAACCAATTCTCCAAAAGATTTTTCTTGTTCTGACTAACCCCAAAGGCGAGACAATTCTAGAGACTCAAATGCATTGAGTTTTTCCCCTAGCTAACAATGCCCCAAAATATCAAGTAAAAGGAGGTGTCCGCCTAGCTTGAACAGAACACTCTGTAAAAATATAAAAATTAATAGGACAACCAATTTTTCATAAAAAGTTGAAAGATTGAAAGAGTGGCATGTGATTGTGTATATGCATGTACATAGAGATAGGAAGCAAGGGAGGGAGATATATATATATATATATATATATATATATATATGAGAGAGAGAGAGAGAGAGAGAGAAAGATTGCAATGCTTGAAGTATGTGCAATTGAATGTACCTTCAAAACCAAGAAAATAAATAGCATGATTAGATACCTGAAATTTTGCCACAATCTAAAGTGTTTTTAAGATGCCTTGTGGAGATTCAGCAACTAGTTATGCAGCTTCCTTATATTTAGTTTGCGAGAATAGTTTTTGGAACCTCTGCACAACCCGAACAACAAAAAAGAAACAAAATTCAATAGTTAGAATTTGACCAGATGGATGGACATGAAACAAGAACAGATTAAGTAAAAAAATATTTCAAAAAAAAAAACCACTCTTCCATCAACCAATTAAGAAATTTACTGCACTGGAAAAAGCAAACATGCATACAAGCAAGTGCGTGAAAACACATGCCCATTAAACTAATATATGAAAATTCTAAACAAAGATATCCATGACGTTTCATTAACACTGACACCATTAGACT
>NC_052471.1:6616556-6668597 GCF_009730915.1 Dioscorea cayenensis subsp. rotundata | reverse complement strand
AAGAAATAGGGAAAAAGTATTCCTTTTTGTCATGATCCCATTATTTTTTTTAATCAAGGACAATGCTTGTTTTTTCCTGGTTGATTCTTTGCATTATTCTGTTTGTGTGTGTGTATATATATATATCTTAGTTTGTGTGAATGGTTTTGGAAGTGGAATTAATATGGAAACAATAAGAGAGGAAAGAAGTGTTAGTCTTTGAGAGAAGCAAGAATTGGAGGAGAAGAAAGAGAAGAAGACTCGTGAAAAGAAAATACCATTTTAGAAGTTTTTCTCATATGCAGACTCTGTGGATTATGTTTTGATGGTTGTTGGCTTTTGATAAAGCTTATGTAGTCAACCAATCTTTGAATGATGTCTAATTCCATTGCAGGAAATAATCATTGAAACTTGGCTTTTTGCCAGTGATGGTGTTTAAATTTTACTGCATAATCTGTATGTGCTACCATTTACTCTGTTGGTGTGCACTATGACTTTGATTTTTGCACTTATATATGATAGGATGGCAAATTGGTGCATAAAATGGACATATTTAAAACCAAAACTGGAAAAGTTGGTTGCTGCTTACCATCCAAGGTTAGAGTTGTGATTTTTTTCTCAGTAGTTTATGTATATACTAAAAAATTCAAATGCAGACTGAAGTTTAGTTTCTTTGATTACATAATAGATCTTTCTAAGAAACTTAATTGTTGGCATCTCACGATGGTGCAGAATACACTTTTATGGTATTGATGTGATCATAGTTCCACAAAGACTTGTCAATTGTGCAGAAATTACTGTAAGTGGGCCTTATATAGTTTTTCTTAGCCTTCTCTTGATGTTCATCCCTACGTATCCAAATAAAAATTCTAAAATCATTTTCAATTTCTGGCTCTTGACTCTTGTAATCCTAACCATGAACATTTTCAATTCTATATACAATAATATTTTACTCAATATTGGATCATCCAATTAATTAAGTTACCAACTTAGTGTTTTCTTATGAAAGATTTAATTGTCTTATATCTGTATCTTTACATGTGGAAACTTTAGCAACCAAGCAGAAGATGCCAACAATACAGGTAAAACTAGGACAACCTGTATTTACTTTTTAACAAACTATAACAGACATTTTTACTAATGATATTATCATGAATGATAACAGCTATGGAAAGATGGTGAAAACCAAGCTGAAGTGATAGATGGACAACATCAATATAGGGTGTAGTTTCTTCTTGTAATTTCTACAGTTTTACTGTCATTAACTTAATTTTGTATTTGAAAATATTAGTGAACATGGCATGTTCTCCTAATTTATTATGGAATTATTTTAGAAATATTATAATGTACAAATTGGCTACTTTTGTCTTATTGGAATTCTTATATTTCTTTTGCTTACTTTCTTCACTGTCATGCTTGCTTGTGTTAAAAAGTATAATTGAAATGTTTTGATCTCTTCTTCTTCTATTGTTGCACTATTTATGCATTGTCTTCTATTGATACATGGTGATAAGATGGTTGTATTATTGTTATATATTTCTATTGTTATGTTGTGTGTCCAGGAAAGGGAAACACCTACAACTTGATGACATAGAAGAATGAGGAGGAGGAGGATGTCTGTGATGCTGAGGTTAATATATATATATGGTGTAAAACAAGGATGTATACTAATGAATATGTTTTCACTTTGGATGATGAGAACAAATTTGTAAATTTGACTTTTACTTATTCATGAGTTATCAATAAATGTTTATTATTTATAAATATTAATTGAATGAGTTCAATATACAACATACTTTAAAGATTCAAACATATGTAATTGTAAAAAACATTTAAATAAAAAGGAAATATAATTTAAAAAAAAATCTAAATTCACGGAAGTTTAGGATATAACCACCGCTAATACAAAATAAATTGATATTAATTTATTTGGTGGCGGGTATAAACTGGCCTCAATTGTTTGCATTTGGAGGCCATTCTACAAAACTGCCACGATTTCCATTGTCTAGCTTCATTATAATTTGGTGGTCATTATCTAACCACGGAGAAATGTCATATGTATTTAGCGGCTGTTATTCCGGCCGTTCACTAAAACTGTCGTGAATTGCTCTGCCGACGCTGGTATACGCGGTGGTTTTGTAACTGCCACCAATTGCATTTAGCAGCGGTTATAACCTCCACTAAATGCCTTTAAAATCACCCCTAAAAGTATGATTTCTTGTAGTGATATAAAGATGGTATCATGCACCCTCATAACTCTAATCACCCAAAGCTTGGTGGAGAGCCAGGACATCTCATGCCTTTCAACTTAGTGTTTTCTTCTGGGAGAATTTATTTGCATGTAATTAATTAGTTATCACATTACATCAAACATACATGTATAAATATGACATACATATATATTCAAGCCATCATATGTATATAATCATAAACATCTAAGATTAACCCAAGTTATTAGGTTAATCTAAAAAGTAAAATCCAAATCCATTACATGCCTTTGTACTTCAGACAAAAGATGTAAATAGGACTTCCCGCCAGGCTTCTTGCTCCACGTATTCTAGGACCCTTATATCATTTGATTATATTTTCTCTAAAATTTACAAATATGTATCCTAAATACAAACTTTTGCAAAAATTAAACAAAATTACATTGGACACAATATGACCCAAATACACCAAGGCAAAATAAAATACACATAAAAAGCCCTAAAATTCATGATCGTATGCCATCTATCAATTCAACACATCAAATCAAAAATAAAACAACCATATATTCCACATTGGTGTCAATTCAATTTATTTATCTATTTAAATTAAAATAAATAAATAAATAAATAATAACAACTTAGGAATAACAAAAATATAAAAACAAATAAAATACATTGGACCCACGCAGGCCTTGTCTATCAACATTGCGTACTAGCCCACATGAGCTCTACGCATAGTGAGGAACAGTGCGCTTGCGCTTGGGCCCATGCAGGGGCTGCGCGCAACACTACGCAGCTCTGCGTATGGGCCCAGTGCAATGCACTGCATATTGGCTAGTGTAGCCCACCTTGCGCAGGCCCAGGCTGGGCCCATGCGAAATTTTTTTGTTATTAATTATTATAATAATTGTTATTATTATTAATCTGAATTCTAAGGATTTTATCACATGCAATATTATAAAATATAACATTAATAAAATCTTAATATACGAAATTAAGAAAACATACATAAATTTAATTTTATTAAATTAACCTGGCTCTGATGCAATATGATCTAAATGTTTTAATATACACGCTATTTTAGTTCAAATGTGTAGAAAATTACCTCTTGATCTTCCAAAACTTTTCCTTTGATGTACAGAATTGGTCCTCAGATTGTCGTAGATCTTCTAGCTCCGAACTAAAGTGCCATGCCTCTAGATCACAAGCTGAAATTGAAAAACAATCTGCTCTTCTTCTGCAAATAGTGGCTAAGGTTAGAGAGGACGAGAGATTAGGGGTTTTCTCACAAAAGAATCAATTGATTTTTTCTAGCAGAAAGGGCTCATATTTATAGAGACTTCATAAAATATGATAAATATCATCATTGAAGTTTTATTAGAATTATGAGTCCTAATATAACAAATACTACTTTTGACTTTAATTCCATATAATTTTGATTAATTATTCAATTCCATCGAATTTTAATCAAAATTTAAGCTTAAAACAAAACCCTACAATAATTT
This sequence comes from Dioscorea cayenensis subsp. rotundata, assembly GCF_009730915.1. Taxonomy (NCBI): domain Eukaryota; kingdom Viridiplantae; phylum Streptophyta; class Magnoliopsida; order Dioscoreales; family Dioscoreaceae; genus Dioscorea; species Dioscorea cayenensis. The sequence continues at coordinate 6,664,906 of NC_052471.1, read as the reverse complement.
ACAATTTCACTCATCCCATGAAGTAAAATTATAAATTGATAATTTTACCCCTGCACTCAAAATGAGACTAACTCTTAATCCCTTTATGCGTGACTCTCTAGGCTCATTTCGATTGGCGATGGGAGGATACCAAAGGATGTGGGTGATACCTAGCCAACCCAGTGGCCCCACGTCGTAGCCTATTAAACACAAATAAGTAGATCATTACAAACCTTTCTGATTATGATTACCATATATGTATAAACCTTTCATTCTTGTATCCCAACCAAGTAAGAGCCATAGAAATTGTTAAACTCACTAAACTCGATCATATGCAAAATAACCATATAGAGTAAGATTACCAAACTACCCTTCGTGTCCCACACGATTAGTTTGATTTCCTTGGCCAAGGTCTTTTAATTTCACATACTTATAATCACATAGGATACTAACTCATTTACTTTTAAAAGAACGAATTATATCTTAGTGATTACTCACAACTGCTACTTACCCAGATATATATAGCTGTACTTTGAGGTCGATCCTACCATAAGGTAAACTGAGCCTAACGGCTCTAGTAACAAACTAGACATCACAAGGATATTGTGATCATGATTCCTCAGGTCTAAAATCCACTCATATGATCATAACCGGCAATCCTAATCATTGACTGTCAAAGAGTAAAACCCATGTGATTGGATTGTCACAAGTCATGTTCGAATACACTAATCCCAATGATGTATTTATAACATATGCTACCACTATTCTATAGTGTTCAACTAGAACTCTTTGTCAAAATATATGTCATACAAATACTTACAAATCATTAACGCCCAATTAAAGATTCTCCGATTTGCAAACTATTTAAGTGTATAAATACTAAACCCTTCTAGTGTCCTCCTCTTTATCCCACAAAGAGTAGAAGGTTTAACTTAATACACATGGACTATAATGTTCAAAACTAATTAAAAATGTCATCACAAGATTTATATTAACATCAAAATAATTGCCTATTAATAATAATAAGAATGTATTATACAAATGAAACACCCTAATATAAGTATCCTCGTTGCATTCGAGGGTATAATCCTAACACAAATAACATGAAAGCATTTGCACAACATTTGCATATTAAAGCACAAAACTTTCATTTTACAAGAAGTGTCACATTTTCAATAATATAACCTTTCCTTGCAGAAAGAGAATAAGGATCAAGGATCAAAAGACATCAAATAAAATCTCAAGAGTAGAATCATATTCCAAAACCATGCATAAGTGTAAATACTCATATTAGTTATCATTCAAATCCTACTCGATTATATGTTTTAACAACACAAATTCACTCACAAATGAAGCCCAAAATATGGTCAAGGTCCTTCCAAAGCCTTGCCTTTGCTCGGAGACTCTCCTCCTACAAATACAAAAGCATTCCAAATATGGAACATAAGAACAAAATATGAAAATAGAAAACAATCACAATAAAACAAATGAATCAAATTAGATGCCAAAAACTAAGAATTTTGGCCTACACATAAGATTGTAGAATGGCAACTCGATGAGGATTAAAGCCCTAATTTCAAAAATTTCAAACAACGTGATCCAACATGTGATTACTACAGTACTCGAAAAACAAACTCTCAAAGCCATAGTAATTCTAGGTTGAGCTACAGTAACAGAGAGTTAGAACGCTACACATCTCCTTATACATCCCTCATCCACTAGGGTATTCAAGCAAAAACAATAAATGGATGTATAACAACTCCTACAGCATCCAAAGCTTAAAGTTTAAATCCAAAAATCTAACCAAGGTTGACATTCACAACTCTCCAAATAAACAAGAACAAAAACGAGATAGAATGAAGAACAAGATAAACTCTACTCAAAACAAAGACTCAATAACCTTCATACAAAGGCTAATACTTAGAAAGCTTCAAGAATCACTATAACATGCCAAAGAACATAAACAAGATAATGAAAACACAAATTGGCATAGAAACTCACTGTCAACAACTTCAATTAGAGAAGTTTGGCTCTTAATTTCCAAAGAAGCTTGAGAAATTTGATGGAAACTCCAAGGAAGTGATGAACGACCAAGAGTTAAAAAACACCCTCTTAAGTCCAGCCAAGGGAGAAGATGAAGTTAAAAAGGCATAAGATTTTAGGCAACAAGACCATTCTACCTTCAACTCTTCAAACAAACCACCACAAAGCCATTACACAAACAAAAAGGCCCAAAATGTTCTTTACTATCAAGAAAAAAATGAAGCAAAAGAAAAATCACTAACACCCTTGACTAAACAAAGAAAATGCATGAAAAAAAAATAGAAAACAAGATATCACAATTGGAATACTTGTAGAATTTTCACAGCTCAATTCAACCTTGATTTAATCAAGAGTTGAGGTTTAGGTGCTTGAGAATTACTAAGGAGAATCGATTCTAGGACCCTCTCCATATCTTGATTTCCCTCGTGACCCTTATCCTCTTTCTTTCTTCTCTTTAGTTTTTTAATTGATTCACTTAGATTCCTTATATTAAAACTCAATTGCTCTTAGGCTAGATAATAGGAAATTAGGTACTACTAGTATTCACGCTCCTCATGGGATCGACATCTCGTGTTTCACACACACACCATTATTTCTTGAGCTACCGGTACACTATATTATATCGAATACATTCTTATTTTAATAATTCATGCACGCATAACTACATCAATCAAATAACTATGAAGAAAATGATGTTCCGAGAACCACATGATTATTATGGCAAAGATTTTGCATACCTATCAAATAGTGATTCTAGTTCATTGAGCTTTTACTTGTCTAGAAGTAAAAGCATCCACATACTACAAAAAGAAAGCAATATATTCTAAGTTTTCAATCTTAAGAAGGTGCTAACTATGGATGAACCACATAAACACCATCATCTCATGATTTTGATTAAGAAAAATGTTACAAATTGCTTGCTAAAATAGTTAATGTTGTTCAAATATGTTGACATGTTGACCATAAAAGGTTTCATGACTTTTGTAGTTAAATGTAACCACATTTTGTTGTACATTCATCAAAGCATTTGTTTGGTATTGAAATAATCTTTTTTTATTGTGAAAAGTTGAATAATTTCTTCAGAATTATTTGTTTCAAGAATTTGTCTTATTACATATAGATTATATTGACAACGCCCCTTGCGTATGTACCGCAAGTGCACGAGTTTGTCTAAGTAATAAAATCCCAGATGAGTGGGGTATCGTATCCACAAGGGAGTAAGGAATAAAAACACATAAATTGTTTTCTTAACTAAGTGAAAGATGAATAGTGATATGTGTGACAAGATGTGAAATAACAAAAGTAAAAGAACAAGAAAGAGAGCACAGGTAAAGGAGAAGGTAAGGCAATCAATATAAATGGGGTACCCGGATATTATTCCGCCTAGGACAATCATTTCAAGTGCAAGAACCCTCTATTATACTTTCTAACTGATGCAATAATGAGTCGTGGAGATCCTTAAATACATGGTCCCAAATCTAAGGTCAACCATGCCTAACTCTATACATGTCCCAGAGGAGAAATTGAATAACCTCTCAACCTCGCACTCGTATAGAATTGCAATGAGTTCTAGGGATTCCAAGTGATAAATCCTTTTCCTAGATGTAGACCTAACCTTTTGGTCTAGGTGGAAGGTCCCTAGACACAATTAAGCCTTAGGTGCTAAAATCACTTTAACGCTTCACTCTGTTGCACCCGCAACTAAGCCCCAGTGGAAGGTCATCCTTTAGCCCATTCACTCTACTATGACCGCAAAGAACTTGAGGAAATGGAGGTAGAATAAATCACACCGGAGGGGAAAGGGACACTCCGCTACCTCTCGACTCACCCTCTCAACCCTTTCCAATCCAGCTTTGTCTAACACTCGTGGTGTGACACTCACTCACAAGGTTTACCAACAAGAACTCTCTACACTAGTGTCACTCTAAGAGAGTATTAATACAATCAAGCATTCAAAATTGGAACTCAAATAAAACATCAATTAATTGAAAAGCATAATAAAGAGGTTCAATGAAACGAATACATCCTAGGTTTCACAAATACCCAAGTACCCACTAGGAGGTTTAGCTCACCATGGAGCTAATTACAATCAATGAAATCAAATGTAAAAGCAAAGAATCCATAGAAAACCCCCTCGATAGTCATGGCGATGGTCTTGTGGAGAGTCCTCTACTCGTCCAAGGATCCCTTTGTCCGGCCTAGGATACACCTCGCCGGATCGGTGCCGACGAAAGCTCTCCCACTAACCTTCTTCTAAATAGAGCACTATGTCAGAGCTGTAGAACCTCTCTAAATCCCTAGCCAATACCTCTCCAAACCCTAGCCGCAGCCCTTCTCTCAAGTTGAGGAAAAAGATCGAAAAAAGGATTCTGAATTGGGCCTTAAATAGAGTTGGAATCGGGAATCCACACGCCCATGTGGGTGTCCCTTGTGGACTTTTTGCACGGGCATGTGGAATTTCCACATGCCCGTATGGGTTCTCTATTTTCATCTTTCTTCGGCCGGCTGTGAACAGTACCTACTGCAATGTTTTGCTACAGTGTCATACTACAGTCCCAGCTCGAAACACTCCCGAATCTATACTTTCATCGAGGTAATGTAAACGGGCACATATTTACGTCCTAGATCGTTTTGCTTCTTCAATAACGGACATGTTGGTGGAAATTTTGCTATACATGCACAAGCCGGAACGCTTGAATGTGATTGCCCTTGTGCCCCTCCAAATCATTGTGCTAACTTGAATACAAGGAGGTTGGCACACATTCCCGCATTTTGAACCCGACTTATGTCTTCACGTATGAACCTTCTCAAGATTTCCTCCAATTTGTGCATTTACGATCCACATTGGCTTCTTTCTCTAATATTCGGCCTCACAACCCTATCTACATGAAAGTAACATAAATACACACATATTAGCGTTAAAACCCGATAAAAGTAATGCTCATCATAAGGAAAGAACACTTCGTATTCTTATCACACAAGCATTTATCATATATCTATTTAGAATTAAAATTACATTTGCTTTGATGCTCATTTTATTAGTGATGATTAGAATTTGGACAAGAAAATTATAAACTATTATCAAATTTTAGGCATTCATATTATTTCTAAAATAATTGAGAGCTATTTACTTAATTAGAGCATTAATCAAGTAATGATAGTTACAGTAGACAATGCTAGTTCGGAAAAATTGAAGGATGGATGCCTCTCTATGAGTATGCAACACATATATTGAACTTGATTGCAAAAGATAAATATCATAGGTATATGATTTTATTATTAGACTTCATGGTGTAGTGATGTATTTAATATCCTTTCCAAAAACATTTTAAAGGTTTAAAATCTATATGGCGGTCTTGCTTCAGATGTACATATTAGTTATCAAGCTATAAATGAATTAGATGCTAAATCACTAAATTGTACTTTTATGGTCATAATGATGATGATCATAGCTATAAATTATGGAATGGTCAAAATTTCAAAGTCATTATAATCAAAGATATATAGTCTTCAATGAGAACCTTATGTATCAATTTAAAGGTCCATCATAATCCACTAGTTTAGTATAAAGTAAACATACCTATTTTAAGATAGAATATGTTATAGATGGTACTTTAGGTAATAAAATAGTTCAAACTTCTTAGGTCAAGGAAACCAATACATAGGAGGTTGATTTTCCATAAGCAAAGTTAAGGGATCTGTGCACCACATGTATCAAACAAGAAATATTGAAGTTATTTGTTACCTAGAGATAGCAGTAAACCTAAGAGCTATAATGAGGCTAGCTAGGTGATGGATGCAAATAGTGATGTAAACCTGATCGTGCCAACCTGAGCATGGCATGGCCCAGCACTAGTTGGGCCATGCCCAACCTGGGTATTATGCTACAATGATGTGCCCTATTTGGCATGGCCCAAAAACCCTAACGGTGCCAAGCTGAGGTTTAACGGCTCGCAGGCCATACTGGTATAGGTATGCAGGTCAGCTTGTCATAGATGAGCTTATCTTTGAAGAGTTCATAGGCAATGTAGCAGTCGAGGTGGCTAGAGCAGTCATGGCCGTACATGAAGATGGCGAGGGATTCGAGGTCATTGAAGCCAAGCTCGTTGCAGGAGATGGTGGTGAGGGTGTCGGCATTGAAGGAGATGCGCTAGGTGTAGCTAAAGGAGGAGCATGGAGTGGGTGAGAGAAGGGTTGAAGTCACGAGGAACAGAGGAATTTGAGGAGGATGTGGTTGAGTGCTCGGAGAAAGGGAGTAGAGGGATGTTGAAGATGGAGATAAGGGAAGCCGGAAGGGGAGGAGGAGAAGAGAAGAGGGGGTGTTTGGGGGTTTTATTAGTTTGTGTTTTTAAATTTTTACTAAGATTTTTTTCATTAATCTTATTATTGTAATTATTAATTATTTTAAATTTTGAGTTTTTTTATTAAAAAAACTGGTTGGTATAGCACAAACCGCCCCAAAATGGGCCATGTCTTATGATTGGCAGACCCCCTGGGGTTGGTGGGTCGTGCCGAGCCCATCACGGTAAGAGTTTGGACCTTGTTGGCCTGAGCACACATAGAACCCAGGCCACAACGGGCTCATGTTTTACCGAGCCAGCCAGACCCATTTGACACCACTAGCCGCAAATAAGTGGAAGCATACTTTGAATGAAGAGATAAAGTCTCCCATACATAACTAGACTTGGCATCTAGCTACAGTGCTAGTAGGTTAGAAGCCTTACATAATAAATGGGTCCACCGAGCATTATGGTTCCAATAGATATAAGGCTAGATTGGTAGTTAAAGGATTTCAACAAAAGAAAGGAATTAATTACATAAACATATTCTCTCCAATTGTGAAACATTTACCATTCAATCAATTATAAGTATTGTAGTAGCAAAGAATTTACATCTAGAGTAGTTAGAAGTACAATTTTTTCTATGGTGATCTAAAGTTCAATATACAAGAGCTATGCGATTTTGTAAAGAAAGACAAAGGGAACCTAGTTTGTAAATTAAAGAAGAGTTTGTATAGTGTGGAGCAAGTCCATAAATAGTGGCATAAGAATTTTAATAGCTTCATGAATGAGACTAGTTACTAGTTCAATACTGACTATTATTACTACTTCAAGAGATCTAGTTCCAACTATATTATTATGTTATTTAAGTTGATGACATCTTGATTTCTTGTTCAGATATGGAAAATATTTACAAATTGAAGAAATATTTGTCTAGAAAATTTGAGAAGAAGAATGTAGCTAAGAAGATACTTAGGATAAGGATTAAAAGGTAAAAAGTACTTTGTAGCTCTCCTAGAAGGAGTATATTCATAAAGCCTTATAGAGATTTAGTATGATTGATTCTAAGCAAGTTTGAATACCTTTGGCTAATTACTACAACTTGTCAAAGAAGAAGTGTCTAATGACAATTCGACAAAAATCTATTTACCTAATGTCCCAAATGTTTCAACTATTGTAAGTCTAATGCATACCATGGTTTGGACTAGACCAGACTTTGCTCATGATTTGAAAGTTAATACTCAAGTACTTGTATGATACTATAGAGAAATGCTTATACTTTGAGAAGGGTAAGATAAACATCAAGAATATGTAGATAAAGATTTTCTTTGAAACAAAAGGAGTAGTATAGATTATGTGTTCATTTTGGGTAATATTGCAATTGGTTGGGTTCCTCAATTATAGAAAGGTATTACTTTGAGTGCATTTAAAGTAGAGTATATGCTAGTGGTAAAAGCTAGCAAGGAGATGTTCTAGTTACAATGTCTATTGGCAAAGTTGGGAATTAAGCAAAAAAAATGTATGCTTTGCATAGTTGCAATCGATAAGTGCTTGGTTATAAGTATTACAAAGTATGCTTTGCATAGTTGCAATTAATAAGTGCTTGGTTATGGCTCATTCGTGTGTATTTGTGCATTTAGCGTTGTGGAGACAAGTTTGGAAGAAAAGAAGCAAAAATAGATCATGGACGCAATTATTGAGGAAATTTTTGGACCGAACAAGGATCAAGGCATAAGTTGTGATCGTAGACAAGTGGGTGTGTGCCAACCTCCAAAATGGTCAAGTGAAAAAACAAAGTGGAGGAGCACAAATTTAGTCATACTCATATGTTCCGACTTATGCAACATTGTCAAGAGCTTCATCCATGTGTTTGAAGCAAGACATGGCATGATCTACCGCATGGTTGTGTGTCCAACTTGGCTACCTCGATGAAGAAAATGAAGTTAGGAGCATTGTAGCGAAAGCACTGTAGCAGTTACTGTTCACAGTGCATAGGAAAACAAAACCTGGAAATCTACACAGCTATGTGGAAATTTCACATGCCCATGTGGATACCCAATTTTAACCCTATAAATACCGCTTTGAGAGTTTTTTTTGGGGATCATCATCATATCTTTTGCCTATCTTTTGGGGCGAGCACAGCTAGGGTTTAGAGAGGTTTTTGCTTGGATTTTGGAGTGTTCCTATGGCATTCGACATCGATTTCCATTGGAGGAGAGTTATTGGGGGAGTTTTCATCGGCATTGATTCGGCGAGGTGTGCCCTAGGCTTAACGAAGGAGGGAGTCTTTGGAGAAGATGAGGGGGTTATCTCTATGGATTGCTTGCACTTTCTTTTGACTTTATTTTTGATTTTATATTGCTCCATGGAGAACTAAACCCCTAGTGGGTGCTTGGACTTGTAAACCTTAGGATGATTTTGTTTCATTGACTCTTATTATATTTCCTTTAATTAATGTTTTAATTAAGTTTCAATCTTGTGTGCTTATTGCTTTAATTTTCTTTTAGAGTGACACTAGTGTAGAGAATCTATCTAGGTAATCCTTTAAAATGGTGACAACTTCATTAGGGTTAGACTTAGCGAGATTGAAGAGGGTTGAGAGGTCCCCTTTTTCCTTTCTGACGTGATTTATCCTACCTCCATGTTTCAAGAGTTCTTTGTAGTCGCGATAGAGTGAAAGTGCTAAGAGACAAACTCCACTGGGGCTTAGTTGCGCTGAGCAACAGAGTGAAGTGTTGAAGTAATCCTTAGTGATGGGATTTAATCATGATTAGGGGTTTCAGCCTGGACCAAAGGGGTAGATCTATATTAGGGAATAGGGTTTATCACTTGGAATCCTTAGAGCTTCAAGCAGTCCTACACAGTGTGAGGCATCGAGAGTATACTTTTCCACCAGGGCATAGTATAAAGGGCTAGTCACGGTTGACCTTAGGTTTGGGATTGTGTGTCATTAGATCTCCACGACTCATTAAACTTTAATTAGGAGATATAATATTAATATTTCACTTGAAATAATAGTCCTAGGGCGAGCATTGTCGGAGTACCCAATTTTGCCATCAATTATGTCTCCTTATTATTCTTGCTTTCTTTTTCCTCTTTTACTTTTATTTGCATCTCTCATTTGAACTAAATCACAAGTTGGTTTTCACCCTAGCTAAATAGCAATACTTTGTGCTTCTGAACAACTATTCCCTATGGATTCGACTACCCACTCACCGGGGTATTTTACTACTTTGACGACCCGTGCACTTGAGGTATGTACATGCAAGGGGTGTGTCAACAATCAAAGTGTTATACATCTAGCTAAAATCTCAAGATACCTTTCTTGAAGCAAGCATATAGATGTGAATTACCACTTCATTAGATCATTGTTTAAGGATGATGTGGGCTACCAAGAATTATACTAATATGATGATGAAACAAGTGATCACCAAGAAAATGGACATGTAAGTAGCTTTATTTAGTATTTAAGGTCGAGGATATCTATTGAGGACATAGTATTCACTAATATCTAGAAGAGGGAGTTTTGCTAATATTTTTACTCATCAAATGGGAGATTGCTATGCATAAAGGTTAGAATAAGAAAAATATGGTGTTTTATGTGAAATATACCCTTAGGTTTAATATATATATATATTGCTCATGTATTAAAGGTAATCTGAGCCTAACGACTCTCCTACAATGATATGGTGTTTAAACAATGATCTGATGATGTGGTGATTCATATCTATGTTTCACTTGTGACTACAATGATTATCAGGTATATTCCACATACCATGTGTTTAGCCTATTTCTATCCTGATTCTCTCACATATTAACGGACGAGTTGAGATTCTTCTGAGAGATTTTTGCTTTCTCTTAGGCTTGGATTGGATTGTAGCTTCTCTTTAAGATCCTCAGAGGCATGAATCAAGTGCATCAAGTATCAAGTAATACCTTGTGATACTCCGTTGTATATCCGCAAGTGCACGGGTCGTATAAAGTAGTAATAGAGGATCGAATAATTGAATCCACAGGGGCCGACAATCTTCTACTATTAATTTCTTTTCCATTGTCAAGCCTACTCAAAGATTAGGCAAAAGTTCTAATCTAAGAATCTAAAGAAAGCATGCAAAGGAAAGGGATAAAACTAGGTAAAAACAGTGATGAGAAGTAGATCCCCGGACCAATCTCCTATTGAAACATGCAATGACTCTCCTACAATGATTATCAGGTACATCCTACGGATCCTACATGTGCTCTCTAAGTAATGTCACATCTATGGCTATCCAATATGTCAAGTTTTGCAATTGTAACTATGGGAATCATGCACATTAAGTTTTGGAAGTACACTACGGCAATCGCAACTATGGCATTCAACACATGTCAAGTTTTACAATCACAACTATGTAATTCAAGCACATCGAGTTATGTAACATAAGTTTTAGCATACAAAACCAATTGAACACCATAATCATTGCAAAAGAGTAAATCAACTACATATTATCAACTAATTTCATGAATCTAGGGCATCGGAGAAAGGTTAGCCCCTCATGGATTCACAAAATATTGAAAAAGACAAAGAAAACAATCAAGTAAGAATCCATGGACTCCCTTATTGCTTCTCAATCTCTTCGATTGTGCTTTGAGGATCTTCTCAGCGGTTTAGCTTCACTCCAAATTGTGCTTTAAGACCTTTGCTCTAATCCCTAGATGGATGGTGGATGGTGGTGAAGATCATTCAAAAGTCACCTCCAAAATCCAAAGCCGAACTCCCTTTGAAACACTAACTTTGGGACTTAAAAAGGAGTTTTTGACCCAATCACACATATGCTTGAGTTGTGCTTTTCAGCCATGCTTTTTGTGGCCATATTTAGGGTTGCAACAATGAGACTTTCTCTAGACAGTAAAGTGTAGGGCCCAAAAGCACGTCCTTGCTTGGGTCATGCTTCCATAAGTATGACCGTGCTCTAGGCTCTGAAATCGTGCTTTCCTTCTTCTGATGTTTTCTTCAAGACCTGTAATCTGCATGTCCCAAAACCACATCCGTGCTTAGGCCATGCTTATCCTAGAAGCTTGCAATTGTGTTCTTTTGATGTTGTTTCCACTCTAATAGTCGTCTTAATGTCCCAAGACCTGTTAATCTGTGCAATAGCACAAAAATACCCAAAGTAGTACTGAAATATACAAAACAAATGCTAAAAGACAAGCAAAACATATATAAGAGGTATATGAAATATATATATATATATATATAATGCACTCATCACCTTTCAAGGAAATAGGAGGGTCATATTCCTCTGGGCCAAGGATGTACTACTACTCATTTTTTTCAGTCTATTATCTAGCCTACAACTAGAAAAGTGATGGCAAAGACACACAAACTAAAACAAGGCCGAGACTACTACTATATACAATTGACACACAAGGGAGAATCAAACATGAGAATAGGGTATTCGAACAAGGAATCCCCCTAGGATTGTCATTAAGCCCTAAAATAAGATACTTTAATGATGAATTGACAAAAGTTGGATAGAAGGTAACCTAAATTGTATTGATCTTTTTCTCAAGGTGATCAACACCTAATTCCATACACTGTTGATACATTCACTGCATGATTGCATTGCATTCTAGGGAACCTTAATTTGGAAGAAATGTGGGAATCAAGGCCTAAGTATCCTATCTCTAGGCATACCCAAAATCTCTCTAATTACAGTAGATCTACATGGAGTGGGGTTCATAACATGTCACTCACATGAATCAAACATGTGATTTGAGGCTCTCACAGCATAGAAAAAACATGGCACAAAGAACACACAATTAAATCTCAAACCAACATCAAATTAAGAAAGATTAGCATCGAAAGTTACAAAGCATCAATGATGCGGCCTCGTTGGATGGATGAAGTCTCAAAAGAAAAATGTATAAAGAGAATTATGAAAAATCCCTCTAGACTCGCAATCTCCTTTGATGGAAAACGTCTTGGAATGTTCACCAATGATGCGGCTGGGTTCTTTCCACAATTGGCTAATTTCATACCTTGGACTTTTAGTAAAGTGTTTTTTCTTTTGTTTGACTCAATCTTTGGTTGGGTACTTTAGCACTAGGTACTGTAGCAACCCGAGGATTCAATTGCCTTTCTTTCTTCTTCTTCATTAGTTTTTCTTCTCATTTGGTTGAACCTACCTTCTACCTTAGATTTCTTCCGGTGACCTTTTCTAGCGATTTGAAGCTTGAAATCTTTTCCTCTCTTACTTGTGAATACCCTAAGATCTTTGATCCAAGATTTTATTTTGTATTTTATTCGTATTTTACCATTTTTAAATCCTTTGAAAACCTAGGTTTATAGATTGATTGTAGATGATTGTAGGTTTAAATTGAAGCTATTGTTCTTGTTATTCATTTTTGTTGATGATTGTAAATAATTGTTGTTGGATGATGTAAAAATAGGGAGAAAACTTTTGTGTTAGTGATATGATGGGTTTATTGTAGCAGTTCTTAGTTATTGTGGCAGTACTGAAACACTGGTGAACTTTAGTTGTTTCTTTGGCTTCTTTGGTTTACATTAAAGCCCAAGACCTTAGAAATTCATTAGTAACTTGAGAAGCAAGTTTTGAGTTAACCCTAGGGTCGCTTGAAGGTTGCAAGTTTAACCTAGAGATTCTTTTTCTTTGAATTGGTGTGCTTTGTTTAATTTCTTGTTCTTTCTTGTATGTGCATGTTTTAGCTAGGAGTTGAGGGCTCGCCTCGAGGTGAGGAGCTGGCGGAGGATTAGAGTGTGTAGGGAATTTAATCATCAAAATTGTGAGTGGGTTTTGTTATGCATAATTCTATTATAATGATACCTATTTATAATATTATTTGAGTTGAATCTTTCCTTAGTTTTAAATACTTTGAATCGATTCTTTGATCATCTTGGAGTACACTTCTTTATTAATATTTCATACTTGAAAATTATTGATGTTTGAGAGAATGTATTCAAGATGTGTTGATGTCATGAGTTGTGAGTTGAATTGTTTTATAAAACTCTTGATATGCATATTATTGTAGCATTTCTATGTGCGTAAATGGTAGTTATTTTGGTTATTGATTGTTGTCCTAGTTATGGACTTGTGATGAGGCATATATACATTTATCGCATTTTTTTTTATCGTAACACCCTGTTGCAGTAGCCGGATTCCATGGCCAACCTATTGAGGTGGTGTGGAATTCTGGCTGAATTAGTAGACCAGTTCAGATGGGAGTGTAGAGCCCTAATTGGATATTTATCTGTTTGGTTGGTGACGTCCTACTGTAGTAGGTGGTTTTCCACGGCCAACCTATTGAGGTGGCATGAAAGACCGGTAGACTTATTGGATATTCAATGAGAAGCCAAAGTTGCCATACGGTGAACCGAAGGGTCATTATCAAGGGCATAATTATCTTGATGGCTCTAAAAACTAGCCACGACCACGGCTGAAGTCTAGAGATTTTTTTAGACCATTGATCGATTGATTGGGACATAAATCCAATTTTTGTAGTAAAAGATCCTTGTTATCTTGGATTGTGATGAGGGGGAGAAGCCCAGCTGTTTGTCTTGAGAGGATAGTCTCTCACGAGGGGGTGAAGCCCAGTTATCGCTCTTAAGATGGCAGTCTCTCATAAAACTTGATTCCTTGGATAATTGATTTGATAACGAGTTTAGATTTGTGATTGAGGGGTGGGGGAAGATAGTAGTTGCTCTTAGGAGGGAAGTCTCTCAAAAATTTAATTTAGCGACGAGTATTATGTTTTGTGGATTTTGAAACTTATATTATATATGTTCTTCTATATACTGAAATGTTTTGATCTATTTGTATTATTGTAAGAGCTTGGCTTGATGCTCAACTTGTTTTAGGGTTGAAAACCTGTGTTTTGTATTTCAAGAATTTGTTGTTGAAAATCCTAGTTGAGGAAAAGACTTTCTTTATTCTATCTTTGGTATTATTGCATATGTCTATTCATTCTTATGCTTTTATGTTGTAATCATTTTATATCATTGGATAAGCTTACTTTGGTGTTGTTCTTCTATGATTTTGGGATATTCTTTCAGATATGTGCTAAACCACTCACTAAGTAACCTAGGTTGGTCACCCTCTCTCTTTCCCACCTTTTTAAATTTCAGGTTCTAAAGGTGATGCGGTATGGTGGAGTGCTGGGCATGGCTTGTTGCATTCGTCTTCCTTCATTTGTAGATTTGTGTATTTGTATCTTTGAGCATCCTCGCATTGTATGACATGCATGGATCCAATAGCACTGTTGGGGGTTTGAAAATTAATGTTGTCGTCACTTGTTATGCTTCGTAGGTCAACTTGGTTGTGTGATGTCTTATTTAACTTTTAAGGTCCTCATACTCTGTTTTGGAGTGTGTAGCTTCTTCAATATATATCTGTACCCTATAGCATTGGTTATTTCTATTTGTTGAATTTTGTTCAGATTTTGTTAGCCTTGCGGTGACTCAAAGGTTGAGCAATGGGGTATCCCTCCTTGGGTTGCCGCGGTGATTATCACATTTTGGGGCCCACGAGTCAAGGCGTGGCAACGCAAGAGCTTAAGAAAAGAGATAAATTGGTTGTCAAAAAGGCTAACAGAAAAAGCTCTCATAAAAACCATTATCATAGGGCTTCTATAACAAAACAATCTAGTTTACACATAGCTTATCCACATGGGCTTGGATCACCCCATTGATTTTTCTAGTATTTCTACAATACCAGACTACCACAACTACAATAATACATTTTCTACAATTCATTTTCTATAGTACATGCGTTAATGCCGATCAACAAATCATCCACTGGCGTCGATTAGGCCATGGATCTATGAGAAAATTTCCAATTTTCTAAAAAATCGATTCAAGGAATGGGTAATAAATCCATAGTGCTATCCACGGTAGTGGATAGGGTGTGGACATCTTGTATGAAGGCACATTTTCAACTCAAAATTACTCCAAAACATCCCACTTTTAATCCTCTTGCTCCAAGTAGGGTGGATTAGGCCATGGATCTCTTAGTAAATCTCTAATTTTCTAAAAATCAATTCAAGGAATGGCTGATCAATCCATAATGGTATCCACGACAATGGATAGGGTCTAAATATGTTGCAGGAAGGCACAGTGTCGACTCAAAATTACTCCAAAACATACCACTTTCAATCCTTTTGCTCCAGTTGGAATTCCTAGTGCTTAGATTCACATAAGACATAATTAAACCACGAAATCAACTGAAATCAACATAAAAGTGCATATTGAGTGCTAAAAATATAATGCATACAATATGAATAATTTAACACTCATCAAGATTGTTATTGAGATTTATCTATGTCATTCTATGTGCTTACTGATGCCATGAATGAACCATAGCAAGAGCTTTGCTTCATGCTTGATTGTTATCATTGAGATTGAGAAAACCACTCACATAGAGACTTACTATAGATAGAGGAGGTTGTCACCGTGCCTAGAGATAGGATAGTGAAATATTTTTTATTTTAAAGTTGATTAGCAAAAGCATTAATCCTATTTGGGAGGTTTATTGAGTGTTTAATGCAATTTTAGGAAATTAGGTTAAGAAGAGATTCTAGCCTTAACTTTGTATGGGAATTAAGTGCTAATATCCTAAAGAAATATATTAGCATAATGTAGGAGTCTCCTTGGTCCAATTTAATCTCGAATTTAATCTGGAATTAATGATTAGCTGCAATTGAAATCTTAGGGATTCACATCCCAAATACCTTCACCCATTAACCGAGTACCTTTTAGTTCTTGCGTTATTTTTGTTAGTCTAGTGTTCATTCTTAGGTTTCACAATTCTTGTACATTCTCATGATTAGTGGGCTAGGTAATAAAAGATATAGCTAATATTAGTGCTTATAGTTAGCATGGGATCGATAATCTTACTTCTAAGCACATTGTATTACTTGATATGACATGTGGACTTAAGTACATCTTCATACCATCACATGATGATCAATATTATTTATTTTTTTCTCTATTCCCATATTCCAAAAATCCTACATAGAATAAGGAGAGTGCCTAATTTTACTTAACAATAGTAAGAAAAGTGGAGATGGAGCAAACACTGTGAAGGTAAGTGATATATGTCAACTCGGATGTATGAGTTGTGGAATATATTACTTTCTTTGAATGAAGTGAACACAAGGATTACGATGCAGTGAACATTAGTTACTTTGTTACAAATTATGTTTATATTTTGAGTTTTCCTTTAATTAAATTTTATTTGAATTTGTAAAAGATAAGTTTACCCATTCAGACAAAGTTGTCAGAATAAATGATCCTCTTATTGATGATTCTTGTTACTAATATACTATTGATTTGCATATGACAAATTAGTGATTTAGGATTTGCTAAGGCCATTTTATTGTAATATATAGGGAAAGTTATTAACCAAATAACACAAACAAAACAAACATAGAAAGTTATTAGATTAAATACACTTTTTGGGTGGTCTTTATTATTTCAAAATGTTAAATACAAAGCGTGTACTTTTCATCTTTGTCTATTTTCGTATGTATCAATGGCATGGTTTTCAAGTGGAATTTGCCATCTATTTTTTATTTTTAAAAATATTTATTAATTAAGTGCATGTCGCAATAGAAAGGTGTAAAAATTATCACATTAGCAAAAAAAAATATATTTTTTATGCAAATATGGAAAAGAGGAAAAAATTTTATTGTCGAAATAAATTACAACTCAACAAAAATAATGAAAAGAAAAAAAGGGGAAAAAAATCCATTGTAGAAGTGAAAAATAACATTTATAATTGGAACAACTCCATCATTTCACCAACTTAGAAACTTTTGGAATATATATTTTTTGCTGATTCAACATCACTATTTTAGCATTTTAATGGCACATCATCATTTAAAAAGAGAAACCTGGTGATATGGCAACTAATGCATGTCTCAATGACATGCAAGTGGTCACATTAGCATTTCAACACGGTGGCAGTATTTGAATAGGGAAAACTTCATGATATGGCAACTAGTGCCATATGTCCTTAACAAGTGGATTGGCATGATATATGTACCTTCTAATAAGGATATCCATGTAATTAAATATTTTAAACAATAAAATTTAGGGTGTGTTTGGGTGCAATGTAAATGCAACAAAGTGAACAAAAATGAGAAATGCACGGCCATATTGAACACTGCAGATGTATAATTAAGAACCATAATGAATAATACATTACAATATAATGACCAAAAGTACATTTAATCTAAAGTTATTTTATAAAGAAATATTAGGGAAAACAACCTTATAAATCCAATCTTAGGTATTTAAATTTGGAAATTTTGTAGGTCAACATTTTATCTCAATTTCAATGGTAACACTTATGAATTAGAAGTAACATAAAAACATATCAAATGCATTGTTATAGAGTTGAAGTTCCAAAGATAAGAATTAATGAAATAATTTCTGTAAAATAAATATCATCTGGTACAATCATATAACTTGGAATATCAACATCAACATTATATAACTTTCATCCAAGGGAATTTATATGTCTAAATAAACTCTGAAATTCAATGAGTTAAGTGGCAAGGGTAAGATCAGTGGTTGGATCTTTGTTTTCACTTTTAATATAGAACAAGTGTGTCAGATGGCCCTTAGAATTTTGAATGAAACATCAACAAGTTAAAGACAAATAAGAAAAAAATTTACTTCATTGCAATATAATACTATTCAATAAAATACCACATCTTACAGATTTTATTGACGCCAGGAAGCAGAATTCCAACCATGCAAATGGTTCACATTGTTAGAAGTATTATAAGCAGGGCTATTATGATGGCCATGTCCGAAGAAGATGAAAATCATGTTGTAACACAAGGGATGTGGTGCTCAAATAAAAGAAAAAATCATGAGATTTTAATGCTAAACAAAACAAACATTTACATAAAGTAATGGAAGATATTTTTGATGAAATTGATCCTTGTACTTTAAAGATATTTATTACGTTCCTTATACTTTGATATAATGTTCCCTTTATTCCTATATATATATATATATATATATTATAATGTGGACAAACCATCTCACATACAAACTTTTTTTTATTACTGTTAGTTTTGCTGATGTGATTTATGGTTTAGAGAACACTCAAACACTCATAGAAAGCTCACACAAACCAAACATAAACTCATAGAAAGCTCACAAAAACCAAACAAGAAAGAGACACACAAGATTGGTAACCCAGTTCGGTGTCTACTCACCTACGTCTGGGGCGCCAAGCCTGAAGATAAACAATCTACTAAAAGAGGTGAAAAAATTAGAGTACAAACACTTTGTCACTCACTCCCACAAATAAAGATCAATATCCTCTTTAGATTGTCTAGTTCCCACATACTCTCCTACTCAAGTGGCACCCACAATCTCAAAGCAAAAGTAGCTTATATAGACGCCTCAACATCCCAAATATAGTCTATACCTATTTTAGAATCTCCGCGACTACTAATTTTAAAACCTTCCAAAATTAGTTGCTACAACTCCTGTTGTAACATGAATTGCAACATGGCCCTGATTGTTGACTTGACTGAGTTTTGGTTATGTAGGAAATGACCTCAAGACCCATCAACCTCCCGGTCATGCTTATTCTGAGTCGATGCAGCCAAATCTCCTGATCCCAACTACCGGCAATTAGTCTACCTCCTCAGTTCCTCAACACGCAGTCCCCTCACGAGGGCGCACATCCTTGTGCGTCTTCACGAAACTTGCCAATCTTAATCTTCAATTCAACCCAAGTTTGGCCTTCAAATCTTCCCATGAAAGATCTTCAATCAATCAACCCAATCATGCCAACAATAGGCATGTCTTCCAATCTTACTCTTAATAGTCTTCAATCATACCTATTAAGGTTTCTTCAAATCATACCTTCAATAGCCTTCAATCATACCATTGATAGGTATTTCTTCAATTAAGCTCCATCCATATTTAGTCTCCAATCAAATCTCTAAATATGGTCTTGATATGATATTGTCTTCAAGTTGTAACACATACCAAAAATAGCTTCACCAAGATCTCCAAGATATTTTGCCTCCAAGCCAAGACTCCTTGCCATGTTACCCAGGTTGCCACGTCATCTTAACTTGGTGTCAAATCATGCCAATTATAGTGCAGTTGCACTAACAATTACTATTCCTCAACCATGCATTGAGAGTGAGTTAAACATTTGACCTCCTATATGAGAGTCAAGTGTTTTACTGTCCGGCTATTGCGGCGGTGATTTTAATTCTAAATAGTTAACATGGTACAGTGCTCATATAGTAATATGACTATGTATTTCTATTTTTCAAAATTAATTAATGATGGGGTGCATACTAAAAGCTTGCATTGTTACCAACATTTTCGAGCCACATCACAAATGTTGACACACACATACACACAAAAATTGATTTTTTAAAACGTTTTGACTACTGACTCTATTATTTCCACATCAACATAAATCATTTTTCAGTATCTTTCTCCTTAATCTCTACCCTTTTTCTGATTCTTTTCCTTCTCCATCTTCATCTTCATCCGTCATCTCTTCTTTATCATTGTTTCCCTTTTTTGTCTGTCGCCGCCATCTTTATAATCCACTGATTTCTACTTTTTTATCTCCTCCTCCACTTCCATCTCCATGCATTTCTTCCTTTCCAACCTTCACATATTTGTTCTCCTTCACCTTAATATCCATCTCCACCCATGGCTCTACTTTCCACCCTTCATCCTCTTTCCTTCTTCTCATTAACCTTCATGTCCATCCATAATTTACATTTATAAGAAAAATGGAAAAAAGAAAAGAAAATGAAGGACAGTTGAACTTTTAATAAAGGAGGAAGAGAAAGATGAGGAAATGAACGAAGGAAAAAGAGAAAGAGATGACCAATAAAGAGGAGCAAATAATAATAATAATAATAATAATAATAATGATGATGATGATGATGATGATGATGATGAAAAAAATCATTTTAATCTACCTATTTATACTAAATCTTTTAACATAACTTATCTCACCTCAAGAAGAAGGATGTTGTAGTTGTTCGGCTTGGGGATAAAGAAGGGAATGAGGAGGATGATGTAGTTTAGGTTGATGATGAGCAAGATAGGATGTTATCCCAGTCCTTACTAGATATGCAACTAGGTTTCACCTCCAATAGACAGCCAGAATATGTGACAGTTGTTATTGGTTCTTTTTGGGATGGTGTTATGACCTTCATTTACAGTAGAGGTAAATAACTCCCTTGCTTGTCTCCCCGATTAACACTTCACCGATGAAATCCCTCGGACAATGAAGGGAAAAGCGACATTATCTTCTCTGCCGCAAGTTCATCGGGCCCTCGAAGAAAGGTTAGCAGAAACTATATACCTTGAAGAAGAGATGCGGTTAAGGCTACTAACTCCCACATCTGTTGTTCCTCTTAGGGACAAGATGGGAGGGAAAGTGCCAGCGACAAACATTGTAGATCTCCTGGGCCACGGGCATATTTCACGTGATGCAAAAGTTAAAGAACTGATTACCGGTGTTTTATATAAGCCACAGACCGAGAAATAACCTTAACCACTAGCAATGTCCCATCCTCTAAATGCTAGCAAAACTTGATCCCTGGTGACAAAACTTCTTAACTATCATCATATGGTTGAAGATATTAACTCCCATAGACAAACTCAACTTGCCTCATCATCGACAACAACAGTTGTGACCGGGAAAACCTCTAGATGGACCTTTGGTCCGAAAGGGAAGCCATTAGGAGGTGAGCTTGAAAATTCAAGGAAAAGGTACAACATTGTAGCAAGGCCATTAGTTGGAAGCGAGCCCAAGCAAATGTCTTCAAATTTGCCATGTGTTCAAGACAAACATTTCGCAGTGCAGACCAAATGAATTGAGAAATCATCTATTAAAGCAACTCTTGAATTGGTTCCCATCAAATTATCTCAAATAATTTCCGGTTCGTACGCTAATGTTCCAACGGACCTTGCTGGGCCCATGATTTACGTAATCAAATTGGGCCAAGAAAAGCCATCATACCCTATGTTGTTGGCTCAAACCATAACATAAATCTTAAACTCCACAAACTTGATTCGAACCAAAGTCCAACTAGTAGGCTTGATCCTCACTTTATTAAATCAATTCCATCTATCGGGTTCGAACCCAAAGTTGTGCAGATGGATACTAACCCGTTTACTATCGTATCTAAGGAAAAAGAGCCAAAGGACTCCAAGTTGGTGTTTGAGGATAGAATTAAGCCATTGTTACCAAATGTTGATGACACAGCATAGCTAGTTAAGTCGACAAAGGTAGCCCTAGTTGCTAACCAAGCGACTAGAAGGAGTAAATGGTAGAGGAAAAAACCTTCTTCTAAATGGACCAGGTTACATGGTCTCGCCCTCCTGATCGGCGAAAAAGAAAAAATGGTTCAGGCACCCAATCTTCAGAAGCTCTGGATGCAAAGAAAGCCAGGCTAAAAGACTCAACTGTAATTGCAAACCTCGGCTTGGAGTTTACATGACACCACATGGGTTTAGGCGATCATGATGGGAGGACAATGCAATAGGAGCTAGCCTTTGAGGCTAGATCCACCCCTAGAGTTCTATTTTTCTTCGTCGTTCATGTCTATTTGTTTCTTTTTTGTGTTGTCGGTCTTTTATGTTTTGTGTTTCTCCTCGTTGTAATCAATTTCCATTGTTACTGGACTGACATGCTTTTATTTTGTATTTTTGTGTTTTTTTCACCGCGTTATATTTTTTTAGTTTTATTTTCAATGATTGTGGTTTATCCAATTAAAAACAATAAAAAAAGGTTATACAACATCAACATAGGGTTTAATAAAATGATAAAAATATTTTTTTAACAAATTTGTTTTAAGATGGTAAAATAATTAGCACATGAGTATGTTATGTTAGCTGTCAATTCAACTTTTAATATCTACCTTATCATTAATTAATTAAAATTTATATAAATATATATATGTATGGTCATACGAACATGTGAGTGTCATGCAACCATGTGATGGCAATAACATTTTCAAAATACAAAAACCAAAATCAACAGTAAAATATAATTTAAGGACAAATAGGGCATTTAAGTCTTTTTCTTTTTAAAATAAGGGTTTTTCACTGATTCCTTGGTTAAGGCATTTGTGAGAAGCACACAACAATTGATGTGAGTAATTAAATATTTGATAAGAGAATAGGAGAAAATTAATGTTAAATGCTATTAATATCAATGAAATGAAGACTAATCACAATTGTAAGTATTGACAATGTGGAAATAGGCCACAAAAGATAATTGCAATCAGGGGCGGCTCAAGGTAAGCCCACTAAAGCCATTGCTTTAGCCCCCCATTTCAAGAAGCCTTGAAATAATTTTTTATTATAATTAATTAACATATTAAAGTTTTTTAAATTAATAATTAATTAATATATTATAATTTCATCTAACTTTTTACACTTTAGAATAATAAATGAAGGTATTTAAATATTTTAATTTAATATTTAATCAATTTTATATTTTCTTTCAACTAATTTTTAAATTTTTTAATCTTTTTAATTAACTATTTCGAATGCTGCCCATTTATGTTTTCAAGATAACTACAATTTTTTTAATTATGGAAAAAAAATTAAACTTATGGATCTTGATATATTTTATTTTCATTCATTAAATTTTTATTGTAAATTTAAAATATATCTATTAAGTGATAACAAGTCATAGTAAGATTAACATTTCATATAAATATTTATTATAAATAAATAAATAATAGTTTTTATTAAATAAATTGAAGGCTCTATTTTGACATTTGGTTCTAAGCCTAGTTAGATTGAGCCTCCCTTGATTGCAATATAGAGTCAAGCTATCACAGGCTATTCTGCAGGCAATGCTTTGAAAATTCTAAGCACATTTTTTGGGAGGATAAATAGTAATTGTGTGCGATGATCCCAGCATTTATGTGCGTGTGGGTCTCACCCCCACTTATTTAGTTATGATTTATACACGTTCTTTAAAAATCTAACCATTCATCTTGAAAAAAATAAAAAATAAAAAAAACAATGAAGATTGCACGACAATGGTGAATAGTTCCAAAAGTGATCAGATATTCGTAGGTTGTCAAATAAGAGTTGTGGTCACTGAGAGAGGGAAATAATGATGCAACCTGCATTAGTTAATTGCCATGTCCTTGTTGAAAATACCTGGTAGTGTAAGAATGTCAAGAAGCAGAGAATCTTATCAAAGTTATTCAATTGTGATAAATTGCTTCTTCAGAATGACAAACATATTCCTGATTTGCAGAAAAATCTCATTTTAGCAAGCAAGCTGGATAATAATGTGTCTTTGCAAGCAATAATAACTGCAAGGTCACAAAGGACAGCTAATAATGGTGAAGTGTGATACAGTTGGAACAATATATATATATATATATGTATTGGCTTGCGTGACTGTAATTTCCTAGAATTCTTCTAGGACCGACAAAACTATGATATATTACTGTAGTTAGGAACGTCTGACTAAGAATGGCTGTGTATAATAAATACAAAATGGGTGAGTTTTCTGAATGATGGTAAAAAAAAAAAAGGACATGTTGGAGTTTGTCCTGGTTTATTCAATGAAATCCTTTGGACTCTGGTCTCTTTTATTAGTTATGCGGGTTCGGGAAATTTTACTAAAATCTTTAGGGTGACCACCCAGTGAAATAGAATTAAAACCGAGTAATCATTTTGATTCAAATTAAAGTCTGGACCCCAAAATAAAAACGGACCATAATTTGATGTTCTATCAAAAAATTTACCCCAACATATGAGGTTGCATGTTGGTTTACTTTTGCAGTTTTGGATTGCGGCTATAACTATTGTATGTATAACTAAATAAAAAAGAGTAGAAATATTAAATTCAATGAGACATATATGTATAATGACAGATAAAAAGAAAATGTTGTGCAGCTGTAGCTAGAAACATTAAGCACATGAGCTTGATGAACTTGAAGATGGAAAGAAACCAAATTCAGCAAGCAAGTTTAAAGCTTTAAAGTAGCTAGAAACAGAGTTAAAACACAAGTATGTACTGGAGATTATGAACATGCACTTGAAGACTCCATTGTTCTCTCTTCAGAAGTAGTCATGCAAATAAACCAGTAAAAAATATTTTCTAATTCTTTACTGTGTTTCGAATACTGATTTTGGAGAACCAAATTGTTTTCAGGAAGCTGTGCAGGTTAAATATATCTCTACATGAACACTTGCTAGGAAGGATGGGATGACATCACTCAGCGAAATCAGACTTGAGAGTTGTTGAAGCCACCTGAGGAAAATAAGAGCATTTGGTGTGAAACATGAAGTTGGAGGAAAACTAAGCTAAAAAGTAAGGCTTGCTATGAATGGATATAAGTTGAGAGCATTTGCTTAACTTCAGTAAATTTTGAGTGATTGGTAGCTTGAGCTATGATTAGAATGAAAGCATTCCAAATGTAGCAGAAAATATGCGAATAAGCCTGAGATTGGAAAATTGACGAACTTGAACAAATTTGGTATTGTAATTTTGTATGCAAATAAAATTCAGTCTTCTGGTTGTATGAAAAATTGAAAAATTACGAGCTTGTTTACAATTTCAATTTCACTAAATTTTAACATTGTACCAATTTTTAACCTTTCACTGTTGCTATCTCGAAGCTTCTTTGCCACATTTCTAATTACAGGTGAAGACAGAGAGACAGGGTTACCTGTTAAGCATTCATGGAAGAAGAGATTACTTGCTTAAAAACATGACATGTGATTCTTTCTTCATTAAATACAAGATGCAATTGCATTTATAATTAATATTGACATTTACCTTAATGTTGTGCCAAGAAAATGCACCTCATAAGCGGAATTTGAAGACAAAGTCATAAAATGTAACGATGTAAAAATACGAAAGCATGATAGTACAAGGCGAAGATACAGTTAATTTGAAGAAGTTTCTGTTTATCTGTTTTTACTAATGGTGTGATAGTCTTCTCTCTATGTCAGTTTTGCTTATTCAAATGCATGCAGGCACCGATGAAGAGTATCGATGATTATTCTATTGTTAATTTCAGTCTTCATTCTTATCATTTCTCGTGGAGCTAATTAGCTAAATTTTGTTATTTTTATTTAATATATGATTCAATATCATTCAGCAGAAATGGTATCAGAAATTTGTATAGATGATTACTTTCCATTCATAAATATATGATCATTCAACAGAAATGACAGCAGAAATTTGGATCGATGATTACTTTTCATTCATATTTCTGAAATTTCAATGAGTCTCAAACAAAGAACAAATGTACAGAGAAGAGAATGGAATTAAGTTCACCTGGTCAGTTGTGTAGAGGATTTGGACCTTGAGGGACAGATCTATCATACATTGCAAAAGATGGGCTTACATTACCATTTTCATCATGTTGAGAAGGAGATATCGTCCTCGAAAAATACCTTACTGACGGCGCTGATTTCATTTCCATCGATCTCTGCTCAGCATTGTTATACGTGGTTTCTCTGCCACTAGATAAACTAAACACTTGCCCAAGAACAAGAAATATCAGCAACGAGGAAATGGTTAGCAAAATAAAGCTTTGAATTTTCATTGCTATATGAGAGAAAGAAAGCTTGGGATTTGTGGTAGTTTTGGTGAGGAAAAGCTGATGAGAAATCTAATATAAGTAATTAATCTTATGGACCTTTTTTAAAACTCAATATGGTTGAAGAAGATGGCTGAGGACATCTGACTATTGAGAAGGAGAAGAGCTCTTCTCATCTTCATTTGGCTTTTATGAATGTGAGTTGGATCCTTCAATACAAAAAGTACAGCGTAATCAACGAGTTTAAAGTCTCCATGATCAAACTACAGTAAGAGAGTTGTCATTTTATTCGGTTTCAAAGTGTAACACCACAAGTTTTGATTTTCTAAGTTAATAGGACAATGATAGGACCTATGACTCATTAAGATCAACTCCACTCCACTCTTGTGAAATTCACATAAGAGAAATTTACAGGGTCAAAAATTATAAGTTAATCAGGAAGATAATTAGTGATGGATTTCATTTCTCAATGGCAAAGGACGGCCAGAAATAATGACTTGTGTTTTTGACAAAAAGTCAGAAACAATGACTTATTGCCTATATTCTGAAGATACAAAGCATACCAGACATACATTTCTCTATATAGTTTATAGTAAAAAATGTTAAACCTTTAGTATTATTTAAATTTTTGTTCAAGAGTAATGCTATTCTTACCTATTTAAGTTAAGAATTTCACTGATCAGATTAGTAGGTTATGAATTTCACTGATCACCATTCAATGCATGTCAAGATCATGTTGTTGGTGATCACAAGAAAAAGTTAGTGGTCATTAATTATTATTTTTTTCCTCATAACTATCGTCAATGTCCGATATTACTCTCCCAACGGTCAGTTGACACCCCATCACATTTATGAAGTGTTTTGTATGTGGGACAATAACAACTTTACATAAAATGTAAAGTTTTAAAAAAAATTTCACATGTTTAATTTTAATGTGAACTATGCAAAATGGTGATCTTCATGCAATCATTTTCCCTATGAATAAGGAAAATGATTCATAGGGTGGAGAATTGCTATGAAAATATAAAACAAGTAAAATTTCAATACTACCCCTTGTTTAAATAAAGATTCTTGTCCTTCTTTTTCTCACTTTTGAAAACCTAGAACAAAACTCCTTCACTTTTCGTTCTTTTCCAAAACAAAAGAAAAAGTCGACGAACTTATATGAGGATCAAATAATTTCTCTTCCTGTCACTTTGATTTAGGAGATTGAATGGACTTATGAGCCATGGAATCAAGAGAACATCCAAAAATTAAAAAGTTCAGTATCTGCCAACTGTTGTGGGTTCCATTGAAATTCCAGACGATTTCATTCTAGTAAAAATTTATCAATCATAGAATTCTGTTCTAATTTGCATACAGTACCAAGTATCAGAAAACCAACCAGGAAAAGAGAAGGATCTTTGTGATGAATCTATCAAAGAGGTGATGATTTTCTGATTTCTGATCATCTAACCGATGCATCACATCAATTCAATCAATTGGTAGATGCTGTCGGACATCAACATTATCATATGAATGTTGATATGGCACTCACATATAGTGCTAGCATTCAGAAGGAAGCTCTTTCATGGCTTTGAAGGGCTGGGGCCATAATAATGAAGCAGTTGTAGTTTACAAGAAAGAAGTGTGTGCATAGGTTGCCACTTCATGCAATCAACTGAAACAGATGAATATGATGGGACAATGCACAAACAGTTCTCTCTAGTCATCTTGTCATCCAATCTAAACTTTAGGTCCAATTGTCAAGCAACTATGAACCATTCTTTTGTCATGTTTGGACCAATCCAATCTCACAAAGAAACAAACTATGCATAGCCAAACAATTTTGCCTGGAGATGGACCCAAACTTAAAGAAGACGGATTGATAAATCCCTTTCACTTGTTGCAAATATTTTCTTAAGAGCTTCACATCTTTTAGTATTTTCTTTCCTCAAAATTATAGGAGATGAAGTAGGCTGCAGAATTAGTGATAATAAAATCAATTTCCAAGGCTTATATTATATAAATGATGAGAGCACTTACAGACTTGATGATCTGGACAAATTGCAGAGAATTTTCTGTTCTTCTGCAATATTATTGCCGGTAAAGATAAATTTTGCAGCAGAGTTTGATGTAATCATCGAGTGCTTTTACAATGTACGGATATGAAAAAAAGATAGCAAGTTTTTCATGCGGTATTTATTTCTGGAACAGCATGTAAAGTGTGCCACCGCTACAAGTTGACTAGTTCTAGTAATAAAGAAGGGCTGATTAAACAGAATCAAACAACCGCTGCTTGTTCTTAGTATCTTTATGAAGACATAGCCGAAGACATTCACTCTTTCGTGCTTTCCACTGGATCAATTTCCTTCTGTTGCTCACTAGCATCTTGAACAACATTGCTGTCAGTTGCCTTGGCTTCAGTAGTTTGAGCAGCTACTTGAGATGATTTAGATCCATCAGCAGTAGCCTCATCCACCACAGGGACAGTTTTCTTGATTGTTCCAACTTTAACATATTTGCTCATGAACTTGTACTCCCAGTCCTGCAACGCTTCGAGCTCAAACGGACCAAGGCCTGAGATATCTCCAGTCAAATCATTCTCCTCAAAAGACATCTTAGCTAGAGCCCTGCTAGCATCTTTGCCAGCAAACAGAGCATATGGGCCTCCTGGTCCATAAAACATTCTGCAATACAGACGGAAGCAAACATTTTCAACAAGAAGATGGCAAGTTTACATGTTTAGATAAGTAATAATTCAAGGATGATCATAAGAATAATTAATGGTTTGTAAGATGTGAATTACCCTTTCTATTGGGGCATATGCATTTTATATTGATGATTGGGTACTGGAAGATACACAATATGATTTCATTTCCAATATAGAAAACCATACCAATAGTTATTTTTGGAACGAAATACCTGGATGCAAACCATAGAACAGTTTCTTCAACAAAATCTAATTCATTGCACAAAAATAAATCCAAACCAGTTGAACACAACGACCAGGATTGAGAATTATGAATGGCTTAAAAACAATTGCTAATTACATACATCAACACAGATGGAGTATGCATAACACTAGCAAGATCAAACATGTTTCAGATAGAGTCATAGATCAGACTTCTAAGAATCATTTTTAACTTATGATGGAACCTTCATGCTACCTAAGACAATAAATAAAAGATCCTAGAGATGGCCTACCAAAAAAAAAAAACAGAGTCACAGGCAGTGGTTCCAATATTCTTAAAGAAATGAGAATATATAAGGAAATCATGAAGGTCTCTTTCGAGAAGTACCATAATCAAAGGTCTCATCATCAATACATCAGGAAATCAGAGTCTCTGGCCTTTATTATATCATCAGAATTATGAATGTCAGAAAAGGGTAATGGATATTTCTAATGCCTTAGTTTGAGAATATAAACATTTTGATGATGTTTACATGCCTACTTCTAACACTTGAATTTACATCCACAGTTCCACTGCTATTAAAAATGAATTCAGTTCTTGAGCGCAAGCTTTGGTTAAAATAAAGGGGCATCAATCTTACTATAACTTTAGATAGTAAGTTTGAAATCGACAGCCGAAATGACAACTGCATTTTCTGCCCAAACAGATTTCAATATTGTACATCAGAATTGAGTTTGACAAGTGAAGCATTTCTTAAAAAATAAAAAATAAAAAACCTGCATCACTCAACCAAAATGTCTGCCTTCTAAAATAAGAATGCTGTACATATTTCAGACTAAAAGATGATTCATTTACCAATTCACTTCTAACAAGAAGCGGATGAGGCTTAAATTTATTGATCATAGATTATAGAGGCTTCAGCAATTTGGTACTTCATTGAAAGTCCTCCAACATCAGACAGAACAACCAAACTTAAAAATAAAATGCTCATACAAAATAAATAGTTAAAAGTCAGTGTGGGAATGCATTCAGTGGACATGGAAGACTTTCAGCTAATGGCGAGAAAAACAGACGCTAAAACAAATCATCTAGCAAAGAATTTCACACAATCACCACAAATCATATCTGATAAATATCTTACCACTTCCCCAAGTTGAAACTACACCTAGAATTCCTTAGAAGTATAATTACAAAGGAAAAAAAAAAGAACAAGGATCCTTTTAACATTATGACATTATGAAAATCTCACCCATCCATCAATCACAATCCTTCACAAGAAAACAACAATAGCATGCCCAAAAGCGAATTCATCAATAAAAAAATACAGTATCCCCACACTAAAAACTCAAATTCATACACAACTGAACAAAAAAACAACGACACCCAAAATTCGCGGATAAAAAACAATATTTGAAGTTTTAAACCAACACCAAGCTAATAAATCAATCAGAGTGTAAACAACAACAGAAACAACAAAAAGAGTGAGACGAATGGCCAAACCTGCTCTGAGAGACATCATAGATTTGGCCCTTGATGGCCATAAGAAGGGGCTTCTTGGGATCAGTCCCATCATAAACCCTAAGCTCCTCTTCAGTGACCTCTCCGATCTGCACAGGCGGTGGCAGCGGCTCCATCGCCTCCAGCTCGCGTTTGCTCGGCGGGGGAGCAGGGGGGGCACCGAAGAGGCCAGACAGGGCGTAATAGAAAGCTGCAGCGACGGCCAAGACAGTGAAGAAGGTCGCCACCGATAAGCCGGTGTAGGCTTCGATAGCGTGCTTGAGAGTCTCCCAAGCCTCCGTCACTGCCGCCATTGTTCGATGCTCCTGAAGTCTGCAGGAATTCTCCAGAGATGAGCTCTTATTTTATATTTGTATTTCTGTAGTTGGTACAGTGTAAATGACGTGGCCGCCTTTTGATTAGATGAAATTGTAAATGTTTGTTGCGGACAGGCGTTGGAGGTCAAAGAATTAAAGGATTCTGAATGCTGTTTGGAGAGAGATAAGGGATTAAGGATTGAGAGTTGGTGAGCTCTGGTAGGAGCGAGAATGCGAGGCAGGTTTGGATCCGCTGTATGGTACCATTTGTCATTTATAGTACAGCAATTTATTTATTTATTTATTTTTTCTTTGAAGGTAAAGCAATTTTATCACCTCTCATGGATATAGACTGGTTTATTGTAGCATCAAAAAAATTTAAAAGTCTAGAACCAAATTTTAACATCAAGTATCATATTTGTGCCTTTTTGTCAAATATATAAAATGTGCGCACACTTTTTTTTTATAAAAAAAGTGGATAAACCACTACAATTACTAAAAAGATGATACAACCGACCACTAGATATGGTACAAGAAAACAAAACAGACAACACAAAAGGAGGCCCAAGTCTACTATAAAGCTACAACAGAGACGAGAACACCCTCACAGTGAAACCCGACTCGGACCCGACCAACTTAAGTCGATCTAGCCCAGATGGCGATCTCTAGCCTCCTCGACCCTGAGCAAGTCAGCGCTAGCTCGCCCGTGTCGTCCGAGCATCTCAAAGCGTGTCGAATAGTGGAAACAGAATCTTCAAGCTTTTCCTTGCCATATTCAGACTCTGCTAAATACCATGAGATAATCAGGCGATTACATTTCAAAATAATGGTACTAGCAGGCACAAATTTGTCATTGAAAATACGATCATTTTTGGCAAGCCAAATATTCCACACAATAGCTTTAACCACCCAATCCCCAATTGACCTACATGACGGCCTTACATGGGAGCGCCAAGTCCCCCAAATAAGATCCAGTGTCAACCGGATATCAGGTAGATGAAGCAAGCGAACAAAAAAAAATCCCACACAGCACTAGCGAAAAGGGCAGTGAAGGAAAAGGTGATCAACAGATTCAACTCCTCCATGACACATGACACAAGTTGCCGTATACAGCTTATTACATCTTCTAATCTCAAGATTTTCAAGTGTGAGAATCTTGTTTTTCCAAGCTAGCCAATTGATGAGGTTGACTTTCTTGGAGCACCTCCCACGCCAGAACCATCTAGCAATCGAACAACGCAGACCTCCATCATTAAGAAAGTTATAGAACGATTTCACCGAGAATGACCCCATTCGAAGTTAGCGACCACCATTTCTTGTCAGTGTTAATTACCTCCGTAGCAACCAATTGATCCTTTAACAGTCTCACTTCAGAACAATCCGAGAAAGGTGCTACATCAAGTAAGTGTACTCGATTCCTTGAGCGTGCTCAAATGGTTTTGAAAATCGCTAAACAACTCTGGCCACAGATATCTCGGGGCCCTGCCGTTAATCCACATATCCTGCCAAAAGAGGATATCCTCACCAGTGTGAGCAATGTGACTAATACAACTCCGCAACGTAGGGAAATTACCAATCACCCCTTTCCAAAAAAATGAGATCCTCTTGGGCCACCTGGGGTATAACTTCCAATTATCAATAACAGACCCGTAGTTAAAATGAAATACCGCTGCCCCACTCCAATTTTGGTCCGTCGCGAATTTCCACCACCATTTCCCAAGCAAAGCTTGGTTGAAATTGCTAATGTTCAGAATACCCCAACCCCCCTGAACCTTAGCACAACAAAGATTTCTCCAGCTCACTAACCTACACCCATGCTTGAGATCAGGACCACACCACAGAAAATCTCTCCTCAAACGATCAATCTTTTTGATAACCCAGCAAGGCAACCTAAACAGAGATATCCAATAGGTTGGCAGCGCCGAAAGAACAGAATTTAAAAGTGTGAGACGACCTCCCAGCGACAATTGCTTCGCTTTCCAAGAGGACAATCTCCTACTCACTTTTTCAATAAGGCCTTCTCACTCCTGTCTAGAGGGACGTCTCCTAGAAATAGGAACCCCAAGGTAGGTCACCAGTAATTTCCCAACCTCACAGTTTAACGTGGCCTCAACAGCAAAGCAAGGGAGCCTACCCCCAGAACTTGGATACAGGCAAGTCTTGGAAAAGTTAACTTCGAGTCCCGACATCCCTTGGAAGACAAAAAGGATAAGCTTAACAATATGAAGGTCCTCCAGGCCTCCCGTCATTAAAATAAGCAAGTCGTCCGCATAATGTAAGTTACACATATTACCCAACTCACCAAGAGGGGCACCCACGAGAACCGTAGAGTGCAGGGCACGTGAAAATATTTCACACAATACATCCGTTACCAGGACAAACAGTAGAGGTGATAGCGGATCTCCCTGGCGAAGACCCCTCTGATAATGGATATACCCTTTTTGTGATCCATTGACAAGGATGGAAGCCTTAGAAGATGTCAAAATATTTTTGACCCAACTCACCCATCTTTCCCCAAAACCTCTGGTAGCAAGCAGATCCAACAGAAAGTCCCAGTCCACAGTATCAAATGGCTTTGCAAAATCCACTTTCAAGATATGCCTCGATAGCTTCCGTTTTTGCATACTAAAGATCAGTTCTTCCGCTGTTGCAATGTTATCCAAAATATGTCTCCCCTTTATAAAAGTCGATTGTGACTTGTCAACTAACTAGCCCATCACCCTTCCCAGTCTAGTTGCAAGTAATTTTCAGATGATTTTCAGAGAGGAGTTTATAAGACTAATGGGTCGGTAATCACTCGTCTCGTCAGGATAGAGAACTTTGGGTATGAGGGCAATACAAGCCTAATTGATCCTTTCAAGGTTAGCGCACCCAGAGTAGAAATCCTGACAAAGCTTCAGAAGATCTCCTTTTATCATATCCCAATGGTTCTTGAAGAATTGTATAAAAAACCATCTGGTCCTGGCGCTTTGTTGCCACCCAGCCCAAAGACCGCATCCTTGATCTCATTTAAGGTGAACTGCTGGTCCAGTGCAGATAAATCAACCGACGGTTTGTTCTCCAACAGCACCACAAAATCAATCTTACAGCGGAAGTCTCTTTTTTTCCCAAACAGTTGACCAAACTTAGCAGCAAAGATGCTACCAATGTCCTAAGGATTAGTAAAAATCCCATCACCCGTTTTTAACCTTGGAATGAAATTCCGGTTTTTACGGCCGTTTACAATAGCGTGGAAAAACTTAGTGTTCTCGTCACCTTCTTTAAGCCATTGCAATCTAGATCTTTGCTTCCAATAGATCTCTTCCTGAACATGAATCTCCCCCAGTTTCTCTTGAATTTCTACATCCTTGCTAGCCTCAGCAGGAGAGAGATGTCGAGATTCCTTAACAATGTCTAGCTCTTCTAACTCGTGCAAAAGTGTAAGCTTTTTGAGTTTAATAGAGCCAAAATTAAACTTAGCCCAATGCCGCAACTTCTCCCGTAAGAAGGCCAGTTTTTTTGAAAAAATGAACGCCCCACATCCCACCAGTGTAGGGGCCGACCACCATTGATTTACCAAATCCTTAAAACCCTCAGCCGTAGACCAAGCCAATTCGAACCTGAACTGCCTAGGAGTAGTCACATGTAAGCCCACTTCAAGATGGATTGGAACATGATCAGATCCTACCCTAGGGAGGCAATTTTGGAACATTCTAGGAAATTGATCAGCCCAATCACTATTAACAATAAAACGATCCAGCCGGACCCAGATTGGTTCCACCTGATCATTAGTCCATGTAAACTGTCTTCCCACCGACGGCGGCTCCCTAAGCCCTAAATCCTGAAGGAAAGCATTAGCTTGCCTCACATCCTCAAAATTAGGTATCCCAAAGCTTTGTCCTCCAATGCAAAAAATCGCATTAAAATCACCACGTAAAACCCATGAAAACGGTAGAAAATGTGCACACTCTATACATGTTTCATGAGAATATGTGAGGGTCCATGAAAACGGTAGAGAATTCACGGTTTATTGTTTTTACTAATTTACTAATAATTCAATATTTTTCAATACTTATAACAATCAAAATATATAAATTAGAATATTTTGATCATAAAGCTCAGAATAGGCAAGTTATGTCATTTTCAAGTGGTGGTTAAATAACTTAAAAAGCAATGATTGTTTTAAATATTTTCAATGTTATAACATGAAAAATATGCCAAGTTTAGGGGGTTTTTACCAGGCATAAGCCGTCTTTTTTTAGAAGTGGTGATAAAATACTTATCCTTTTCTTTTTAATCCTCTAAACCCTGATTTCTCTACCTCGTTTCTTTTATCCAACCACACTCTACTCTACTTTTTCTCACTCCTAACCATTCAAATGAATTAATATATTAAATGCATGGTTTGTTAGGCGACCAAATGTTCATATCTCCTTTATAATGTTGGAGAAATATATTTTTTTAATATTTATAAATAATTTATATAGTGATATTAGATTATTTGTATTCATTTTGTTAGATTTTTATAAAATATGATGTTATTATGTTAGGTTGATGTATTACTATATAATTAGTAGTTATTTAATTACTGTATTATTTAATGGTGTTACTAATTGTAAATTAAAACTTAATCTTAATTTGTTCATTTTGTTTTGGAGTATTAATTATATCAAACTTGTGAAACAATACATTAACTTTTATGTAATAGATCCAATTTTGATTAATTTTTAAATTTGTTATGAAATTGAGAATGTAGACAAACACATGATGCCCAAAGTGGAGAGGAGAGAAATAGCCAACTTTTTATTCACTTCATTTGTATATCACTAGGTATTCTCCCGACTTCGCATCGGAGTTTTTAAAATCTTGAGGGGTTTTGAGCTAATATCATGTATAAAAAAAGATATAATTAAACAACTCATACAATAAAAATCGTTATATATCTTGGATTTTAAAGGTCTTATGGATATTTATTGCATAAATAAATAAGTGTAATTAAAGTTTTTCAATTATTAATATCATAAATAATATAAATAAAAACTCAAATGCAATAAATAAAACTTTAAATTGTTCTTTGAATCACTCTAGGAATAGATTATACATCTACTTTAATAGTATGTATAGATGTGTGTATCATATATATATATATATATATGTATATTGTACAAAATTACAAATTCTAGTCTAAGATTCATAGAAAAGGTCATATTAAACTTTCTCATAAATATCATTAGAAAATGAAGAGACATGAAAAGATAAATAGTTTTAGGAGTTAATGAGATGAAAAGGTTTAGAAGTTTAAGGAGATGGAAAAGTTAAGCATTAATAGGCATGTTTCATAACAAAATTATTATATTTTATAAAAAGAAATTTTGAATAATAAAATATAAATTCTTTTATTGTAATCCTCTCATCCATTCATATATTTTAATTATTTTTATAGTTTATCTTGAAATTAATTAATTTATTTGTTTAACAACATGATCAAGTTCTATGATGCATAATTATGTCTATTGTTGAACCTTGAACTGAAATTATAGGCTTATGAGAGAAAGTGAATTATATTATGCGACCCAAATTCATCATTTTCGAATGGATTTTGGTTTTGTTAGTGCATTAGCCAAGAGATGGTGGTTAGAAATGCACATATTTCACTTGATATGCGGTGAAACAATAATTACATTTGAGAAATGTGACATTACTCTTAGGCTTACCAATTAAGGACAATGAAGTCATCAGACAAGCATCTAGTTTACGACTTACTCTCTGTGAAAAAGTTAGTTAGTCTTGTCATGTCATTAGAGTAAAAGAAAGTAAAACAATAACATTAACCTAACTCCAAGAAACATGCATTTGGTGTGTTGTCATATGATATAAGTCAACAACTAATAGAGTGTATGTCCACACATACATAGTAAGGTCTATTGATTGTATTCTACTACCGCATATGTCACAAAATACAGTTCATTTGAATTGGTTACTACTTTTAACAATTTTCACAAAAGTTGAAATATATAATTGGGGATCTACATATCTAGTGATCCTATATAAGTCACTATGTCGTGCATGCGATAAGGATATAAAAAAATATCAATGGATTCATGAAACTGCTTTCAATTATAGGTCTAGTATAGGAGTTTCTAGCATATCTCCTTGGGCTCAATCTATCATCTCATTTATTTTGTCCCGTAATACAGGCCTTCATCATAGGGCTTTTAACACACCCTTGCATGTTCCCGAGTGCACCAGTCGCCTAGTAATAAAATATACCAGTAGAGTTGGATAGTCAAATCCACAGGGAACAGGAGTACTACTAGTAACTCAAAACTTTGTTATCGAGGCTCAAATAGGGAGTGAAATAATCAATTGCGCAAGTAAGTAATGAGAAAAAGACAAGCAAGTAATAAAATAAATAGGGATAGATCAATCTAGATAAAATCTGGGTACCCCCGATAATGTTCCACCTAGAATCTTATGATAAGTGCTAGACTAATATCATGCTTTCTAAATGAGTATGGTTGAGTCGTGGGAAATCTAAAGACACACCTAGCCCCTATTGATCTCCAAGCAACCGACAACTAGTCCTTGATAAGTGTATAATTTCACATGATTTTATACTATTTTATACACTTGATTTGTATGTATTAGGGTGCTTATTTTGAAGATGATGTTAAACATGGTGAAAATAATATGATACTCGTAAGGGAACATGATAGATAAAAATACCTTATAGCCAGACTAACGACCGTAAGCCTCACGCTTATACTCGTAAGGATGAGTATAATAACATGACAGAGTGGTTTATGGTAGGACTTACACCCTTAAGCCAAACCGTTAAAGGTTATCTAAAAGGAGCTTACAGGGAGCAGTACACACCCATAAAGGAGATCACAAGCACCATCCTAAGAAGTTTACAGTCCAGCACTTACGGGTGTAGGTTGAACCATAACATCAAGTTAGAAGGCCTTACAAGCGGAGCTTACAGCCGTAAAATGACTATACGTCACAAAACCTATCATCTCTAGACTCCTTACGGCCTATTCTTACGCCGATAAGTAGCCCATAAGTGGTTAGGTATAAAAGACTTTCCTGAGGGACCATTTGGTTCGCGGTAATGTAGAAAGATTACCACGTGTTACGTGGTAATCTGAAAATATTACCACGTTTGGCATTGCACCGGTGGTAATGTGGATGGTAATATCACATTACCAACTTATAAATATTACCAAGAAAGTAGTAATCCCTATTACCACCAAATTTGGTGTCTATCTTGGATTACTATGGTAATCTTATAACTTTTATATTTTAACAAATTGATTACCATGACAACCAAACACGGTAATGAACTATTCCCGGTAATAAGAGTTCCCAACCAAACATGGTTATATTAAATTACCGCAATATTCCCAACCATATAACATTCTCACTCATATTACCATGGTAATCTCGTTACGTGGTAATATGTCATTACCACGAACCAAACGGCCCTTGAGGGTTTTTGGGAAATCTTTTGATGATGAAGCAAAGGAAGGAAAGGAGAAAGTTTCTTAGGGTCTTCTCCAGCAATCCAGAAAGGGGGAGAGGCTTATCCACCATCTAGGACACCATTGGAGTCATCGATGAGCATCTTTAGTGGCATTTGTGGAAAATTGGAGAAGAGTTCATCAGCACCAAAAGGGTGAGGAATGAAATGGGGTTTTTATGTTTCTATTTATTTCTCTTGCCTATATTGGATTGTAATAGTTTACTCTTTTAATGGAGAACTAACTTTGTTGGTGTTTGGTAGTAGATAGAACCTAGGGTTTATATTTTAATTGACATTAGCTGTGGATTTTGAATACTTTTATGTTGATTGATTAATTGCAATCGATTGTGGTTGAATTCAATTGTGTATTTCTATTGTTTTGGATTCTATTGTAGTGAAAACCAAGAATTCATAATTGATATACTTATGTGACAAATCGAAAGATCCACCTAGTATAGATATGCTGCAGATTGAAGGGGGTTACTAGTCTACCTAGAAATAGGCCACTTTGGAGCTGAGATTTCTCCTTTTTGATTCTTCTGAGTTAGTTGGCATAGGATTTTGTATGCAATGCAATTACAGGAAGTAAGCTTCAGGAAGAGATTCTGAATTTTACTTCATATGGGATTAGGGATAATTGTTTTTAGAGAAGAATTGTCTAGATCATTGAATGTGTGATTTCTCTAGAAAGAGTTCATAGAGTGTATTGCAGTCATAGGTTAGGATGTATCAGCGACAAATAGGACCAATTACTATTTACTTTGAGAAAATATGTAGTATGTGCTAAGAGACTCTCTCTTGGTTGAATTAAATTGCAAGACTTTGTGCAACCATTGTCTAGGACCTAACAAACCCTAGGTGAAGCCTATGCCTAGACACCCTTTCTTTATGCTTGTTTCGCCATATTTTCTATTTGTGTTAGTAGTTCTTAGCTTTTACTTCACATTCACACTTCACTTCTTTGATTAGATTAATTGTTGTACTTAGAGTTAGTACTAATATTATTTAGTTCCCTACAAATAGACAACCCTACTTATAGCACTCTATATTACTTGACCAACATGTACACTTGCATACAGTAGGTGACTCCAGTCCTTATCAGTCTTCTTCAAGGTCTTGGCAGAGAGTTCTCCTGATGTCTTACACCATATATGACTATTTGGAGTTCTCGAGATCCTGAGTGATTGACCTAATTCCTAAGAATAGATCAAACCCTATCTCTAGGCGAAAGATCCCTAACCCCATACGAGGTCTTGGTTGAGAGTTCTCTCAATATTTCATACCACATACGATTGTAAAAAGTTCTTAGAATATGAAAGTAGGGTAAATCAAATCTTAAAAAAAGGGACGCTCCGCTACCTCACAACTCACCCTCCCAATCCTCTTCAATCTAGGTGCATGTAACCCTAGCAGTGATCTCTCTTGTCACTTGAGTGATTAGAACATACAATCGAGCTAGATCTAGCTAATAAAAATTGGTTGAAAATTAAAATACGAGATTGAAACTCAACATAAAAATTAATTAAAGGAAGCACAATAGAAGTTGATATATGAATAAATTCTAGGTACACATACCCAAGTACCTACTAGGGATTTAGCTCTCCATGGCGCAATACAAAATCCAATCAATTAATTAGTGAAAACAAGTAAAATCCATAAAGAAATCCACCTTTGAATCCGTAATGATAGTCTTAATAAGTAGCTCTAACATCTTCAAAAATACCGATAATAAAGCTAGGTACACCACCTCCGAATCAAGTCTTCGCTGACTCTCTTGATAGCTATGACAGTGGTGGAATCGATGAAAGTTGGTGGAGGAACACTTCCTTGAGTGCAAAGACCTTCTCTCCAAACCCTAGTCACTTCCTTTCTCAAACTTGAGAAAAAAGCTAGATAAAACTCGCACAAGTGGCCTTTTAAACATAAATATTGGGGCTCCAAATGGCCTCCACATGAGCGTGTGAAATGTTGTGTATTGTTCTGATGTTGCTTTAGTAACTTTCTTATAGTATATAGCGTGTAACTATCTATGTGATGGGCACATGGCCTAGTGGTAGGGTGTGTAGCTTCTTGACTCTTCATACTACTGAAATCTCTTTTGAAAATCTTGCATGGACTCATACATGGGCGTGTGACTATCCCTGTGCTCTTCTGGAATGTCAAAATGACCGTAAAACTCCCAAAAGTCGGCACACACACACACACACACACACACACACACACCCATGTAGATATTCCGTGTCCATGTGTTTTTAGTTGTGGCTCATAGAAGAGCTTCATAGATGCTCCACACCTCTATCTTTGCTTCCTTTCTTGTCAAATAAACTTCACACACCCTAATTATACAAAAAAACACAAAACACATGATATTAGTGAAAATACCTGATAAAATAATGCTCAATATACATAAAGTGATGTGCTACTGTGGTATTTTAGTTTTTCTTCTTGTGTAGAGTATGAGATTTCAATCTTTACTTGTGTGTTAACTCGATGTTTTAGTCAAGTTCTTGTTGTATTTAGCTCGGTGCATCTTACCAAACTCTTTGGAGTGTGTTTTCCGAAGTTTTAAAGGTATGCGGGTTGTGCATGGGCCACGCAAAGCATGTGTAGCTGCACAAGATGCCGCACACCACAGGTTGTGGGGTGGGTAGCCTGGTGTGTGGGCCGCAAACCAAGCCACGCACATGCGTAAAGTTCCTTTTTAAGTCCCTTTGAGTGTTTTTTTCATGGTTTTCTTCTCTCAAACTCACTCATCCTCTCCTCCTCTCTTTTGTTGCCATTCCTTGGAGGTTTAGGGTTTGGTTTAGTTGATCTTTTGGCCTTGCTTGTTGTGCTTGTCTATCAATCCATTCTTTGCTCAAGGTAAGCTTCCACTCTCTCATTCCTTCTTCTTCCTTTGGATGAATGGAGCTAGGGACTTGTTTGCAAACTTAAATGAGAGCTTGGTTCTTATTCTCCTTCTTGTTTATTGTGGTTTTGAACTTGAGGAGAGTGTTTGGATTGTGTTGTATTTTTTGATTTAGTGGGATCCTTGGATGTTCTTCTTCCTTGTTTTCAAAGTTACTGTAGCACCAGTAGATTTTAGTGGTTTCTTTGAACGATTTGGTTTAGATTAAAGCTTCAATCTCTAGAAACTCATTGGTGACCTTGAAACCTAGTTTTGAGCCAACCCTAAGTCTTGTTAGGATTGTGTTGTTTGATAACCTAAGGCTTCATTCTTGTCTTCTTTGTTTAATTTCTTATTGTTGTTGTTGTTGTTTTTGTTGTTGTGTGTGTGTGGGTTTGGTCGATTAGGTAGTGAAGGTTCATCGCAAGGCAAGGAGCCGGAGGAGGAGTGACACCACAAGTGTCTTTTCTCACCTAAGTTGTGAGTGAGTTAAGTTGAATGCATAATTCTATTTATATATTGAAATGTTTGACATGTTTAATGAGAACTATTTCTTGGTTTTATCATATTAACTTAATGTTTGGATTGTTTTAAAATGGTGT
This sequence comes from Dioscorea cayenensis subsp. rotundata, assembly GCF_009730915.1. Classification (NCBI taxonomy): domain Eukaryota; kingdom Viridiplantae; phylum Streptophyta; class Magnoliopsida; order Dioscoreales; family Dioscoreaceae; genus Dioscorea; species Dioscorea cayenensis. The sequence goes on along the minus strand of NC_052471.1, from coordinate 6,623,322 downwards.
GGATTTGGCTTTTATAGAATATAGTTTGGATGAGGTTGGTGTTGAGCACTTGATTTTAAGTTCATTGGGGAAAAACCTTGTTATGGCATGAGATATGTTGGTCAAGTTTAAGTATATCGATACCAGTTAATTGAATGGGTATTGTTGAATGTCATGTTGATCATAATGAGATTATTGGATTTAAAGTAGATTGATCATGTATGTCTTGATGAAATATTTTGCCAACTTAATCAACCAATGGAAAGTTATGTATCATGAGGTTATGATGGAAAAATAATCGGTATATGTATGCTATTAGGTAGCCTTTTATGTGGTTGATGGTAATACTGGTGAAATACTATGCATGAACTATGGAAAATCCAATTACCTTTGCATTGTAGAATTGATAAAGTTTCGAGGTATGTTATTATGAGTAAAATACATGGAGACCAAAGGTAGCTTGAGGTTATGATTAATATCAGAGACGTATGATAGGAAATATAGATAAAGTTGATTGAAATTCATGAGCTTGACGTGCATATTCATTCTTAGAGGAAAGTTGGTTTATATTGTTCAGGTGGAGATAATCAAATACTCTATCTTGTACTTGTATTAGATTCTAAATTGTATTAATTCTTGATGATGTATTCATTGAACTTGTGATGGTTTCAATTGGGGAAATTGGTTAATTATAATTGAAGATTTATGCAAAGAAAAATAACTAGGTCAATTAATGATGAAATATGGTGGCAATCATAATCCTTCAGGCAAGGTTACCTGTGAAAAGATTTGATTGACTTCTTGGCATGAAAAGGTAGAGTTATTGGCTTAGATATATTTATATGTTCATTATGGCTATTTTATATGTTAATTTTGTGTTTGATAATCAGTTGTTTATGGGTTGAGTGCTAGTGAGGCTAATACCCATGTTCGTATTGTCAAATGTTGTATTTATCTTTAAAGCTATCTATGATATATTCCAAAAATATACTTTTTGTGTCTATGGACTGAGGCAGGTGTTCCTTTCTAAGATATATGTGATTGTCTTGAGCTTGGACTTTGCTGTATGATTTTCCAAAGTGATTTTATGAACAGGGTTACGCATTGTTAATCTTTTGCCATTGAGACCTGTGGAATCAATATTCGTCCACGGTTTAGGGATGGTGTCCTGCATCTGGACTGCATGGTTTATAAAAAAATATTTTATTGAGCTTCCACAGGTTTTGATGGTGACTAGGTGGAACCCTAGCCTACTACAATAGGTGGAATTTATAGGGAGCCTAATGAGGTGGCATGAAGACTTGAGTTTATAGTCTATTTTAGGTGGCGCATAGAATCCTGAATGGATACACACCGAGAATTTGGAGTCACCCAAGGGGACTCTTGGTAGGCCAATGTCAAGGTTATGAATACGTTAACACTCGTCAACCTAGCCATGAGGGCGGCTAAGTTGGAGAGTGTTTTTAGGCCATTGCTCATTTCTTCGAGATGAAATCTTCGTGATTGAGAAAATTGGTTTTCATGCAAGCGAGCTTTGAGTAGTAATATTTTGTATACCTTTTCATCGCTATTTCATTGTCAAGTTATCTTGAGGGTTATTGATATGTATTTTATGAAAGTCTGAGGATTTTATTTTGTTAAAACTCTCACTTGAGCAAAAGTGGGTCTTTTATGAAATTTACTGATTTTATCCTTGTATATGTGTTCATTCATACTTTTATGGAATGGCAAGAAATTATATTTTAATGCGAGAGTTCGTTTAAGAAATTCTTTGGTTTATTTTTTAATTTTTCTAGAATTATTCTAACTCATTCATTGAGTCACTTTGGTTACTCACCGTCTCTCCTCTTTCCAGGTTTTAGTGTTTAGTAGAGTCATGGCAGGGTGAAGTGCCTAGTAATTGCTATCATTCTTATTTTCATCTTGAGTTTGGTTTTATGTTTATTTATGCATGTTCCATTGTATAAGAAAAATGGATCCACTAGTGTTATTGATGCTTTATTTGTGATTTGTAGATCCTCTGGATCTCAGTTGAATTTTCTTTTGAAATTCTTGCTTCTGTGTGTTTTTACTGTATACTTGTTTAGATTGTGTATTTGTGCAGGAAAATGTTAACCTTGTGATGACTCGAGCGTTGAGTGGAGTGGGTGGCCCTTCTCGTGTTGTCGTGGTAGTTGTCACGTCTTGTGGCCTGTGGGTTAGGGCTTGATGGGAGGTGACAACCGCCATCAATGATCGCCGCCGATCTCACCACCACGGTCACCTCCATCACTCCTACAATGTCCTCTATGGATCTTGAATCTCCACCCCCCTCTATAAACATTCTTAACGGTTTAATCTGCGATCTCCACTTTTCTTCGATTTGGAGCTTGGAATTGCCCACTTCTCATCCTCACCAACGAGGATTGGCACCCTAATTCTTGCTGCATAGGTGTAGATTTCTGTGATCATCGACGAAGTCTCTTTTCCTCCCTCAAATATTGTCATTCTCTTTATTTTTGTGGCTTGGTTTTTTTTTTCTAGTTTTACTTTTGATCTAAGTTTTTTGCATATTGATCTTGTTCTGCTGATTACTAGTGTTTGTTTTTTTTTTGTGACTTTTGTTTGGTTTTCTTGTGTAGGTTGGTGATTTCGGGGTTTCTATTCGATTTGGGTGATCTTTGCTTTTGTTGAGCCTGGTGAGTGGGTTTTGTTACAGTTTTAATGTAATGGGGTGTTTTTTCTTTAATGTTTGAGAGTTTTTTTGTGTGTTATTTTTTATGATTGATTTATTTATGGTCTGGAATTGGACAAAAAGAAGGAGAACATGTGTTTTTCAAAATTTCATTTGTTTTAAATAACATGAGTTGTGAGCTTTTATGAGATGTTGAATATGGAAAACAAGTGGTTCGACATTCATACCCATAGATACACCAATTAGGTAATTGGTAGTGATATCAATGTTTGCTGAGAAATGTTATCCATTTGAGGTCATTTGGAATTATTAATTGATCTTCATACCCATACAAATGTTAGAAGAAGAAGAGAGAGAGAGTAGAACAAGTGTACATGCCTTGAACAACATAATGTGTGACCCTTTGGGTCTACATATAGAAATGGACAAATATATATATATATATGTCTATACATACATATATAATCTTACAATACAACAATACATTTAAAACATACATCTAACAACATATACCAATGAACAAATGTAAAATTATTTTCTTTTCCTCTTTTTATTCATTTTTTTCATCCTTTTGTTGTTTGGTTCAAGCTAACCAAGGGGATTGCTAGGATCGAATTCATACGGTTCTCAATGGTTAATCCTTCTTCTATATGCTTGTTTTCTTTACCTTCCATCTTATGTTGCTTTGAGATAGAGAGCATATTTTTGGAGCGTGTATGGATTCTTTCTTTCTCCATCCATCTGTTGTTGTTTTTAGTTATTGATGGAAATTTTTCATATGGAATTTAAGTGATTCTTGAATGTTGATTTCAAGTTTTGTTCATTTTGTGTGTGTGTGTTTTTTTTTAAATTGGTTGTGCGTACAATTTGATTGATTTTTTGTGTGTGTGTGTTGTTTGTAGTGTTTTCTTGTCTATTGGCTAAGTGAATTTACACAAACTTGGTAGTTTTTAATTGCATGCTCTCAGGGGCAAGAGATCCAATTCAACTTGGTTTCTCCCTGGAGAATCTGATTTGCAGAAGGGTAGGAATAGAAAATCATGTCTGAAGTAGAAATAGGTTGTCACTACAACAAAAAACGCAATTTGCAACACATTTTTGTGACACAAAAAATTAAAAGTGTGTCGCAGATGTCAATTTGCAACATAATCTGCGACACAATAAAATGTGTCGCGTTTCAGATATCACAAATATTTGCGACACATTTGAATACTGTGTCACAAAATTTGCGACACAAAATAAAAACGTTGCAAATTTAATCGCAATTCATGGATCTTCTGAAACAATATTTGCCATTCAATTTGCAACGATATGCGACAATTGATTGCGACACAATTTCTGTGTCGCAATAAATATTGCAACTATTTGAGACTTTTTGCAACATTCTTTGCGACTTATTTTGATTCTCGCAAAACTTTACGTGTCGCAAATTGTGTTGCAAATATTGAGTCTTTTTGCAACAAATCGTGTGACCCATTTTGTTTGTCGCAAAACTTTTTGTGTCGCAAATTGTGTTGCAAATGTGTGACATCAACAAAATTTGAGACACATTTCGATTGTTGCAAATTGTGTCGCAAATTGTGTTGCATCTTGGTGAGATATTCTGCGACACAATTTTATTGTCGCAAATTATGTCGCAAATTAATTATTCATAACCATGATTATTTATAATAATTTTTTAACTATTTTCACAAACCTGTTTTAAAGCCTAATTTACAATCCTGAACAATAACTTTTATAATATTTTTCAAAATAAACATTCCGATCGATAAATATCCAGAATAACAATGCAATACAAAATATAATAGTTCAAACATCTAATACAACAAACAAATACAAAATGTAATATTCCAAAATTTAATAGTCCAAGTATCTAATGTAATAATCCAAAACACCACATTCATTTTGTTGCAATATCATCGACAGGCTGAGGATGTTCAACATCCTCTGAAGTGTGAGGGGCATGGGAAGCAGACTCTCCAGTCCTGGCAGGAGCATGAGAAGTACGAGGAGTTGTCTCAAAGTTTACCTGAATACCTCGAGATTCTAATAGAGAAAGGATATACTGGTTCTGCTGCTTCTGCTCCTCGTATTCTTTTTCTAAAAATTTCAGCTCCCTCATTACCTCTAGAGGCATAGATTAATTTTTTTCTTATTAATTTGAACATAACATCATCCTCTTTTAGCAATGAAAAGGATGCAAAGGTGTTTTCTAAACTATTTATGTTGTCTGTATTTATATTTGAGGTAACATCATCCTCCAAATTTATGACTGAAATAAACTGTTGATCAAGAAAACTAAATATCTAACTGAAATGAACTGCTGATCAAGAAAATAAATAAATAAATAAATATATATATATATATAATTCAAATACAATAAAAGCCTCGATCAGCCAACCATGCCATTTAAATTGCATGAAACTATTACCTCCTTGCATTTTAAAATGAATTCTGGTTTCACAAACGCTGCAACATGAGTCAACACTATCTCTCTAGCTTCCTAGCAGAACCAAAAAAGGAACCAATGATTAAATAAATAATGGGTGAAGTAGTGCTATGAATTATGAAATGTGATGCAGAATGAAATGTGTGTATATATATATATATATCAAGGATACAATTTTGTGATTTTTCCATAAAAAGCTCATAGGCAGTTGTATGGATATGCAATCATTCACCCAACTACCCCTTATTCAACCTCTCTTTATTCCTACCCTAGCACCTCATAGCCCTCTATCACATTGCCTTTTTCTACCTCTGAAAATTTTCCAAATAAAATAAAGGTCAATAATGTTCTTTAAGTTTCCTATTTATATTATATTGTCTCTCTTTTCATCTTAGACATTGATAGATGACAATCTTACAAGACTAAAGTCTTTCGCTCTTATGTGAAGAACATATAAATTTTCAATTTGGTGCAGAGGTTTGTAAACTCAAACTAACAAAGGAAACCAAATTATTTGCTCTGTGTTGGAGGAGAACTTGGAAAATGTAGATAAAAAAAATGGCAGTCTTCGTCATTTTGAGTAAATTCCGCATTTTGCCAGCACATAATATAAATATGTATGTCATTCATGTGAAGGATTGGATTTGGATGTTTGGTTCACTCATGGATTAGAACTTGTGTCTGAGAATAGTACAATTTGAATCAACAATACAGATCGATAAAATGTAATAAATATTAAATAATTCATACAGTACATATAGTATGTCTTTGCAATTCTATAATTGCTAAAACAAGCTAAGCAAACCTATAAACAAATTAAAAAAATTAATAAACACAGTATCAACAAACCTAAATGTCAAGCCTGATTTCAGATATGGATGACGTGAGCCCTGAATTTCGGCTTAATCAGGATGAACTTAGTCTCAAAGAATTAGCAGAATCTTGAACCAGTTTGAAAACTCAAATACCAGGTATTGCCATTAATTTTAACACATTGGTTCCTAAAACTTACCACATTCTATTTTGCAAATCTTTGATTTTTCAGTGTAACCCACTTAAGAATGAGAAAATCAAGGCCAATTTTACATCTTTTTCATTGTTTCCTCACTTTAGCTATGATCATATACGCTCAAATAATAGTAAGTGTCAGATCACAGATGACAAGCACATTAAATAGCTTATCAAGATCATCTAAATGGACATATAGGTGATGCAATGAAAAGTATTTGATAACTAGGTTAGCACTAAGAAATGTATCAATCTCCTCTCAAGGTTCTTCTTAACAATTGATATCATACATGCACTCTAAATGACAATGTTACGTCTTTTTCATTGTTTCCTCACTTTAGCTATGATCATATACGCTCAGATAATAGTAAGTGTCAGATCACAGATGACAAGCATATTAAATGGCTTATCAAGATCATCTAAACGGACATATAGGTGATGCAATGCATGGATCTTACACTTACACTGCAGTTTTAAAGGCTCTATTTGGGTAAGGACTAAGGAGTGATGAGAATGCATGGATCTTACACTTATACTGCAGTTCTAAAGGCTATCATGTGACAAATTTTACAATGTGATTATTTTTCTTCAAATAGGATCACATTCTTTTCAAACAAAACTAGATGAAAGCAAAGTAAATTCATATTACTTATTAT
>NC_052471.1:6532526-6615556 GCF_009730915.1 Dioscorea cayenensis subsp. rotundata | reverse complement strand
AGTATTAGAATTAACCACTTCTCAGTTATCTAGTCAGAATAGATGAATGTGATGGAGCGAACTAATTTCAAGAAAAGTTAACAAGCAAGTAAACAGGCAAGAAATAGAGTAAAGGGCTTCTTAATCGCTAAAGATGAGGCACTTGGGCGATGTTCCTCCTAGGATCTTCCATGAAGCTCAAGATTTGCTCAATCTCAATACCTCACACACCATATGACAACAATATGCTCTAGGGATAGACTAAGAGTGAAACAAATTCCTAAATATAGATCTTACCCTATTTCCTGGATATACTTGTTTTTAATTTCTAAATATGACAACAATATGCTCTAGGGATATACTTGTTTTTAATTTCGATTTCATTATTGACTGTATCTTGCTCCATGGAGAGCTAAACCCCCTAGTGGGTACTTCGATTTTGTAAAACCTAGGATGTTAATGTTTCTTTGACCTTCTATTATACCTTCCTGAATTGATGTTTTTAATTGAGTTTTGATTTACATAGAGTGTGAACACCCGCAAGCGCATTGGGTCATCAAGTAATAAACCACTCACACATGAATGAGTGAGTCATATTCCCAAGGGGCCTGAGGAGCTATTTTACTCACTACTTACCTGTTGTTTAGCTCACCGATTCCAATTCAAGAGAAAAGAAGAAAATAAAGCAAAGTGAAAAGTAAGAGAAATTCTTAAGAAATATGGTACGATCAAAACACGGGAGAAGCTCAAGGTTGGAAAACAGTCACGGATGCGGATCCCCAAGGGGGTTACATAAGTGAGTAGGAAATTGAGTAGTTAAGCAAGTGGCTAGTTGGACCGAGAAAACCAAAACTTAGGTCAACCCGATGGTCACGGCAATTGACCCCTAACCCGGTGCAAGTGTTGAGTACAGAATTTCTTCTACGCAACTTCCCACATGGTTGCAAGGATAAAGATGGTTTTCACATGTTAGGGTAGAAACACAAGTAGTTTTCAACCCTTGGAATGGTGGGGGTACAAATACACGATGGTCATGGCGTACTTATACAATAATCCCTTCCTAGTTTAATGAAGTCTAGCACTAAGGCAATGGTCATGCTACAAAATGCTACCAAGAAATTGATACAACACTCAATAAAATGTACCAAAACAGTCAAGAACACCAAACAAGAATCACAACAAGCCAAACATGCATAAACTACTCAAATAAACCAAAATATCACAAGTTCACCCACAAGGTTCACCTACATCCGGTGACCTAGGGGTTTAGTTGTTCATGTTCAACAAAGAAACCAAACAATCCACACAAACAACTAAAATAAACATGAGGAACACTCCCTCAAATGGTGAAGGCCGAATGACTCTTGAATCCCCGGAGTAAACCTTCCGAGGATGCCACTTGCAGCGGTGGCTTCACGTTGTCTTCAACCTCCAAGAAATGTAGCCCTAGAAGTAGATCCTCCTAATTCTTGCTCTTCACGCAGAGAAATGCTCGAATTTTCTCCCTTTTTGCCCTTCTCAAGCTCGGGTTCAAGGTGGTGTGGAAGTGCTTCCCTAACTCTAGCCGTCTCTTGCAAAAAGAAGATGATGATCCCACCAAAGGAAGATCTCAAAGCCTTTTAAACCATCAGGTCCCGATAGGTAAATAGGTCCATTTACCGGCCGTATGTCGACCCCTCAGGATTTCCAGTTTTCTGCCGAGAAGCCTGTGATGAGCTACAGTAACTGCTACAGTGACACAACTACAATAACACTGCTGCACATAGGCTATGGTCCCCCTGAAATTCCGTTTTGATACCAAATTCATCCCCAATCGCGTTGCATGAGTTCCCCATGCTTCTATTAGGCCTGAAATGCAAAATAACACAATTTAGACCAAAAGGGCATCAGTTCAACAAATAAATACAATGAATAATACCAAACAAATACATGGAAAATACATACTTTTAGACGTTTATCAAGTTTTAATCTTGAATGCTTGTTGAATAATTTCTCCCTTAGAATGACACTAGGATTGAGAGTTCATCTTGGTAACCTTTGTGGATGGGTGACACACCATGAGGGTTAGACAAAGCTAGATTGGAGAGGGTTGAGAGAGTGAGTCGAGAGGTAGTGGAGCGTCCCCTTTTCCCTCCGGTGTGATTTATCCTACCTCCAATTCCTAGAGTTCTTTGCGGTTACAATAGAGTGAAGAACTAAAGGATGAACTCCGCTGGGACTTAGTTGCACGAACAATAGAGTGAAGCATTGAAGTGACTTTAGTATCTGGGGCTTAATTGTGACTACGGGTTTTTCGCCTGGACCAAAGGGTTAGATCTACACATAGGAACAGGGTTTATCACTTTGAATCCCTAGAACTGCATGTAATTTTGCATAGTGTGAGGTGTTGAGACTAAGCTATTTCTTCGCCATGACATAGTGTAGAGTTAGTCACGGTTGCCTTAGGTTTTGGACCGTGTACTTTAGAATTTTCACAACTCACTAAGAATTAGTTAGGAAGCATAATAGTAGGTATTGCACTTGAAACATTAGTCCTAGTCGGAGCATTGTCCGAGTACAATATCCCTACTCCATGTGGATACAATATCCCACTCACTTGGGATTTATTACTTCGACAAACCCGTGCACTTATGGGTTATACACAAGGGTCGTTGTCATATGTATTTGTTTCATTAACCTTTTATTATGTTTTCCATAATTGATGTCTTTAATTGAGTTCCAATCTTGAATTCTTGTTGAATGATTTCTCCCTTAGACTGACACTAGGGTTGAGAGTTGATTACTTGCCCTCAAGTGTACGGGGTCGCCAAGTAATACCCTGTGAGTGACATATGGGTCACATTCCACGGGTTTAAGGAGCTCCTATTGCTCCTCCATCATTTACTTTCTAACATTACAACTTAAACATGGTAGTTAACTATAATACATGCAACAATGCTAATCAATCACAAGTATAACAATTCCAATGCAAGTAAGAAATCACAAGAGCAATGATGATTATAAATAGGCCTAGGGATGAGGATCCCCAACAGGGGTCATCATGCAATATGGATGCATAAGAACAACATGGCAAGGGTGATTTAGACCGATGGATCTCAAAAATAGTTCAACCCTAATCTCTCGCCGGTTAAACCCTAATTCCATACGAATAATGACAAGGATTTCTCCCTAATCACATTCCTATGATTCCATTAAGCGAAGGAAGATCATGCAATAAGGATACACTTAACCTAAGTCCAGCCTTATAGTTTGGAGGGGCTACCAACATCCAATTTCTCGGCATGTCGATACAAGAATATCCCTTCTAGCTCATTAATGATCTAGTACATGTGAGTAGGTCACATCTAAACATACAACTCAATAAAGAACTATGGATCTCTGCATTTTATAGTTCTAAACATGAAGAACAATGAACCAAACCATAAATCACACCAATGCATTCCAAAATAAAAGTATAGCATCCACAATACATGATGAACCCCCCAAGGTTCACCTAAATCTGGTGGCCTTCGGGGTCTAGTGTGCCATCATTCAAACAAGAATCACAAACTCAAGAAATATAAGAAACAAAAGCATAATTCGCACTCCCTAGTCTGAATGATTGTGAAGAACAACAATGCGGCCGAATGACACTTCCTCTACCCAAAGTAATGCTGAATGTTCCTCCTCCCTTTATGATGAAGCTCTCCCCTTGAAGTTCATGCCCTTGATCACCTCCAAGCCTCAAGCTAAACTCTCCCCAAGATGATGTCTCCGTTTGTCCTCCCCTTCCCAAAGTGTTAGCTACGCAAGATCTTAAAAGTCCCAAAAAGAGCCTTCAAAATGCCCTCAAATACCCCCAGAATACTCCCTCTCAAAACCAGACTGTATGCCCTCAAAATAGACTCAAAACACCCTCAAAATGGCCTCCATAATGGCAGTATACTAGCTCAATGAGCTCCTCATTGAGGCCGTTTGGGGTAGGCAAAAGTGCACTCCAGCTCACGTAATAGTATCCATACTTGCTCAATGAGCACCTCATCGAGCCAATATGCCTTCAAACACATTATCCTCTTGTCTGGCTACAGTAATCATCCTGGGCACAATCAAGGGCAACAATGAGGCCGTATGCCATGGTTCAATTCCTGACTCAAAAACACTCCGTGTCCCTACAGTAGGCGTCTATAGTGTTCCCTCGCTAGAGTATCGATGATCACTCACCGCCTCCCGTGATTCTACAACTACAATATTTGCTACATGATGAATGCGCTACGCATGCGTGACCTTGTTTTCTTCTCTTTTCGACCAAATTGTATCTTCGTGTTCTCCATGGCGTTTCTGGGTTCTCGCTGACAAGGTCCCTCATGTATATCCCGTAAGTGCATTGGTTTGTGGAAGTAATAATCCCGGGTGACCGGGTATCGAATCCACAGGGAGTAGGGAATAAAAAATACTTATTTCGATTCTTAGCTATGTAAAAGATCAATGATGATGAGTGTGATAATGATTCAATTCTCAACAGTAAAAGTAACAAGTAAGAGAGCAAAAGCAAAGAAGGGGGGTAAGGCAATCGATAAAGATGGGGTACCCAGATAATGCTCCGTCTAGGATAATTGTTTCATATGCAATAACCCTATATTATGCTTCCTAATCAATGCAATGGTGAGTCGTGGAAATCCTTTAATTACATAGTCCCAAATCTAAAGTCAACCATGCCTAATTCTATACATGTCCTGGAGGAGAAATTGAACAATCTAAACACCTCACACTCGCATAGAGTTGCAATGAGCTCTAGGGATTCCAAGTGATAAATCTCTTCCCTAATTATCGACCCTAACCCTTTGGTCCGTGTGAAGGTCCCTAACCACAATTGAGCCTTAGATACTAAGATAATCTCAACACTTCACCCGCTGCACGTGCAACGAAGCCCCCAGCTGAAGTTCATCCCTTTAGACCATTCATTCTATTATGGCCACAACGAACCTCGAGGAATGGAGGTAGAATCTATCAGCCCGGAGGGGAAAAGCTGACCCTCCCATGCACCTCCCTCGACTCACCCTCTCAACCCTCTCCAACCTAGCTTTTGTCTAACGCTCGTGGTGTGTCACTCACTAACAAGGTTACCAACAAGAACTTTCAACCCTAGTGTCACTCTAGGGGGAAATGTTCATACAGTCAAGCATTCAAGGTTGGAACTCACAATAAACATCAATTTATTGAAAGCATAATAAAGAGGTTCAATAAAACAAATACATCCTAGGGTTCACAATAACCGAGTACCCACTAGGGGTTTAACTCTCCATGGAGCTAAGTACAATCAAAGAAATAGAATGTAAAAGCAATGAATCCATAAAGAAACCCCCTCGATAGTCTTGTCGATGGTCTTGTGGAAAGTCCTCTACTCGTCGTCCAAGGATTCCCTCATCCGGTATAAGATACGCCTTGGTGGAAGCTCCCCTACCAACCTTCTTCCTCAGGAATGACGATGTCAGAGCCATAGAACTTCTCCAAAACCTTGACCAATACCCCTTGAAACCCTAGCCGAAGCCCTCTCTCATGTTGGCGAAAAGATGGAGAAAAGAATACTAAAATCGGGGTTGATTCGGCTTTTAAATATGGCTAGAATCGGGCGACTACACTAGCGTGGATGCTTCACAAGGCCGTGGGGAGTTTCCACACGGGCGTGGATAATTTCCACACGCCTGTGTGGATCCTCTGAACTCCTGTTTTCTCGGCCGGCTGTGAACAGTGCTGCTACAGTACTTTCTACCGTGTTGTTAAAGTGCTCTGCTACAGTCTCTATCCTGAATAGCTTCCTGAATCCATACTTTCATCGGAGTAACGCAAACGGACACACGTTCACGTCGTGGATCACTTGCATCTTCAATGATAGGCACATTGGGGAAGCTCTTGTTCTATGTGCATAAGTCAGAATGCCCGAGTGTGACTGCCTTTGTGCCCCTCCAAATGGATGTGCCAACTCGAATACGAGGAGGTTGGCACACACTCTAGCATCTGACATCAACCTGTGTCTTCGCGTTTGAACCTTAGCAAGATTTCCTCCAAAATTGGTGCATTGTCATCCACATTGGCTTCTTTCCTTCATTCTTGGCCTCACAACCCTACCTGCATAAAAGTAACATAAAAACACATATGTTAGTGTAAAAACCTGAGAAAAGTAATGTTCAACATAAGGAATGAACGCTTCGCATCCATATCGCACAAGCACTTATCAAACTCCCCCACACTTAAGCTTTTGCTTGTCCTCAAGCAAAAATTAAAACGTTATGTGCATCAATGAAGAAAATATTGGAAGTTCTTGGCCTTAGGTTCACCAAAGTATACAAAGAGAGCATTCTACAAGTAAGGAAAATTTCAACACTAAATATGAAAAATCGAAACTCTAGTTAAAAACATGAATAAAAAAGGACAACAAACCCAAAATCGTGAAAGTGTGGATTTACTCAAGTCAACCCAAGGTATACTCCTCAAAGCTCTAAGTATAAGGGACTTATTTATCTACACAAGTGACAACATTTTCAGAGATGGTAGTAGCTTCACACATCCTCTAAGGTAGCCCTTTCCAAAGCGGCCGCTAAGGCGGCTTTCCCACTTTCGAGGTGATAGCTCTTTCTACTGGAGTGGTAGCTTTCACTCATCCTATGAGATGGCTCTTTCTCTCATTAGGGCATAGCTAGTATCCGACTTATGAGATTCACCCAACAAGTACAAATAAACAATAAAACTTTTTTTTTTAACACAAGAAACAACTATAACTAGTCCCTTTAACATCAAACTTGAGTTTCCAACAGAGTTTAAAAAGTGAGTAGTGCACTAAGTGTAAATCAGGCAAAAATTCCTAGAAATTCAAGCAAAAACTAGAGCATGAAGAATATTCAATGTTAAAAAATTCTCCTAAACTCAAGAATACAATCTTTGCAACTAAGGTGAACCGCCATTGGCTATGTGAGCATATAACAATCAAGAATAATAGAAAAGATGTGTCCACTATGAAACTCCCCCCCACACTTAAGTTGTACATTGTCCTCAATGTACACATGCATGCTCACTCAAAATGTATATCATTCAAAAGCAAATATGGGAGAAGCAATCAAAACAATACTCCTCTGACTCCTAGTGTTGCGTTTGATGAAGCTAATTCCATGGGAGTAGTGTTCCGACGGGTTGAGAGGCTCACACGGCCAAGTGCCTCAGCACCTTGGCCGTGACCATGACTAAGTCTCAATTCCCAAGAAGACAAGACCATCTACACGCGTCAAGAAGACAAGACCATCTGCACTAAGTATATGAAAGATCAGCAATGAATACAACTCGATGATGTAAAATGAACATAAACTCAGAAGGAGAATCCTTTCTGAGTGAAAATGTCTAAAAAAAAATGCAAAGAAAGTAAAAGAAAGGAAGAGTCAAATGTCGGTGTCGCGCTCGGGCGCTGGTGCTGCCGCCATCAGTGAAGCACATGGTCGGGTCTACCGTGCCGGGTAGGAGATGAGGGTGCAGTGGATGTCACGGAGCCCTCAGGAGTTCTCGGTCAGTAAGACAACAATGAGGTGACGCCTCGCCTAAGATCTCGCTGAATACGCCAAAGCGTGCCATGAATTCGTGGTATCGAGCGGCTTGCACGGTCCTGATCTCAGAAACCTCTGCCTGCACCACTCCAAAAGCATTCTCAAGCCTCTCAAAACGATCATGGGTTTGAGATGGTGTAACTGAACATACGGGGGGTATGTTCTCCACCGCTGGAGGCGCCTCAGTCTCCATTGGTGCTGCCTGAGGCTCATCACCATTATCCTCCAATGGTATATTGAGCACATAAACACCATTTGGATATTTATAGATCAAACCCATGAGTCTCATTGTCTCTAACCCCAACGATGCTGGTATAATTGTCTTCTCGGCTCTGCTGATTGCGTCTCGTAGACCCATCCTCATAATGAGTGTAGTAATGTATGGACCAGAGAAAATGACACCTAGTCTGGGATACTATCCTTGATGATTCAAATACTCTGCTAAAATGTGCCCCAGATGGACCGGCTCGTTCTGCACCATAGAGTATAAGTACAGAAGTTCTTGCTTATTTATGACTCCCGTGTTATCACCGCGATCATTCACTGACCTACTTATGATTGCGTAAAGATATCTATAACTAGGTCATGATAAACATGAGGCCTTTGACACTCCTGGTTCATATCGCCCCTTACCACATAATATTCTGTATGCCTCCGTGGGCGATAAAACTGACATGTCAATTGGAAGACTCTCATACTCCTCAATCTCAGTATACTCCTCATCGTATATACCAAGTCTAGTAGAAAACTGTGTGATACTTATACTATGATGTTGCCCAAAAAGCTCGAACTCGAATAGCTGCCCGACACTATCAAAATGAGCATAAGAACGGTCAAACTCAAATGAAGCAAGTACCTCTAAAGTAAGTGAACGGATAGCAGGGACATGAATATTCATTATTTTGTGCCAACTTCCGACCGATAATAGGTTCTCGACCTCATCAGCCATGTCATCTGCTAGTTGCACCTTGATGAGTGGCCCAACATTAGGGATTCACGTCTGACCAAACTTAAGCTTCGTTAACCGCTCAAGCCGAGCTCGATGCTCATGAAGTGTGAATTCCATGACTTCCAGTTCAGGGGTTGGCCCTCTAGGACGTTTAGCAACTGCCTTCTTCGATCTCGTGGCCATACCTGCATGTATTAGAAAAAAAATTCACCACTTTCGCAGAAAAGTACAGCGCACGGCCGTGCGAAAATTCCACACGCCCGTGTACTTTGCAGCCGTTCTCCCAGCTACACCGCCATCTAACTCCCAGATCTTCTCAAAATCAAATCATAACCATTTTAGCAAGAAACCGATGTGTATTGTCCATTTAAATCGCATGTAATCGGCTAGACTCAAAGGAAGTCGAAAACGAGAAGAAATAAGGTCTTACCGATGAGTTGAAGCAAAAATCCTCTACAATCCGGACAATACACAATCAATCGACTCAAAGACAGCAAGAGGAGGTCAAACGAATATCAGGTGAGGACCAAAGTGTAACTATTGTATTGGGAGAGCAGAGAGTCTTTTAATTCCTGGAGATCCACACGGGCGTGCGGCATAGCCCACGGCCATGTGCCCTCAAATGAAGATCTCACAGGGGCGGACGCACGCCCCTATGGCTTCATTGGATATCCAAAAAAAATACCAAGTGTTATACACGCCCGTGCAGGAAATTCACACGGGCGTGGACAGTCACATGCCCAATCCACAGGGGCAGCTGCACGCCCTTGTGTTTTCTTGGGATGGAGAGAACTCCTCTGTAGGGTTTCACACGGGCGTGTGGAAATTACCCACTCCCGTGCATGGTTCACAAGGTCGCTGACAGGGGTGAGTCCACGCCCCTGTGTGCTCTCGGGAAAAACCGCCCAACTCTGCAGGAATTCACACGCCCATGCGGAGATTACCCACGGCCGTGTGACAGTCACATGGTCATTTACAGGGGTAGTCGCACGCCCCTGTGCCTTCTCTGGATGAGCTCGTAGTGCAACACCACGGGCGTGTGGAAATTCCACACGCCCATGTGTTTTCTTTGAAAATCTGCAGGCTCTGCAGAAAATTTCTGAACATGTTTACACACTCAGAGCCTGCCCTGTTATACAAATTTTACCAGTGAAAAATATGAAATAGAGCTCAGGCGACCAAACTTCGCCCATTCCATATGAAAACACACGATGAATACTTAAGGCCAACAAGAAATTTTCAGCACAAGCATCTACTGTTCAAGACACCAACACTTAACAAATTATTCATACAAACAAACTAACTAGAGAATATGGAAATAGTAAACACTTGGGTTGCCTCCCAAGAAGCGCTTGTTTAACGTCACTAAGCTTGATGTACCTTGTCTTACCTCATGGGGGTTCATGGAAGAAAAATACTTCTCTATTATCACTGCAAATCTCTCCGCTATAGTATGGTTTCAGCCTATGTCTATTCACCTTGAATGTGCCCTTCTCCGGATGGTTAATCTCAATAGCTCCATGGAGTGAAACTTCAGTTATGGTATACGGACCAGACCACCTTGATTTGAGTTTCCCCGGAAATAAATGTAGATGAGAGTTGAACAGTAACACCCGATCGCCTGCTTTGAAGTCCTTCGGTATCTTAATATGCTTATCATGCCACTTCCGAATTCCCTCCTTGTATATCCTTGCATTCTCATATGCCTTCATCCTCCATTCGTCTAACTCGTTGAGATGTAACATTCATTGCTCTACAGATTTGCGCAAGTCGAAATTCATCACTTTAATTGCCCAATATGCTTTGTGCTCTAGTTCCACCAGTAAATGGCAAGATTTTCCATACACTAAATTATAGGTAGTGGTCCCTATTGAGGTTTTGTATGCTGTTATATGAGCCCAAAGTGTGTCATCCATTCTTTCGGACCAATCTTGTTTCCCTTGTTCCACTGATTTGGTTAATATTCTTATGAGCTCTCTATTTATGACCTCCACTTGCCCACTTGTTAGCGGATAATAAGGTGTAGCTAGACGATGATGAACCCCATAGCGTTTTAACACTTTTGCCAGTTGTGTATTACAGAAATGGGTTCCCTGATCGCTGATGATAATTCTTGGAGTTCCAAAGCGAGTGAATAGCTTCTTCAAAAACTTCACCAAAGTTCATGAATCATTAGTTGGAAGAGCTTGGGCTTCCACCCACTTGGAAACATAATCAACTGCCACCAGAATGTATTGATTTCCATTGGACTTTGGAAATGGTCCCATAAAATCAATTCCCCAAACATCAAATACCTCACAAAATTGCATGGGATTTTGAGGCATCTCGTCCCTTCGTGATAAATTTCCAGCCCTTTGACAACTATCACATCGTAAAATGAACTGATGAACATCTTGGAATAAGGTTGCCCAATAGAACCTTGCGGCTAAAACCTTCTCTGTAGTTCGACTTGAAGCATAATGCCCCCCCACTGGGCCTGAGTGACAATGCGCAATGACATTCCAACCTTCCTCCCTAGAAACACACCTTCGAACCACCTGATCTGCACAAATACGAAACAGGTAAGGATCTTCCCAGAAAAAGTTCTTAAGGTCACTGAAAAATTTCTTCTTCTGCTGAAAGCTTAAACCCTCCTTCAATACCCGTCCTGATAGATAATTCGCAAAATCTGCGAACCATGGAACATCTTTCGATTCTAATTCCTGTACCACATACAAGTGCTCTTCAGGGAAAAAAACATTAATTTCCTTGCTTGTCGGTTCTTGCCCCTCACAATCTTCTAATCTCGACAAATGATCTACAACCACATTCTCTGTCCCTTTTTTATCCTTTATTTCCATGTCAAATTCTTGCAATAATAATATCC
The DNA here is from genome assembly GCF_009730915.1 of Dioscorea cayenensis subsp. rotundata. Taxonomy (NCBI): domain Eukaryota; kingdom Viridiplantae; phylum Streptophyta; class Magnoliopsida; order Dioscoreales; family Dioscoreaceae; genus Dioscorea; species Dioscorea cayenensis. The sequence goes on along the minus strand of NC_052471.1, from coordinate 6,604,194 downwards.
ACCGAATCAATCTTGCCTTTGGATCTGCATTGTTCATGAGATAACGGAGTGTAGAATGATCTGTGAAAATTGTGACATTAGATAGGATGAGATATGGTCTGAATTTATCAAAAGCAAACACCACTGCTAATAATTCCTTTACAGTAGTGGTGTAGTTCTCTTGTGCACTCGTGAGAGTCTTGCTAGCGTAATAGATTGGTTGAAATTGCTTGCTTCTCCTCTAACCCAAGACCGCTCCCACTGCATAATCACTAGCATCACACATTACTTCGAACGGCTCATCCCACTTCGGTGTTGTCAAAATTGGTGCTTGCACTAACTTTTCTTTCAGCGTATTAAATACATTCAGACAGTCATTTCCAAAATCAAAACGGGTATCCTTCTCCAAGAGTTTGGTTAACGGTTGGGAGATCTTCGAAAAGTCCTTAATGAACCTACTATAAAAACCTGCATGACCCAAGAAACTGCGGATCCCTTTTACATTCATAGGCGGAGGAAGCTTTTCAATTATCTCAATTTTCTCCTTATCCACCTCCATACCTGCCTGGGAAATCTTATGTCCAAGGACAATGCCCTCTTGTACCGTAAAATGACACTTCTCCCAGTTGAGGACGAGATTCGTCTCTTCACATCTCACTAAAACTCTTTCCAAATTATTTAAGCAAGCATCGAAAGAGTCCCCGAATACTGAAAAATCATCCATAAAAACTTTCATAATATTGACAAGGTACCTTTGCGTATATCCCGCAAGTGCATGGGTCAGCTGAGGACCAAAGTGTAACTATCCCGCAAGGGGGGTAAGGCAATCGATAAAGATGGAATACCCGGATAATGCTCCACCTAGGATAATTGTTTCAAGTGCAAGAACCCTCTATTATAGTTCCTAATCAATGCAATACTGAGTCGTGGGAATCCTTAATTAGATAGTCCCAAATCTAAGGTCAACTATGCCTAACTCTATACATGTCTCGGAGGAGAAATCGAACAGTCTCAACACCTCGCACTCGCATGGAGTTGCAATGAGCTCTAGGGATTCCAAGTGATAAATCTCTTCCTAATTATAGACCTAACCCTTTGGTCCAAGTGGAAGGTCCCCAACCACAATTGAGCCCTAGATACTAAGATCACCTCAACGCTTCACTCTGCTGCACGCGCAACTAAGCCCCAGCTGAAGTTCATCCCTTTGACCATTCACTCTATTATGGCCGCAAAGAACTCAAGGAACGGAGGTAGAATCTATCACGCTGGAGGGAAAAGGGGACGCTCCTGTACCTCTCGACTCACCCTCTCAACCCTCTCCAACCTAGCTTTGTCTAACGCTCGTGGTGTGTTACTCATTCACAAGGTTACCAACAAGAACTCTCAACCCTAGTGTCACTCTAGGGGAAATGTTCATACAATCAAGCATTCAAGGTTGGAACTCACAATAAACATCAACTTATTGAAAGCATAATAAAGAGGTTCAAAGAAACAAATACATCCTAGGGTTCACAATACCCGAGTACCCACTAGGGGTTTAGCTCTCCATGGAGCTAAGTACAATCAAAGAAATAGAATGTAAAAGCAATGAATCCATAAAGAAACCCCATTGATAGTCGAGTCGATGGTCTTGTGGAAAGTCCTCTACTCGTTGTCCAAGGATTCCCTCGTCCGGTATAGGATACGCCTCGATGGAAGCTCCCCTACCAACCTTCTTCTTCAGGAATAACGATGTCTGAGCCATAGAACCTCTCCAAAACCTTGGCCAATACCCATCGAAACCCTAGCCGAAGCCCTCTCTCAAGTTGGGGAAAAGATGGAGAAAAGAATACTAAAATCGGGGCTGATTCAGCTTTTAAATAGGGCTGGAATCGGGCGACTACACGGGCGTGGATGCTTCACGCGCCCGTGGGGAGTTTCCACACGGGCTTGGATAATTTCCACACGCCCGTGTGGATGCTCTGAACTCCTGTTTTCTCGGTCGGCTGTGAACAGTGCTGCTCCGGTGCTCTCTACCGTGTTGCACAACTTAAGGAATGAATGCTTCGCATCCATATCGCACAAGCACTTATCACCTGCAAAGCAAATAACACACCATTAAGCACAAAACAGGCATCAATCCTTATAGAAATACATGCTAAATACAACAAATATATACACTAAAATATGTGCATTTAGACACTTATCAAATATCCCTACACTTAAGCATTTGCTTCTCCCCAAGCAAACAAATCATGAGGAACAAAGGAAATGATAAGTGGCTAAATGTATTACCTCCGGCTCAAATCAATACAAGACTCTACAATCATTGGAAAATGATATATAGATCATGAGTTACAAACATTAAGCATAACAGAAAGATCCTGTCTCACCTCCAATATGTCTATGCCATGTGTGTGAACCTTGTATTTCATCTACCCTGACCTGGTCTAGCCTACTGACTTCAATCAGTACAACTCTAGATGCTAATCACTCCACATGCAAAGAGTACTATGTCCTAAAATGCTAAGCGCTACTTCAATGAACAAGTAAGATCCTTCCAAGTCTTGAACTCGAACTAACTCCCTTTTTTTTCTTAGAACCTCTAGTAGGTAGTCAAAAAGATCACTAGGTGTTTTTTTTCAGTTCTTTTTATTTATTTTTTTTCTTTTTTGAGTCTGACTAACGTAGACTGCACCAAAAAATCTTTCTGGAGGGTGCACATGCTGGTTAGGCATAAGAGCCACCCAACTACTCGATTACAGTCTACATAGATGCATTCATGCTTCATTAGCTGATGAATACTTACATAGACTCAATTTTTTCTTCTTTTTCTCTTTTTTTTATTTTCTTTTTCACAATCACCCTAGATCACATCTTCAGACTACTCTACATGACACAAAACTAGGGTTAACACAACAAGACTTAGAAGTTCTTAAGAGTTCATTGAATGAAAGAACTTAATACTCTATGATCAAATACTCAAAGTTGTGTGTTAAGCATACAAGAGAGTTAGAGTAGTGAAGTTGGCTATTCCCAGGGCATCAACATAAGATTCAGTGCACAAGACAATACTAGAGGTGAAACAAGATTCAATGGAGCACAATAACAAATATGTAACTCAAATCAATCATTAATCCATGCTAGAAGAGTCTTACAATAATGAACAAGGCATCATGGGTAACACTAGCATGCAAATAATAACCCTAATACATACAATACACCCATCCCCACACCTAGTGTTGTACATTGTCACCAATGTACACTAGTCATGAAAAACATAATAATATATGCAATGAAAACAATGGAGGAGGGCGGAACGAACTTCCCCGCTTTATTCTTGTGCACATGGCGAGATATGATCCGAACAAAAGGTGTTGCAAGCTTTCCATGTCGGGTCCGGATTCCATGGAATGTGGAGAGACTCACCAAGCTCCCTTAATGCCTTGCAAGGCATAAAGGGGCACCATCATTACAAACAAAAATTAACATTGCAAAAATAAATACTAGGAAGTAGTCAAAACACACAAATACTAGATAAAGAGTAGCAATGTTCTATACAAGGTTGGTAGGGCATCCCCTTCCCAACTTATTAAAATTAAACAAACACACTTGCATGAAAAGTAAAGCAAAGAAACAAGCTGAAAAAATAAAAACAAGTGTCCATGCTCAGAAGTGAATGGTATCATATAAAGGTGCTGCAGATGTTGAGGCGATGGAGCAGGAAGCAGTAGTGGCCTTTGATGATGATCCAAGGGAGGAGATGGCAAACTACTGGAAATGCTCTGTGAGCTGGCGCTGACCCTCTAAAACTTGGTAAATCTATCCTCGCATCTTGTGTTGCTCATGTGAGATAGCCTAAATGTCATCCTCCACAGTCTTGAATCTAGAGTCGAAGTCTGATGGGAATGAAGTGCCAGGATGGTCCTGAGTGGGTGCTCCATCAGATTCAGACTTGGACACATCATGGTTATGCTGACTAGATTCTCCTATGGTCAAGTGTGAAGCAAGTCTGCATATGTCACTCTTTTTCTCTAACAAACCAATTGCTCGCAAGACAGGAGCTCCAAGAGGTGGCACATCACCCACTATAGTCATGCGTCGAGTGCGGTCCAACAAATTCACACCTCGGATTAATCTTGTGATGTAGGGCCCTGCAAAGATATATCCCAGATGAACAAACTGACCCTAATGAATGAACGATTAAGCAACAAGATGCCCAAGATGGGTAGGATACTCCTCGAGGATGCCATACATGGTGAATAAGTTAGATTGTGTAACTACACCCATGCTATCTTTCCTACCTCCAATAGAGCATGTGATGAGAGCATGAATGTATCTGTGGAGGGGGTTCACCAAACAAGTAGCCCTCCACGTATTTGTGGTGGCACTAGGTGCTAAGGACTTCCAATATTTGCTTGCACTCATGCCAAATGGATAATCAATGCAGGGCCGATTAAGCAACGACGCGCTAATGAACTCATCATCATAAATTCCCATGTATTTTGCAAACTCCATGTGGTTCATTTCATGAATCTTTCAAAAAGCTTGGAACCTAGTGGAACCTTGTCGTTGAATGAGAACACTTCTCTCATCTTGCTTCGCCTCAAATGTGCTCAACACCTCCAATGTGAGTTGGCGAAAAGTAGGTTCATCGATTGAAAATAATTCCGTCCAACCATTTTGAGCAAATAAATCTTTCACTTGCTCATCCCGCCCGAGTTCTCCTAGAACATTCCAATCAATATGCCGAAAAGTACCAAATGGTTTTGTCTTTAAATTTTCATAGCGAGACTTGTGAAGAGAACAAGAGAAATGCGGTTCTTCGGGGATGTGAGTGTCGTTCCTCGGCCATTTAGAAGCGAGTTTCTGGACATGTGGCATTCCTACATCAATAATAGTTCAAGTAAGAATTAAAGGAATCCAAGAGGGTGCATAATGTGGCGTGAAAATGGATAAAAACATGACGAAACTCAAGAGAATAGGATGCATAAGGGCATATGGAGCCCATATGAATACTATTCAACTTGCATGAGGTTCCCATCAATCATGACTTTGAAAAATTTGTACATATTTTCAGGAAACATCAAATACATAATGCTCATACCACACAATACAAGCTAAAAGCTTGAAACAATCCACACAAAAACTCAAGAAAGCAAGAAGAAAATAATAGAATAAATTTTTCTCATCAAGTATCTTACCAACAAAAGCTTGAGAGCACTTGAGTTTAGCTTGAAGAAGAACACTAGATCTACTTTGCAAGGAGATGAGGAGATGATTTAGAACAAGACTTTGGTGAGATTCGGCCTTGGTTTGATGGATGATAGAGGCTAGGGTTCAGTTGTAGAAGAAGAAGAATGGAGAGAGAGAAAAGGTGGCAAGGTTTTCATGATAAATATGACTACATACGGCCTCAATGAGGTGCTCATTGAGGCCCTTTGGAGTCATATTTATCATGAAAACCTTGCCACCTTTTCACATTGAGGCCGTTTGGAGTAGTGTAAAGTTGCTGGAATTTCCAAATGGCCTCAATGAGCACATCATTGAGGCCATTTGGCTTAGTTCAAATATTCTGGAAAATCCAAATGGCCTCAATGAGGAGCTCATTGAGGCCGTTTGGAGCAAGCCAAACTTTCGGGAAAAATCCAGGCGGCCTCAATGAGCTCCTCATTGAGGCTGTTTGGACTTAAAATTATGCTTTAAAGCTTTGAATGCATCTCCAAACTCATGGGCATGGCTACAAAGTGTTCTAAAATCATCGCCAACATGAAATAATGGTTCAAAATTTCCATCTAATGCATGAAATGATAGCCAAAACAAGTGTTACTCAACAATAAAAATAAGTAAACAACCACATGGACAATGACCATGACAAATAAAACAATGAGAGCATGGACTTATTCAAATAAATAACTCCAAGAGAATATGAAAAATAACAAGAACATGAACACAAAGAACACACAAACATCAAAATTTGAAATTACCTTGTTTAACGTCACGAGCCTGACTTAACTTTTCACTTACCTCACAAGGTTTCGAATAATTTGAAATTACCCCCCGTCAACTTCGAATTGTTGGTGTTTCTTCCCAGTAAATTCAAGGACATCAATGAATGAATTTGACATTTTTGATGAATAAAGGGAGGTGAAGATTTTACCTTCTTTTCTTGAGGTATTGGATGAGAATAAGTGATATCTTTCTTCTTCTTTCCCCAGACCTCCCTCTAAATTTTCTTCAACATTGAATCTTTCTTTTCTTTCTTGATAAGTGCTTGTGTGATATGAATGCGAAGCGTTCTTTCCTTATGTTGAGCATTACTTTTCATGGGTTTTTATAATAATATGTGTGTTTTTATGTTACTTTCATGCAGGTTGGGTTGTGAAACCCATTATGAAGGAAAGAAGCTAATGTGGATCACAATGCACCGATTTTGGAGGAAATCTTGCTAAAGTTCAAATGCGAAGATATGAGTCTGGTGCGAGATGCTAGAGTGTGTGCCAACCTCCCCGTATTTGAGTTAGCATAACCATTTGGAGCAGCACAAGGGCAGTCACACTCAAGCATTCTGACTTATGCACATAGAACAAGATCTCTATCAACTTATCCGTCATTGAAGAAGCAAAGGGATCCACTACATAAACGTCTGCCCGTTTATGTTACCTCGATCAAAAGTGGATTCGGGAGTATTTTTGGCGGAGTCTGTAGCAATCAATGTAGCAGTTACTGTTTATAGCCGGCCAAGAAAACAGGAATTCAGAGAATCCACACGGGTGTGTGGAAATTATACAAGCCCATGTGGAAATTCCACATGGGCGTGTGTAAAATCCACAGGCCCGTGTGGTCGCCCAATTCCAGTCCTATTTAAAGCCGATTCAGCACCGATTTCAGCATTCTTTTCTCCATCTTTTCCCCAACTTGAGAGAGGGCTTCGGCTATGGTTTTGATGTGTATTGGCCAGGGTTTTGGAGAGGTTCTATGGCTCTGACATCGTCATTCCTTAGGAAGAAGGTTGGTATGGGAGCTTCCGTCGAGGCGTATCGTATATCGGACGAGGGAATCCTTGGACGACGAGTAGAGGACTCTCCACAAGACCATCGACACGACCATCGAGGGGGTTTTTATATGGATTCGTTGCTTTTACATTCTATTTCTTTGATTGTACTTAGCTCCATGGAGAGCTAAACCCCTAGTGGGTACTTGGGTATTTGTGAACCATAGGATGTATTCATTTCTTTGAATCTCTTTATTATGCTTTCAATTAATTGATGTTTATTGTGAGATCCAACCTTGAATGCTTGATTGTGTGAATACTCCCCTAGAGTGACACTAGGGTTGAGAGTTCTTGTTGGTAACCTTGTGAGTGAGTGACACACCACGAGTGTTAGACAAAACTAGGTTGGAGAGGGTTAAGAGGGTGAGTAGAGAGGTACAGGAGCGTCCCTTTTCCCCTCTGACATGATAGATTCTACCTCCGTTCCTCGAGTTCTTTGCGGCCATAATAGAGTGAATGGTCTAAGGGATGACCCTCCGCTGGGGCTTAGTTGCGAGTGCAACGGAGTGAAGCATTGAGGTGATCTTAGTATCTAGATCTTAATCGTGGTTAGGGACCTTCCACCTAAACCAAAGGTTTAGGTCTATAATTAGGAAGAGATTTATCACTTGGAATCCCTAGAGCTCATTGCAACTCTATGCGAGAGCGAGGTGTTGAGATTGCCTTACCTTCTCCTTTACTCGTGCTCTCTTGTTGATTTTACTTTTGAGAATTGAATCATTGTCACACTTATCATTATTGATCTTTCACATAGCTAAAAGTGAATTAAGTGTTTTTATTCCCTAATCCCTGTGGATTCGATACCCGCTCATCCGGGATTATTACTTTGATAAATCCGTGCACTTGCGGGATATACGCAAGGGACCTTGTGAAGTTTTTGGCGTCGTTGCTGGGGAGTAGGCATTTAGAGATACTTTGCACTTTGTTTTCTTATCTATTTATCATTTATTCTATTTCATACTTTCTTATTCTTCCATCATTCTCATTTGTTTTCTTTTGTTATGTTTTACTTTTTCTTGCAAGGATTTTAAATGATGATTGACCCAGTCGTTGCTCTATATTTTCACGTCGAAGCTATTAGTAAAAAGGTTGATAGAATTGTTACTTCACGACAACAAAACATTCCATGTTGCAACGCATATCATCCAATTGAAGTGGGCTACCCAAACTTATTATGGAATAATGGTGAACAACATTGGGAGGCACCTCAAGAGGAATGTCAAATGGGTGAGATACTCGGCGAGGATGCACTTCAGTTACAAAGAGTATTAGATCATTTTATTGAAGCATCCGATGTCTGCATCCAAAATATGGAGACCACACGAAGATTTCATGAAGCCTCCTATAAAAACCTTGAGCATCAATTAGGAGGGATACTTGACACACTCTCCAAGGAACAACAAGTATTTGAGCATGCAAGTCAAGTTCCTTATAGAGAAGATGTGGTAGTGAATGACAATGAAGAAGTAGGGCGGAACGAGTATGATACTGTCGAGATTGAGAGGATACATGAAGAATCGTTCATTCAATGTGACGATTGTTTGAGTGGACAGTATGTTTGTGAGCAAGAAATGATGCAAGGAGAGTTGGCGAAGACAGATTGTTTCCAAGTTGAAATTGAAGAAGAAGCAACTCCTAAGGTAATGGAACACACATCTCTCTTTAGGATTGATCAATTCATAAATTGCAAGAAAAAGAATTTGGGTTTGGAAGAAGACGTGTGTAGGAGATTGAAGCCATCCAATGACCCACTTGTGCTAATCTTGGACAATTCCCAACCCAAATTGTTTCCTTGGAGGCCAAAGGTAAGATGGTTGGACTCTCCAACAAATATTCCACCCTGGCAAGAAAATTTTTTGTTTAAGAAAAGTAGCTGTGCAATGTCTAGTCAGGAGGAACATACTCTTTTCAAGCCTCCATAAGGTAAAGAAGAGGTACGTCAAGCTTAGTGACGTAAAACAAGCGCTTCTTGGGAGGCAACCCAAGTATTTACTGTTTTCTAGTGTCTAGTTTAGTGCTTGCATGAATAAGAGCTTGAGTGTTGGTGTTTTTATTCTTATATGCCATTACTATGCTTTTCTTGTGCACTGTTGGTGTTATCTTGTGCTTTCATATGTTTTGGTGAAGTTTTGGTCATTTGAGCTATTTCTCATGTTTTTTCACTGGTAAAACGTGCATATTAGGGCAGGCACTGAGTGTGTAAACATGTTTAGAAATTTTCTACAGAGCCTGTAGATTTTTCTAAATCCAAAGAAAACGCACGTGCGTGTGGAATTTCTGCACGCCCGTGAATTTGTATTGTGAGCTCATCCCGAGAAGGTACAGGGGCGTGCTGCTGCGCCTGTGAACAACCATGCAATTTTCGCACGGCCGTGGGTAATTTCCGCACAGGCGTGTGAAGTCCTCCAGAGTTTGGCAGATTATCCTGAGAGCACACAAGGGTGTGAACTCGCCCTTGTGGGCGACCTTGTTAAAATCGCACGGGCGTGGATAATTTCTGCACGCCCGTGCGAATCTCTGTAGAGGAGCTCTCTCCATCCCGAGAAGACACAGGGGCGTGCATTTGCCCCTGTGAGTTGGGCCTATGAATGTCCACGCCCGTGTGAAATTTTCGCACGGGTGTGGGTCTTAGAGAATTTTCTAGGTTGCATGGAGAGTCCACAGGGCGTGCGTCTGCACCTGTGGGTCTGGAACACGGGCGTGGGTAATTTCCACACGCCTGTGTGGATGTACAGAAATGCTAGACTCGCAAGTTTTCTTTAAAATCTTTTCTGTTTTTTCATCTTTTCACCCTCAAACGTTTTGAGAACACATCCTTGCTCTTTCCTGACCTCTCACCATCGTTTTAGAGGGTTGATAATTGAGTTTTCCTGCTATTTTCTAGTTTTTCATTCGCATTTTGTCAGTAAGCTTCTCTTTCTCTTTTCTTTGCCAATTTTCATTTATTTTGCAGCACCAGCGTCATCTTCACCAGCAGTGGAAACAGATGTACTAGCTATTTACAATGACACTTGAGGCGTCTTTACCTTCTTTGTTCTTATGTTTCACATTTTATTTTCTGCATTTTCTTTTACACTTCTATACTCAGAAAGGACTCTCCTTCTGAGTTATTTTCATTTTATTATCTCAAGTTGTATTCATTGTCTATGTTTTAGTTATTTTAGTTTTATTGAGTTTCACTGAACCTCCTCGTGTATGCGTGCAGATGGTGCTGTCATCATGGGAACTGAGACTCTGTCATGGGCACGGCCAAGGTGCTTCGGCACTTGCCCGGGTGAGCTTCACAACCCGTCGGAACATTACTCCCAAGGATTTAGCTTCATCCAACACAACACCAAGAGTCAAGGGAGTATTGTTTTGATTGCTTCTCCCGCATATATTCTTCATTAATATACATTATGAGTGAGCTTGCATGTGTACATTGGGGACAATGTACAACTTAAGTGTGGGGGGAGTTTCATAGTGCACACATCTTTTCTATTATTCTTGATTGATATACATGCTCACATAACCAATGGCGGTTCACCTTAGTTGCATTGATTGCATTCTTGAGTTTAGAATAATTTTCAACATTGAATGTCTTCATGCTCTAGTTTTATTTGAATTTCTAAGAATTTTTGCCCGATTTACATTCATTGCACTACTCACTCTTTAAACTCTTTTGGAAACTCATGTTCGATGTTAAAGGGACTAGTTATAGTTGTTTCTTGTGTTAAATTCTAAAAAAAAAAATTGAATGATTAAAAAAAAGAACAAAATAGTTTTCTTGTTTGTTTTGCATTTTGGGTGGAAAGACCTACCACCTATGTAGTATGAAGCTACTCTCATAAGTCGGATATTAGTTATGCCCTAATGAGAGAAAGAGCTATCTCATAGGATGAGTGAAAGCTACCACTCCTGTAGAAAGAGCTACCACCTCGAAAGTGTGAAAGCCACCTTAGCGGCCGATTGGGAAAGGGCTACCTTAGAGAATGTGTGAAGCTACTACCATCTTTAAAATTTTTTGTTACTTTCTTGTTGTAGATAAATAAGTCCCTTATACTTAGAGCTTTGAAGAATATACCTTGGGTTGACTTGAGTGAGTCCACACACTTTCACGATTTCGGGTTTGTTGTCCTTTTTTATTCAAGTTTTTAAGTAGAGCTTCGATCTTTCATATTTAGTGTTGAAATTTCCCTTGCTAGTAGAATGCTCTCTTTGTATACTTTGGTAAACCTAAGGCCAAACACTTTCAATATTTTCTTCATTGATGCACAGAATGTTTAATTTTTGCTAGAAGACAAGCAAAATCTTAATTGTGGGGGAGTTTGATAAGTGCTTGTGCAATATGAATGCGAAGCGTTCTTTCCTTAAGTTGAGGATTACTTTTCTAGGGTTTTTACACTAATATGTGTGTTTTTATGTTACTTTTATGCAGGTTGGGTTGTGCAACCCATTATGAAGGAAAGAAGCCAATGTGGATCACAATGCACCGATTTTGGAGGAAATCTTGCTAAAGTTCAAACGCGAAGATATAAGTTGGGTGCGAGATGCTAGAGTGTGTGCCAACCTCCCCGTATTTGAGTTTACACAACCATTTGGAGGGGCACAAGGGCAGTCACACTTAAGCATTCCTACTTATGCACATAGAACAAGATCTCTATCAACTTATCCGTCATTGAAGAAGCAAAACAATCCACGGCATAACCGTGTGCCCATTTATGTTACCTCGATGAAAAGTGGATTCGGGAGTATTTTTTGGCAGAGTGCTGTAGCAGGTTAATGTGACAATCACTGTAGCAGTTACTGTTCACAGTCGGCCGAGAAAACAGGAATTCAGAGAATCCACACAAGTGTGTGGAAATTCTACACGCCCATGTGGAAATTTCACATGGGTGTGTGTAAAATACATAGGCCCATGTGACCGCTCGATTCTAGCATTATTTAAAGCCGATTCAGCCCCGATTTCAACAATCTTTTCTCCATCGTTTCCCCAACTTGAGAGAGGGCTTCGGCTAGGGTTTTGAGGGGTATTGGCTAGGGTTTTTGAGAGGTTCTATGGCTCTGACATTGTCATTCCTTAGGAAGAAGTGACAAGGTCCCCTTGCGTATATCCCGCAAGTGCATGGGTTTGTCGAAGTAATAATCCAGGGTGAGCGGGTATCAAATCCATAGGGAGTAGGGAGTAAAGACACTTAATTTGATTCTTAGCTATGTGGAATATCAACAATGATAAGTGTGACAATGATTCAATTCTCAACAATTAAAAGCAACAAGTAAGAGAGCAAAAGTAAGGACGAGGTAAGGCAATCGATAAAGATGGGGTACTCGAATGATGCTTCACCTAGGATAATCTCTTCAAGTGCAAGAACTCTCTATTATGCTTACTAATCAATGCAATGGTGAGTCGTGAAAATCCTTACATACATAGTCCTAAATCTAAGGTCAACTATGCCTAACCCTATTCATGTCCCGGAGGAGAGATTAAATAACCTCACAACTTCGCACTCGAATAAAGTTGCAATGAGCTCTAGGGATTCCGGTGATAAATCTCTTCCCTAATTATAGACCCTAACACTTTGGTCCAGTGGAAGGTCCCCTAACCACAATTAAGCCCTAGATACTAAGATCCCTCAACGCTTCACTCCGTTGCAGCGCAACTAAGCCCCGGGAGATTCATCCCTTAGACCATTCACTCTATTATGGCCGCAAAGAACTCGAGGAATGGAGGTAGAATCTATCATGTCAGAGGGGGAAGGGGACGCTCCTGTACCACTCGACTCACCCTCTCAACCCTCTCCAACCTAGCTTTGTCTAACGCTCTTGGTGTGTCACTCACTCACAAGGTTACCAACATGAACTATAAACCCTAGTGTCACTCTAGGGGAAATGTTCATACAATCAATCATTCAAGGTTGGAACTCACAATAAACAGCAATTTATTGAAAGCATAATAAAGAAGTTCAAAGAAACGAATACATCCTAGGGTTCACAATCACCCAAGTACCCACTAGGGGTTTAGCTCTCCATGGAGCTAAATACAATCAAAGAAATCAAATGTAAAAGAAATGGATCCATAAAGAAACCCACTCGATGGTCGTTTCGATGGTCTTGCGGAGAGTCCTCTACTCGTCGCAAGGGATCCTTTGTCCGGCCTAGGATACACCTCGCTGGATCGATGTTGATGAAAGCTCTCCCAATAAGATTCTTCCAAATAACGTGCGATGTCGGAGCCGTAGAACCTCTCCAAAAACCTAGCCAATACCCCTCAAAACCCTAGCCAAAGCCCTCTCTCAAGTTGGGGAAAAGATGGAGAAAAGAATACAATAATCGGGGCTGATTCGGCTTTAAATAGGGCTGGAATCGGGCGAGTACACGGGCGTGGATGCTTCACACGCCCTTGGGGAATTTCCACACAGGCGTGGGTAATTTCCACAAGCCCTTGTGGATTCTCTGAAACTGTCATTTTTGACCGGCTGTGAACAATACCTGTTACAGTGTTTGCTACATTGGTTTGCTACAGTACCTGCTACAACACTCTGCCAAAAAATACTTCCGAATCCACTTTTCATAGAGGTAACATAAATGGGCACATGTTTATGCCGTGGATCGCTTTGCTTCTTCAATGACGGATAAGTTGATAGAGATCTTGTTCTATGTGCATAAGTAGGAATGCTTAAGTGTGACTGCCCTTGTGCCCCTCCAAATGGTTGTGTAAACTCAAATACGGGGAGGTTGGCACACACTCTAGCATCTCGCACCCGACTCATATCTTCGCGTTTGAACTTTAGCAAGATTTCCTCCAAAATCGGTGCATTGTGATCCACATTGGCTTCTTTCCTTCATAATGGGTTGCACAACCCAACCTGCATAAAAGTAACATAAAAACACACATATTAATGTAAAAACCCGAGAAAGTAATGCTCAACATAAGGAAAGAATGCTTCACATTCATATCACACAAGCACTTATGAAGAAGGTTGGTAGGGGAGCTTCCGTTGAGTCGTATCCTATATCGTACGAGGGAATCCTTGGATGACGAGTAGAGAACTCTCCACAAGACCATCGACACTACCATCGAGGGGGTTTTTCTATGGATTCGTTGCTTTTACATTCTATTTCTTTGATTATACTTAGCTCCATGGAGAGCTAAACCCTTAGTGGGTACTTGGGTATTTGTGAACCCTAGGATGTATTCATTTCTTTGAATCTCTTTATTATGCTTTCACTTAATTGATGTTTATTGTGTGGTCCAACCTTGAATGCTTGATTGTGTGAATACTCCCCTGAGTGACACTAGGGTTGAGAGTTCTTGTTGGTAACCTTGTGAGTGAGTGACACACCACGAGTGTTAGACAAAACTAGGTTGGAGAGGGTTAAGAGGGTGAGTAGAGAGGTACATGAGCGTCCCTTTTCCCCTCTGACGTGATAGATTCTACCTCCATTCCTCAAGTTCTTTGCGGCCATAATAGAGTGAATGGTCTAAGGGATGACCCTCCGCTGGGGCTTAGTTGCGAGTGCAACGGAGTGAAGCATTGAGGTGATCTTAGTATCTAGATCTTAACCGTGGTTAGGGACCTTCCACCTAAACCAAAGGGTTAGGTCTATAATTAGGAAGATATTTATCACTTGGAATCCCTAGAGCTCATTGCAACTCTATGCGAGTGCGAGGTGTTGAGATTGTTCGATTTCTCCTCCGAGACATGTATGGAGTTAGGCATAGTTGACCTTAGATTTCGGACTATGTAATGAAGGATTTCCATGACTCACTATTGTATTGATTAGGAAGCATAATAGAGGGTTCTTGCACTTGAAGCGATCGTCCAAGGCGGAGCATTATCCGAGTACCCCATCTTTATCGATTGCCTTACCTTCTCCTTTACGCGTGCTCTCTTACTTGTTGATTTTACTTTTGAGAATTGAATCATTGTCACACTTATCATTATTGATGTTTCACATAGCTAAGAAGCGGATTAAGTGTTTTTATTCCCTACTCCCTGTGGATTCGATACCCGCTCATCTGTGATTATTACTTTGACAAACTCGTGCACTTGCGGGATATACACATTTCTCTTTGGCATTGGTACACATAACCTTATCCTTTGGTTTCTTCAAATTAGAACTTGGAAGAGGAGAGTGAGGTTCTTCTTGATCTTCATTTCCTAGCTCTCCTGAGTAATCATCCAATGGATTTAGTGATAGTACCTCCTGCACACAATCAAAAATGCAAAGTTCAGTTTCATCAACAAAATAAAGCATGTCATCATGGTTTAAGGAGTGTTTCATGGCCGCCGGTAGAGTGCACACTGCTTCTTCCTCTCCAACCCTTAATGTTATTTTCTTCCTTTAAGGTCAATTAGGGCACCGGAGTAGTGAGGAATGGCCGACAAAAAATCAATGGTGTCTCCATATCTTCATCAATATCCATGATGACAAAATCCACAGGGAATACAAATTTGTCCACCCGGACAATTACATCCTCCACAATCCCATGAGGCTTCCTTGTTGATCGATTCGCCAATTGTAAAATCATTCTCGTGGGTCTAAGTTCATCCAAACCAAGCTTCAAATACATGGTATAGGGCATAACATTAATGCTCTCCCCTGAGTCTGCAAGTGCATTTTCTTGAACTCCACCCTCAAGTACACATGGGATTATGAAGCTTCCTGGATCTTTCAATTTTGGTTGGACCTTCTTCTCCAAAATGGCCGAGCAATTTCCCATGAGTGCAACCGTGCCCTCTTCTTCCAATTTCCTCTTGTTTTTTGGCGATTTTTTTAAAAACTTGGCATACTTAGGCATTTGAGTTAAAACTTCCTCTATCGGGATGTTTATGTGGAGTTGCTTGAAGATGTTGATGAATTTTCTGAATTGTGCATCCTCCTTATCTTGCTTCAATCTGGCCAGATAGGGGATTCAAGGTTTGTACTCAAATGGCTTTGATGAACCATTTGGTGGAATTTCCTTGTTTTCACCTTGCTTGTTTTTCTCAATAACTTTCTCAATTAAGTTGGGATCTTCCACTTCGGTTACCCTAGTTTCCTTGACACTTAGGTCAACTCCGACTCTTGTCTAAACCTGTCTCCCGCTTCTAAGGGCAATGGCCTTCAAGTGCTCTCTTGGGTTCTCCTCAGTGTTGCTAGGAAAACTGCCTGAAGGTCACTCAAAATTTGCTTTAGCAAGCTGCCCCACTTGATGTTCAAGTGATTATTCAGAAGCTTGAAGATTTCTCAAAATGGAGCCTATCTCATTGAACTGTCCGGCATGTTGAGCAAACTAAGTATTCACCTTACTTAATTGAGAATCCACACCGCCGGTTATTCTATTAAACCTTGATTCAGTGTTGATCATGAACTTGGCAAGCACATCTTCAGTAGTGAACCTCTTCTCTAGCACTGGTTGTTGCATTTGAGGTCCTTGTGGAGGTGGTGCAGCTTTTTCTTGTTGCCCCTGATTCTATGAAAAGTTCGGGTGGTACTTCCACCCTGGATTATAATTCGAGCTATAAGGGTTCCCTTGTGGCCTTTTTCCTCCAATATAATCAATATTCTCAATTGGAACGACGGAGGAGCTAGCAATAGGACATTGGGCGACTCCATGGCCTCCACGACAAGTGCTACAACTCATCACTGACTCTGACTTCCAGCTACTGCCCATGAGCATATCTAGCTTCTGAGACAACACATCAACCTTTGCAGCAAGAGCATCATTAGAACTAACTTCATAATTCCATCCCTTTTCTGTGCTGCACTTCTTGAGGCCCAATGAGACTCATTGCTTGCAATTGATTCAAGGAGTTACTCAGTTTCGTCGAGGTATTTGTTACTAAGAGATCCACCCGCCGTGGCATCAATTAGTTGACGAGTTGCATAGTTCAACCCATTGTAGATGATCTGAACCCACATCCAAGAAGCAAAGCAGTGATGGGGGCATCTTCGAAGGAGATCCTTAAATCTTTCATAAGCTTCAAATAGAATCTCTGATTCTCCTTGCTTAAATGCAAAAATTTCTTGCCTTAGCTTTGCCCCTTTGCTAGGAGGAAAATACCTTCCCAAAAAATTTTCAACCATATCTTTCCAAGTCTTGATCAATCCCGGCAATAAGGATGTGAGCCACCGGTATGCTCCATCTCTCAAACTGAAATAGAATAGTCAAAGCCAGATCGCATCGTCAGTCATCCCGTTATCTTGAAAGTGGAACATATTTAAAGGAAACGGGAAAGATGATCATGGGCATCTTCATTTGCAAGACCACTAAATTGGACTGAATTTTGGACCAAGCCGATGGTGCTTGTCTTGATGTCAAAATTATTTGTGGCAATGGATGGTGCTTGCACACTAAATTCTTCTCCCATGAATTACGCCATTTCATATTCGGATAAACTACGTCTTTCTTAGGCCATGATTACAGATTCTGTGTCCTCAATTTCAATGTTTCTTTCACTAGTGCTTTCACCCACTTCCCTAAGTCTTCGGTGCAAGGTCCTTTCAATCTCTCTGTCAGGTGCAAATAGATTTGATGGATTTCCTCGTGTCATGCACTGTACCTTGCAAAGTCAAGAAAGATAAAGGAAGTTAAGATAAAAAAGAAGTAAGACAAAAGAAAAGAAGAAATAAAAGAAAAGAAAAATGGTTTGAGCAATAAACTAGAAGTTTTTTAGAATTCCTTAAGTCCCTAACAACGGCGCCAAAAACTTGATTACTTGCCCGCAAGTATACGAGGACATCAAGTAATACCCTATGAGTGAGACAGGGGTCATATTCCACGGGGCTAAGGAGCTCCTATTACTCCTCCATCACTTACTTTCTAACCTTACAACTTAAACATGGTATTTCACACCAATACATGCAACAATGCTAATAAATCACATGTATAACAATTCCAAGGCAAGCATGAAATCACAAGAGCAATGATGATGATAAATAGGCCTAGGGATGAGGATCCCCAAGAGGGTTCATCATGCAATATGGATGCATAAGAACAACATGGCAAGGCTGATTTAGACCGATGGATCTCAAAATTAGTTCAACCACAATCTCTCGCCGATTAAACCCTAATCCCATACGAATAATGACAAGGATCTCTCCCTAATCACATTCCTATGATTGCATTAAGCAAAGGAAGATCATGCAATAAGGATACACTTAACCTAAGTCTATCCTTATAATTCGGAAGGGGCTACCAACATCTTATTTCTCGGCATGTCGATACAAGAATACCCCTTCTAGCTCATTAATCGTCTAGTACATGCGAGTAGGTCACATCTACACATATAACTCAATAGAGAACTAAGGATCTCTGCATTTTATAGTTATAAACATGAAGAACAATGAGCCAAACTATAAATCACACCAATGCATTCCAAAATAAAAGTATAGCATCCACAATATATGATGAACCCCCCAAGGTTCACCTACATCCAGTGGCCTTGGGGATCTAGTGTGTCATCATTCAAACAAGAATCACAAACTCAAGAAATATAAGAAACAAAAGCATAAATGGCACTCCCTAGTCCGAATGATGGTGAAGAAGAACAACCGGCCAAATGACGCTTCCTCTACCCAGGAATGCCGTATGTTCCTCCTCCCTTTATGATGAAGCTCTCCCCTTGAAGTTCAAGACCTTGATCACCTCCAAGCCTCAAGCTAAACTCTCACCAAGATGATGTCTTCATTTCATCTCCCCTTCCCAAAGTGTTAGTTGCCCAAGATCGCAAAAGTCCCCCAAAAGAGCCTCCAAAATGCCCTCAAATACCCCCGGTATACTCCATCTCAAAGCCAGCCCATATGCCCTCAAAATAGACTCAAAACATCCTCAAAATGGCCTTCATACTGGTGGTATACCAGTTAAAAATGGCCTTTATACTGGTGGTATACTACCTCAATAAGCTCCTCATTAGGGCCGTTTGGGGTAGGCATAAGTGCACTCTAGCTCACGTAATAGTATCCATACTGGCTCAATGAGCACCTCATTGAGCCACTATGTCCTCAAACACATTATTCTCTTCTCTGGCTATAGTAACCATCCCGAGCTCAATCCAGGGCAGCAATGAGACCGTATGCCATGGTTCAATGAATACGCTATAGTACCGTGACCTGGTTTTCTTCTCTTTTTCGCCCAAATTGTTTCTTTATTTTCTCCATGGTATTTATGTGCCCTGCAAAGCAAATTACACATGATTAAGCATAAAACGGACATCAATCCTTATAGAAATACATGCTAAATACATCAAATATATACACTAAAATACATACATTTAGACACTTATCAAGAGTCCATCTTGGTAATCCTTGTGACTCAGTGACCCAACATGAGGGTTAGACAAAGCAAGATTAGAGAGGGTCGAGAGGGTGAGTCGAGAGGTAGAGGAGCATCCCCTTTCCCCTATGGTGTGATTTGTCCTACCTCCACATTCCGAGAGTTCTTTGTGGTCACAATTGATTGAAGAGTTAAGAGATAAACTCCACTGGGGCTTAGTTGCGTGAGCAACAGAGTGAAGTGTTGAAGTGACTTTAACACCTCGGCCTTAATTGTGACTAGGCGTCTATCGCCTGGACCAAAGGGTTAGATCTACATATAGGAATAGGGTTTATCACTTGTAATCCCTAGAGCTTCTTGCAACTTTACACAGTGTGAGGTGTTAAGACTAGCTGATATCTCCGCCGGAGCATAGTATAGAGTTAGTCATTGTTGACTTTAAGTTTGGGACGGTGTATTTAAGGATGTCCATGACACATTAAGCATTAGTTAGGAACCATAATAGTTGGTTTTGCACTTGAAGCAATAATCTTAGGAGGAAGAATATCCAAGTACCCCACTTTTATTGATTTTTTTTCATCTCATTCTATTGTGCCACTCTTTCTTATTTTCTTTAGTTTGTTTGCATTGATCTTTATCCACACCATCATTGTTTCATCTCCAGTTAGTTTAGTATCAATCTTAGCATTTGTATTCTTTATTCCGTATGGATACAATATTCCACTCACTTGGGATTTATTACTTCGACAAACCCTTACACTTGCGGGTCACACACAAGCGGTGTGGGTGTTCGATGATAAAATGGGGTACTCGAAAAATGCTAACCCTAGGAAAATTGTTTCAACTGCAAGACTAATATTATGTCTCCTAATTAAGGTTTGATGAGTCATGGAAATTGACAAGTTCCCCTTGCTTATATCCCGCAAGTGCACGGGCTTGTCGAAGTAATAATCCCGGGTGAGCGGGGTCGAATCAACAGGGAGTAGGGACTGAAAATACTTAATTTGATTCTTAGCTATGTGGAAGATCAAGTGTGATAGGTGTGAAATTGATTCAATTCTCAACAATAAAATCAACAAGTGAAAGAGCAAAAGTAAGAAGAGGGTAAGGCAATTGATAAAGATGGGGTACTCGGATAATGCTTCAACTAGGATAATCGCTTCAAGTGCAAGAACTCTCTATTATGCTTCCTAATCAATGCAATGGTGAGTCGTGGAAATCCTTACATACATAGTCCCAAATCTAAGGTCAACTATGCCTAACTCTATACATGTCCCGGAGGAGAAATCGAACAATCTTAACACCTCGCACTCGCTTGCAGAGTTGCAATGAACTCTAGGGATTCCAAGTGATAAATCTCTTCCCTAAATATAGACCTAACCCTTTGGTCAGTCGGAAGGTCCCTAGCCACAATTAAGCCCTAGATACTAAGATCCTCTCAACGCTTCACTCCATTGCACGCGCAACTAGGCCCCAGTGGAGGTTCATCCCTTAGACCACTCACTCTATTATGGCGGCAAAGAACTCAAGGAGCGGAGGTAGAATCTATCACGCCCGGGAGGAAGGGGACGCTCCTGTACTCTCGACTCAACCTCTCAACCCTCTCAACCTAGCTTTTGTCTAACGCTCGTGGTGTGTCACTCACTCACAAGGTTACCAACAAGAACTCTCAACCCTAGTGTCACTCTAGGGGAAATGTTCATGAAATCAAGCATTCAAGGTTGGAACTCACAATAAACATCAATTTAGTGAAAGCATAATAAAGAAGTTCAATGAAACAAATACATCCTAGGGTTCACAATTATCCAAGTACCCACTAGGGGTTTAGCTCTCCATGGAGCTTAATACAATCAAAGAAATCGAATGTAAAAGCAATGAATCCATAAAGAAACCCCCTCGATGGTCGTGTCGATGGTCTTGTGGAGAGTCCACTACTCGTCGTCCAAAGATTCCTTCGTCCGGTATAGGATACGCCTTGATCGAAGCTCCCCTACCAACCTTCTTCCTAATGGAATCATGATGTCGTAGCCATAGAACTTCTCCAAAACCTTGGCCAATACACCCCAAAACCCTAGCCGAAGTCCTCTCACAAGTTGGGGAAAAGATGGAGAAAAGAATGCTGAAATCGGGGCTGAAATCGGCTTTAAATAGGGCTGGAATCGGGCGACTGCACGGGCGTGTATGATGTCACACGCCCCTGTGGAATTTCCACACGGGCATGGATAATTTCCACACGCCCGTGTGGATTTTTTATTTCTCTCGATTTCTCATGTCATGCCTTTGCGATGCTGCTACAATGTCTTGTTACAATACCCTGCTACAGTACTATGCCGGAAATACTCCCGAATTCCATACTTTCATTGGGGTAGCATAACGGCCACACGCTTTCGTCGTAAATCACTTGCATCTTCAATGATGTGCACGTTGGTGGATCTCTTGTTCTTATATGCATAAATCAGAATGTTCGAGTGTGACTGCCTTTGTGCCCTCCAAATAAATGTGCTCACTCGAATACGAGGAGGTTGGCACACACTCTAGCATCTCACACCTGACCTATGTCTTCGCGTTTGAACCTTAGCAAGATCTCCTCCAAAATAGGTGCATTATGATCCACATTGGCCTATTTCCTTCATACTCGGCCTCACAACCCTACCTGCATAAAAGTAACATAAAAACGCACATATTAATGTAAAAACTTGAGAAAAGTAATGCTCAACATAAGGAATGAATGCTTTGCATTCATATCGCACAAGAACTTATCAAAAATCCAAAGGAACACAGTCCCAAACCTAAGTTCAATCGTGACTAGTCCTTTACACTATGCCCCGGCGGAAAGGAATTCACTCTGTTGCTCACGCAACTAAGCCCAGAGGAGTTTGTCTCTTAACATTTTACTTTATAGTGACCGTAAAGAACTCTTGGCACGTGGAGGTAGGATAAATCATATCGAAAGGGAAAAGGGATGATCCACTATCTCTCGACTCACCCTCTCAACCCTCTTTGATCTTGCTAAGTCTAATCCTAATGACATTGTCACCCCTTCAAAGGATTACCTAGATAGATTCTCAACCATGGTGTCACTCTAAGGGAAAATCAAATCAAGAATCACATAAGATTGAAAATCAACTAAAACATCAATTAAAGGAAACATAATAGAAATGGGTGAAACAAAATCATCCTAGGGTTTATAACTCCAAAAACCCACTAGGGGGTTTAGCTCTCCATGGAACAATACAAATTCAATGATAAAATTAAAGATAAATGCAAGCAATCCATAGAGAAAGCCACGTGCCATCCGTATTGATGGTATTGAAGAGTCGCCTCGTCTTCTCCAAGAACTCCTTTCTCAAGCTTAGGGCACACCTCGCCAAATCGATGCCGATGAAAGATCACCCAATAGCTCTCCTACAAAGGGAATCAATGTCAAATGCCATAGAACTGCTCCTAAAAATGAGCTAAAGCCTCTCCAAACCTTAGCTGCGCTCAGCCCAAATGATAGATCAAAGACAGGGAGAAGATCCCCAAATAAAACTCTCAAAACGGTATTTATAGGGCTAAAATCGGGCATCAACATGGGCTTTTGAATTTCCACATGGCCGTGCAGATTTCCAGGTTGCGTTTTCCTGTGCTATAAACAGTAATTGCTATAGTGCTTTGCTGTAGTAGCTGTTATGCTACTTTGCCAAAATACTATGGAATTCATTTTCTTCATCGAGGCTACATGATTGGGCACACATCAATGCGCCAGATCATGTCGCTTCTTCAATTAAACCATATTGATGAAGCTCTTGAAAATGTTACACAAGTTTTAAAACATGACTCACTGCCTTTGTGCCTGTCCAATTTGTATATTCACTTGAGCATTTTGTTGGTTAGCACACACCCACATGTTTGATCACAACTTGTGCCTTGACCCTTGTTGGATGGAAGAATTTCATCAACAATCTCGTCCACGATCTACTTTTGCTTCTTTTCTTTCAAACTTCTCTCCACAACCCTAAATGCACAAAAGAACACAAATACACACAATGGATCTGTAAAATCTATAAAAGTTATGCTTAATGTAAGAAAAATATACTTCGTATTACTTATACAAAAGCACTTATCATTAACCCTAAGGGATCAACATCCGGGACCTCTCTCATCCCTTGGTTTTCATCCATTTAGCTTTGGACTTTATTTTTTGGCATTTTAATTGTTTTCAATAGTTGTAATTCTTGAACTCGAACTAGGATATTGGACAATGAGTAAAGAGGAAGTAAGGGTAGATCCTTGAGCCCAGTGAATATGTCCCTCTCCTGCTCGCACAAGAGGTATTACTTGACGATCCCGTGCACTTGCAGGATTCTCATCATTAAGAAATAGTAAAGTCTCGTGTGTTGTTGACAGGATTTCTGAAGGCCTTGAAGACACCCATAAACAAGCTAAAGAATGTGAAATTTTTTGTAGCAGCTACTGTACCATTTCACAGTAGCACTTTACTGAAATTTTAGCAAAAATCCCAAGGCTCTTATAGGCTACTTCACGCCCATGGACCACACTATGAAGCTAACCTGGGAATGGTTTTAAAAGATGTTTTTAGGGTTTTTTGCTCAAGGATTATCTCCTATCTTAGATCTCTCACCTCCATCTCTAGATTCATGCTAAAGGAAGTTGAGGATGACAATCTTTAGAGTGGAAATCGAAGGGAGAAGCAATATTTAGCAAGATCTCCCCTTATTCCCTGCTGTAGAGGCTTATAAAAGGACAAGGAAGCCACCTTTTTGTGGCATCGGTGGAAGCTTTCCGTGGCTTGTCACTTTGCGTTCATCACTTGAGGGAGTTTTATGTTGTTTTTTTTTGTTGTTTTAATGGATTTGATCATATATTTTTTAAGTATGAACAACTAAACAGCAAGGTCACCGGATGTTGGTAAACCTTGGGATGGACTTGCATGGTTGGATATTTTGATCCATTCTTATTGCATGGTGTGTTTGAGATTCAAGCTTGTTGTACTTTGATGCATTGGTATACATAAGAACTCTGTATGTCAATTTCTAGGTTGTATAGGTGGTGTAGCCAATTCCCTTGTAATAGACACACTTAGCTTGGAAGGAATTCATGCACGAATATGCTGTCACCATCATGTATTCTGTAAACCTCCAAATATTAGGATTGGACCTCATTTGAGTATCAGCCCTAATTAGAGATTTCCTCATTTTTAATGTGATCATAGGAGGATTTGATCAGAACAAATTCTATATCAATACTCATATTAGATTAGGGATCAATTGCCATGACCATTGGGTTGATTTATCTTATGAATTTCTTGGTCCAACCCAATAGTTCTGTGGTAGTCTTAGCGTCCTTCTCACTTTATTAGCCCAGTGGAATACACATCACTTACCAGTTTTATCCCTTTATTTTCACCCCTTTTATCTTGAACGAAGACTATTTCCTTAGTTCTTTTTGGTTCTTTTGGTAGTTTAATCACTCACTCAAACCTATAGGCTAAACAACATATAAAGATGAAGTAAGGGTAGCTTCTTGGGCCCTGGGAATACGACCCTTGCTGGTGTTCATAACACATCAAGTACCACTCAACCATCCTTCACATCAATCAAGGCTTCTAAAGTTGCTAAGAATGGTTTTCCCAAAAGGAGAGGCACTTCCACTTTGTCATCCACATCTAGGATTACAAAGTCCACCGAAAAGATTAACTTGTCCACCTTCACCAACACATCTTTAATAATACCTCTTAATTGCCGGATAGACCTGCCTGCTAATTGTAAAGTCATTATGGTGCCTTTTAGTTCTTTTAACCCCAGTTTTTTGAAGATTTTGTAGGGCATTAAGTTGATGCTTGCCCCAAGATCGGGTAAAGTTTTCTTATCCACAAGCCCTCCAATAGTGTATGGAATGATAAATCCCCCAGGGTCTTTCTCTTTCATGGGGAGCTTGTCTGTGCTCAAGGCCAAACATTCTTCACTAAGTGTCACTAAACACATGACACGCGTCCGAATATGCGTGTAAACAGCAAGTGCACGGGTGTCAAAGTAATAATTACCCCTGTGAGTGGGTAGTCGAATCCACAGGGAACAGGGCTACTAGTACTAACTTCTTCTCTACTTTCGAACCTAATGATAAATGGAAAGGTGTGGTGATCTAATGTGCAAAGAAATGAATACCGGAGAAGAATATGCAAGGGTTAAATGGATGGAGATCTCAATCAGTAAAAGTGGGGTATTCGGGCAATGCTCCCCCTAGGATTCAGGTATTAGGTACCGAATAAGCAAAGTGTTTCTATGATGAGTAAGTTAAGTCGTGGAAATCCAAATATAGTTGGATCTCGCCTCCCGATCACCGATACTAGTCCCCTACAAGGTCCCGATGGAGAAATCGCTCAATCTCAACACCTCACACCACATATGACTGCAAAACACTCTAGAGATTCCAAGAGGTGTATCCGATTCCTAAAGATTGATCCAACCCTAATTCCCGGCGAAGGATCCTAACCCCCTACAAGGTCCCGGCGTAGAAATCTCTCAATCTCACGCCTCATACCAAATATGGTTGCATAGAGCTTAGGGAACGGAGATAGAATACACTCAATCGGAAGAGAGAGGGGGCACTCCACTATCTTATGACTCACCCTCTCAACCCTATTTAACCTTGAAGTTCTAAATCTAATGGAGACCTCTCTCACATCAAAGTAACAAATCATGCAAATCCAATCAACCACAAGGATTAATTAAACAAGCAAGCAATGAGGATACAAGATTAAAACTTAATCAAACTCGGATTAAATAGAAACACTAAGCAAATCCACAAAAGATGAGAATCCTAGGGTTCACAAGCCCAAATACCCTCTAGGGTTTTATCTCTCCATGGAGCAACATACAAAACACACCATCAATGAATGAAAGTACATTAAAACCATAGAAATAAACCCCCTTATATATGAACTGATGGCCTTGATGGAGAGCTTCGACGTCTTGAAGGACCCACTGCGAAGATGAATTGGTGTTCCTCATCAATTCTTCATACCCTGAAAGATGAATTTCATTGTCTTTTATGTATCGAGTTGATAAGTTCTTGTGTATTAGTAATATGAAGTATTCATTTCATACGATGGGCATTACTTTTATTAGATTTTAGCACTAATATATGTGTATTTGTGTTACTTAAGTGCATGTAGATTTGTGAAGCCAAATATAGAGGAAGGAAGACAAAGTAGATTGCGATTGCACTTTATTGATGGAATCTTTGAGTGAACAAACGTAATGACACAAGTTGTGCTCAAAGATACGTAAATGTGTGCCAACCTCCATGCACTCAAGCATTTACATGGTATGGAGGGGCACAAAGGCAGTGACATTTGAGTATTCTGACTTGTGCAATGCTAGCAAGATCTTTGTCAATTATATTCATTATTAAAGAAGCGACACGACCTATAGCATGGACATATGCCCGTTTATGTTGCCTCGATGAAAAGTGTGGATTCAGGAGTGTTTTTAGTGGAAGTACTGTTGTAAATTACTGTATCAAATCATTGCAGCAATTTACTACATCACTTACTATTAGCAGGTTACTGTATCATCCACATAACCATCGACACGAATACCGAGGGGGTTTTATTTATGGATTGCATGTTTTTACTTTCGATTTCATTATTGATTGTATCTTCCTCCATGGAAAGCTAACCCCCTTGTGGGTACTTGGACTTGTAAATTCTCCGGGTGAACGGGTATTGGTTTGTCGAAGTAATAATCCCAGGTGAACGGGTATCGAATCCACAGGGAGTAGGGAATAAAAATACTTAATTCGATTCTTAGCTATGTAAAAGATGAATGATAATGAGTGTGACAATGATTTAATTCTCAACAGTAAAAGCAACAAGTAAGAGAGCAGAAGTAAAGAAGGGGGTAAGGCAATCGATAAAGATGGGGTACCCAGATAATGCTCCACCTAGGATAATATGCTTCCTAATCGATGCAATGGTGAGTCATGGAAATCCTTAATTACATAGTCCCAAATCTAAGGTCAACTATGCCTAACTCTATACATGTCCCGGAGGAGAAATCGAACAATCTCAACACCTCACACTCGCACAGAGTTGCAATGAGCTCTAGGGATTCCAAGTGATAAATCTCTTCCTAATTATATACCTAACCCTTTGGTCAAGGTGGAAGGTCCCTACCACAATTAAGCCCTAGATACTAAAATCACCTCAACTCTTCACTCCGTTGCACGCGCAACTAAGCCCCAGCGGAAGTTCATCCCTTAGACCATTCACTCTATTATGGTCACAAAGAACTCGAGGAACGGAGGTAGAATCTATCACGTCAGAGGGGAAAGGGGACGCTCCTATACCTCTCGACTCACCCTCTCAACCCTCTCCAACCTAGCTTTGTCTAACGCTCGTGGTGTGTCACTCACTCACAAGGTTACCAACAAGAACTCTCAACCCTAGTGTTACTCTAAGGGAAAATGTTCATACAATCAAGCATTCAAGGTTGGAACTCACAATAAATATCAATTTATTGAAAGCATAATAAAGAGGTTCAAAGAAACAAATACATCCTAGGGTTCACAATACCCGAGTACCCACTAGGGGTTTAGCTCTCCGGGGAGCTAACTAAAATCAAAGAAATAGAATGTAAAAGCAATGAATCCACAAACAAAACCCCTTGATAGTCATGTCGATGGTCTTGTGGAAAGTCCTCTACTCGTCGTCCAAAGATTCCCTCGTCCGGTATAGGATACACCTCGACGGAAGCTCCCCTACCAATCTTCTTCCTAAGGAATGACGATGTCGGAGCCGTAGAACCTTTCCAAAACCTTGGCCAATACCCTCAAAACCCTAACCAAAGCCCTCTCTCAAGTTACGGAAAAGATGGAGAAAAGAATACCAAAATCGGGGCTAAATCGGCTTTAAATAGGGCTAGAATCGGGCGACTACACGGGTGTGGGTGCTCCACGCGCCCGTGCGGAATTTCCACACGGGCGTGGATAATTTCCACTCGCCCGTGTGGATTCTCTGTTTCTCTGGTTTCTCGGCCGGCTGTGAACAATGTTGCTACAGTAATTGCTACATTTCTCTGCTACAGTCTTTGACCTGATTAACTTCCCGATTCCATACTTTCATCGGGGTAACGCAAACGGGCACACATTCACATCGTGAATCACTTGCTTCTTCAATGATGTAAATGTTGGCGGGTCTCTTGTTCTTATATGCATAAGTCAGAATACTCGAGCGTGACTGCCTTTGTGCCCCTCCAAATGAATGTGCTCACTCGAATACGAGGAGGTTGGCACACACTCTAGCATCTCACACCTGACCTATGTCTTCATGTTTGAACCTTAGCAAGATCTCCTCCAAAATAGGTGCATTATGATCCACATTGGCCTATTTCCTTCATACTCGGCCTCACAACCCTACCTGCGTAAAAGCAACATAAAAACACACATATTAATGTAGAAAACTGAGGAAAGTAATGCTCAACATAAGGAATGAACACTTCGCATTCATATCGCACAAGAACTTATCAAAAAACAAAGATAGAATACACCAATCGGAGGGAAAAAGGGAATGCTCACTATCTCATGACTCACCCTCTCAACCCCCTTCAATCTTGAGATTCTAACCCTAATGGAGACCTCTCTCTCACCAAGGTAACAAATCATGCAAACCAAATAACTAAAAGATCAATAAGGCAAGCAAGCATTAGACAATCAAGATTAAAACTTAATCAAGCATGGATTAAATAGAAACACTAAGCAAATCCATAAAAGATGAGAATCCTAGGGTTCACAAGCCCAAATACCCTCTAGGGTTTTAGCTCTCCATGGAGCAACATACAAAACACACCATCAATGAATGAAAGTACATTAAAAACCATAGAAATAAACCCCCTTATATATTAGCGATGGCCTTGATGGAGAGCTTCGATGTCTTGAAGGACCCACTCCGAAGCTAGGTTCACCGGTTGCTTCCTTGATGCTATGACGGAGGAGGAATCGATCAAAGTTGGTGACGAAGCGTCTCCAAAGCCGCAAACACCTCCTCTCCAGACCCTAGCCATCTCACCCCTCAAGAGCCGCACAAAAGATGAGAAAGAATAGGGCAAAACGACTATTTATAGGCCTTAGACCGCGTCTGTCATGTGCCCCCACGGGCCCATGTGGATTTTCCATGCGCCCGCGTGGGCTGCATGCATTTCCACGCGGGCGCATGGAATTTCCACACTGGCGTATGAACAGTAATTTTGTTGCCGTACCGCTAGAGTAAAATTGATACATTTCTTTCCTACAGTACTTTTCACAAAACGCGGTTTAAACAATCTTCTCTTGAGGCCACATGTCCGGGCACACGTCCATGTGGTAGGCTATAAAACTTTTCTTCATCGACGTATCTTTGAGAGGTCTTGCAATCTTCACAAAAAGAAGGAACATGAAGATGTGGCTGCCTTTGTGCCCTTCCAACTAATGAATTGACTTGAATTTTCCTGGAAGTTGGCACACATCTTCATGTTTATGAACTCCTCTCGTGTCTTGGTCCTTGAATTGAACAAGAACTCCCAATATTGTGTCTTTATAGCCTATCTTTGCTTCTTTTTTACTATTCAAGGCATTCACAGCCTATATGCATGAAAGAACACGAAATACACAATATAAGACATAAACCATTGTAAAAATGATGCTCAATGCATGTAAAACATATATAAAAATATGTCTACTCAAGCACTTATCAAACTCCCCCACACTTAAGTCTTTGCTTGTCCTCAAGCGAAATTAAACATTAAACTCATGGAAAGAAAAGAGAAGTGCTTGGCCTTAGGTTCAACAAAAGAGTACAAGAATAAAATTCTACAGTCATGGAGAGAATCAAACACTAGACCGAACAATCAATGCTATAGCAAACAATCCAATCATAAATGAATGTGATAAAATCCGAATGCTTGTGTGTGAAAAACTCAACTCATATCAACACTATGTCCACTACCAAGTTCTTATTAACATGGGACTTATTTATAAACAAAAATAATAGGTAGTAGCTTCACACAATCCTCTAAGGTAGCCTTTTCCCAAGATGCCTCCCGAGTGGCTTTCACACTTTTGAGGTGGTAGCTCTTTCTACCAAGGACGGTAGCTTTCACACATCCCATGAGATAGCTCTTACTCTCATTAGGGCATAACAAATATCAGACATATGAGAGTAGCTACATACATCATGGGTGGTAGCTCTTTCCACCCCCTATGTACAAACACCAAACAATTTCCAATTCCTTTTTTTTCAAATTTTTCAATTTTTTTTTCTGATTTTTTTTATTTTTTATTTTTTTTATAAAGACTATCACACTAAAGTCCCAAACATAATGAACTGGAGTCTTCATAGGTCAAATGAGCGAGAAAAGTGCACAAAGAGCAATCGGACAAAAATATTTAATAAAGTTGGATGAAAACTAGAGCATGATAAAATCCATGTTTATAACCTCCAAAAACTAAGAATTAAACTCTTAACCCTAAGGTGAACCTTCTTTGGCAACAAGAGCATGCTCATGAAAACACAAGTAAAAGTCATGTATAAGGTGAACCCTCCCCCACACTTAAGATGTACATTGTCCTCAATGTACGCATGCAAGCACAATAAAAATAATAACAATGGAAGAATAATGTGTGTGGGAATGCAATTAAAACAATACTCCCCTGAACTCCTCATCAATCATTTGGTGAAGTCTAACTCATGGGCATGTTGTATGGGTTGTGAAGCTCACACGACCATGTGACAATATAACATTATCATGTCTATGACTAAAACACCATCAACACCACTCTCAAGGTCATCTGCATGTAGACAAGGGGTTCAGTGAAGCTCAACAAAATAGAAAAGATATACAAAGTTCTTATAAGTAAACACATGAAGCACAAACTTACACAGACAAAACCAAACACAAAGTTAACTAACGTCTAAAAGATAAAATAAAGAAAAACTAAAAATGAAAACTTAAGTAAAGAAAACTAAAGAATCATGAGTGGGACGCCTCAAGCATCGACGTCATCTTCTGGTGTTGCCGGTGTGTCAAAAGAATGTTCCCATCCAAGGTTAATCATATACGATCAAAGCCTTTCGGTCCTTGGTGGCATACCTGCAAGAAAATTGCCAAAGAAATGCAAATTTACATGAAATGGCAAGCTGCAGGAATCCACACGGGCACGTGGAAAATCCACGCGCTCGTGTGGGTAATTCTGAGCATGAAATCAGCCCATGCTGGAGCGTGGAAAATCCATGTGCCCGCGTGGAATGCCCACGCGAGCGCGTGGAATGCCCACACGATCGCGTGGATTTTCCACACGCCCGCGTGGGCTTCCTGGGCACAATTTTCAGGCCACGCGGTCGCGTGGGCATCCCACGCGACCGCGTGGGAGCTAGGTTATGGCCAAAAATCCATGCCGATGCTCAACGGTGCTCCAAAACTCTTATAAAAGCATTCTCAAGCATATTAAGGTGATTTCCATGAAGAACAATGCATAAGAACCAAGATATCCACATAAATTTCAAAAAATGGAGGCATGGAGAAGGTTAGAAAAATGAGAGTTTACCGGTGTGAATTGAGGAATAAAGTATGATTAAATGGCCGGCAAAACCCTTCTAAACATTTTAATGACCAAGGAAAAATGTTTGGGGGTGTGGGTGTGTCAGAAAGATAAAGGGATGTGTGAATGAAAAATGTGAATAGTGGTCCTCTTCATCAATTTACCCCACATGGGGGTGTGAAAACTCCACATGGGGGCGTGGGTACTGTACACGGGCGCGTGGAAATTCCACGCGCCCGTGTGGTGATAAGTGCTTGTGCGATATGAATGCGAAGCATTCATTCCTTATGTTGAGTATTACTTTTCTCATGTTTTTACACTAATATGTGTGTTTTTATGTTACTTTCGTGCAGGTAGGGTTGTGAGGCCGATTATTAAGGAAAGAAGCCAATGTGGATCACATTGCATCGTTTTTGGAGGAAATCTTGCTAAGGTTCAAACGCGAAGACATAGGTCAGGTGTGAGATGCTAGAGTGTGTGCCAACCTCCTCGTATTCTAATTGGCACATCCATTTGGAGGGGCACAAGGGCAGTCACACTCGAGCATTCCGACGTATTGATAAGTGCTTGAGTGAACATGTTTTTATGCATGTTTTACATACATTGAGCATCACATTTTATACGGTTTATGTCTCATTTCGTGTATTGGGTGTTCTTTTATGCATATAGGTTGTGAAGGCATTGGGATTTCAAAAGGGAGCGAAGATAGGCTATTATGGCATAATATTGGGAGTTCTTGTACAAATCAAGTTGGAAGACACAAGAGGAGTTTGTGTATGAGGAGATGTGTGCCAACTTCCATAGTTTTTGCAAGCCAAGTTATTAATGGAAGGGCACAAAGGCAGCCATGTCTCCACATTCCTCCTCTTTGTAAAGATTTCAAGACCTTTCAAGACGCATTGATGAAGGAAAAGCCGTATAGCCTACCATATGATCGTGTGCCCGATCGTGTGGCCTTAAGAGGAGAATGTGTATCGTTGTGTAGCAGAAATACTATAGCGGAATTACTGTAGCCAAATTACTGTAGCAAAATTACTGTCCGCGCGACCGCGTGGAAATTCCTGCAGCCCACGCGGGCGCGTGGGGGCACGTGACAGACGCGTTGTGAGGCTATAAATACACCTTTTGGCCGATTCTAAGGGGACTTTTATGGAGCTTTGAGCATAGACATTGAGAGAGAGGCGGCTAGGGGTTTGAGGAGAAGGTCTTCGCCCGATTGATAGGGAGTTTTTTCACCAACTTTGATAGATTCCTTCGACGTCATAGCATTTTTGGGGAGCCATTGGCAACCTAGCTCGGAGAGGAATCCTTAAAGACGTAGAACTACCAATCAAGGCCAATCCGCTGAATTCGAGGGGGTTTTTCTCTATGGGTTTTATTGCTTTTTCATTGTATTCATTATTGTTTTTGTAACTAGGCCCATGGAGGGCTAAACCCTAGTAGGTATTTGGGCATGTGAACCCTAAGATTTATATTTTTTTGGATTGATTCTCTTAATGTTTCTAGTTAATCCGAGTTGTCTTGAGTTTTAATCTTGTGATTTAATTGCTTGCTAATATTGTTAATCCTTGTGGTTGATTTACATTGCATGATTTAATACTTTAATGTGTGAGGTCTCCATTAGAGTTAGATTTCCAAGATTAAAAGAGGGTTGAGAGGGTGAGCCTTGAGATGGAGGAATGTCCCCTTTCCCTTTCGATTGAGTGTTTCCTATCTCCGTATTCCATATTCTCTTTGCATCCATATTTGGTGTGAGGCGTGAGATTGCTCGATTTCTCCGCCGGGACCTTGTAGGGGGTTAGGATCCTTCGCCGGGAATTAGGGTTGGATCTACATTTAGGAATCGGTTTCACTCTTAGGTTTCCTTAGAGCATATTGCGGTCATATGGGGTGTGAAGTGTTGAGATTGGTCGATTTCTCCACCGGGACCTTGTAGGGGACTAGTGCCTTTTGCTTGGAGACAAGGATTGGTTATCGTTGGACTACCTCGACTCATTAGACTCGATTCTAGAGCATTTAGTGAATCTTGAGCTTTAAAGAAGATCTTAGGGGGATCATTGCCCGAATACCTCATCCTTAGTGATTGAGACTCTTCTACTTTATTTCTTGCATACTTGTTTGCTTTGCTTGCAATTAGTTCACTCCATTATATTAACTGATTCTGACTAGATAATTGAGAAGTGCTTATTACTAGTACTTCCGTTCCCTGTGGATTCGACTACCCGACTCACCGGGTAATTATTACTTCGACACCCGTACACTTGCGGTTCACGCACGCATATTGCTTTCATTAATACTATTTTATTGTGCTTACATGTGTACATTGAGGACAATGTACATCTTAAGTGTGGGGGAGGGTTCACTTTATACATGAGACGTATGCACATAGAACAAGAGCTCCACCAACTTGTCTATCATTGAAGAAGCAAGTGATCCACGACGTGAACGTGTGCCTGTTTGCGTTACCCCAATGAAAGTATGGATTCGGGAAGCTATTCAGGCCTGATACTGTAGCAGAGTATTTATAGCAAAGCACTGTAGCAGCACTGTTCACAGCTGGCCAAGAAAACAGGAATTCAGAGAATCCACACGAGCATGTGGAAATTATACACGCCCGTGTGGAAATTCCACATGGGCGTGTGTAAAATCCACAGGCCCCGCATGGTCACCCGATTCCAGCCCTATTTAAAGCCGATTCAGCCCCGATTTCAGTATTCTTTTCTTCATCTTTTCCCCAACTTGAGAGAGGGCTTCGGCTGGGGTTTTGGGGAGTATTGGCTAGGGTTTTGGACAGGTTCTATGGCTCCGACATCGCGCATTGTTTGGAAGAAGGTTATTGGGAGAGTTTTCATCGGCACCGATCTGGCGAGGTGTATCCTAGGCCTGACAAAGGATCCCTTGCGACGAGTAGAGGACACTCCACAAGGCCATCGACACGACTATCGAGGGGGTTTTCTATGGATTTATTGCTTTTACATTCTATTTCTTTGATTGTACATAACTCCATGGAGAGCTAAACCCCTAGTGGGTACTTGGGTATTTGTGAACCCTAGGATGTATTTGTTTCATTGAATCTCTTTATTATGCTTTCAATTAATTGATGTTTATTGTGAGTTCCAACCTTGAATGCTTGATTGTATGAACATTTCCCTTAGAGTGACACTAGGGTTGAGAGTTCTCGTTGGTAACCTTGTGCACGAGTGACACACCACGAGTGTTAGACAAAGCTAGGTCGGAGAGGGTTGAGATGGTGAGTCGAGAGGTACAGGAGCGTCCCCTTTCCCCTCCGACGTGATAGATTCTATCTCCATTCCTCGAGTTCTTTGCAGCCATAATAGAGTGAATGGTCTAAGGGATGAACTTCCGCTGGGGCTTAGTTGCGCGTGCAATGGAGTGAAGCGTTGAGGTGATCTTAGTATCTATGGCTTAATCATGGTTAGGGATCTTCCACCTGGACCAAAGGGTTAGGTCTATAATTAGGAAGAGATTTATCACTTGGAATCCCTAGAGCTCATTGCAACTCTATGCGAGTGCGAGGTTGAGAGGTTATCTAATCTCTCCTCCGGGACATGTATAGAGTTAGGCATAGGTTACCTTAGATTTGGGACTATGTAATTAAGGATTTCCACGACTCACCATTGCATTGATTAGGAAGCATAATAGAGGGTTCTTGCACTTGAAAAAATTATCCTAGGTGGAGCATTATCCAAGTACCCCATATTTATCGATTGCCTTACCTTCTCCTTTACTCGTGCTCTCTTACTTGTTGCTTTTACTTTTGAGAATTGAATCATAGTCACAATTATCATTACTGATCTTTCACATAGCTAAGAAGCGAATTAAGTGTTTTTATTCCCTACTCCCTGTGGATTCGATACCCACTCACCAGGGATTATTACTTCGTCAAACCTGTGCACTTGCGGGATATACGCAAGGGGACCTTGTCATGTGGGCTGCAGAATTTCTACAGAAACACATCCATAGAGATATTTACATGAAATTAAGTCCAATTTCCCAACTAAAAACATGAATATCATCCTAAACCATGCCACACACATACATTTAAACTAAAACACCAAAAATCTTCATGAAGAACTCAACACCAACAAAAATTCATCAAAGCACCCACTCATGAATTTATTACTGCAGAAACAAAAATCTAAACTAGAAAACATTTAAAAACTTGGGTTGCCTACCAAGAAGTGCTTGTTTTACGTCACTAAGCTTGACGTACCTCTTCCTTACCTTATGGAGGCTTGAAAAGAGTGTGTTCCTCCCGACTAGACATTGCATAGCTACTTCCTTTAAACCAAGAGTCTAGTTGTCAGGTTGGAATATTAATTGGAGAGTCCAACCATCTTACTTTTGGTCTCCAAGGAAACAATTTGGGTTGGGAATTGTCCAAGCTTAGCACAGGTGGGTCATTGGATGGCTTCAATCTCCTACCCACATCTTTTTCCCTTCCCAAAACCTCTTTCTTGCATTGTATGAGTTGATCAATCCCAAAGAGAGATGCTTGTTCCATTACCTTAGGATTTGCTTCTTCTTGTGTATTTTCAACTTGAAAGGAACATGAGACTAGCAAATCCCCTTGAAAATTCCCTCGCTCACAAGCATAATCTTCATTCTCACAATCCAAAATCTCAAAATGATATTCAAATTCTTTCTTTTCATTTTCTACACCAATGTACTCATTTTTCCGAACTTCTTCAATTGTGCTCATGGCCTCATCATGTCCCAGAGACACTTGCCTTGCTTGTTCAAATTCTTCTTTTTCTTTAGCAAGCATGTCCAAGATCTCTCCTAATTGATGCTCAATGTTTTTGATGGAGACCTCATGGCAACTTAATGTGGCCTCAATATTTTGGAAACGGGCATCGGTTGCTTCAATAAATCTTGGTAACACTCTTTCCAACTGAAGTACATCTTCTTCAACTTTCTCATCCCATTGAAGTTCTTGTTGACGTGCTTCCCATTGTTGTCCATCAATATCCCATAAGAGATTTCGGTAGCTCCTTCGAGTTGGATGATATGTGGTACAACATGGATTGTATTGTTGATGAACACTATCAAGTCGATCAATTTTTCTAGTGACAGCATCAACTTGTGAACATAATTCTATAAGTGGATCAATCATCATTCAAGTTCCATCCAAGAAAAAGTAAATAAGACAAAATAAAACAAATTATAAAGGTGGAAGAAGATAGAGTGAAATAGATAAAAACAAAATAAAAATCGATGAGAATGATGGAAGAAAAACAAAGTGTGGAACAGACAAAATAAAGAAAAAGATAAGTGGCTAGAGCAACAAAGTCCTAGCATTCCTAGTATTTTGTTCCCCGGCAACGGCACCAAAAAATTGACACGTCCGAATATGCGTGTAAACCGCAAGTGCATGGGTGTCGAAGTAATAAAATACCCGGTGAGTCGGGTAGTTGAATCCACAAGGAACAGGGCTACTAGTACTAACTTCTTCTCAGCTTTCTAGCCTAATGATAAATGGAAAGGTGTGGTGATCTAATGTGTGAAGAAATGAATACCGGAGATGAATATACAAGGGTGAAATAGATGGATATCTCAATCAGTAAAAGTGGGGTATTCGGGCAATGCTCACCCTAGGATTCAAGTATTAGGTACTGGATAAGCAAAGTGTTTCTATGAAGAGTAAGTTAAGTTGTGGAAATCCAAATATAATCGGCTCCGGCCTCCCGATCACTGATACTAGTCTCCTACGAGGTCCCAGTGGAGAAATCGCTCAATCTCAACACCTCACACCACATATGGCCGTAAAGCACTCTAGGGATTCCAAGAGGTGTATCCGATTCCTCAAGATTGATCCAACCCTAATTCCCAGTGAAGGATCCTAACCCCCTACAAGGTCCCGATGAAGAAATCTCTCAATCTCATGCCTCACACCAAATATGGTTGCATAGAGCTTAGGGAACAGAGATAGAATGCACCAATCATAGGGGAAAGGGGATGCTCACTATCTTATAACTCACCCTCTCAACCCTCTTCAATCTTGAGATTCAAACCCTAATGGAGACCTCTCTCTCACCAAGGTAACAAATCATGCAAACTAAATAACCAAAAGATCAATAAGGCAAGCAAGTATTAGACAATCAAGATTAAAACTTAATCAAACTCGGACTAAATAGAAACACTAAGCAAATCCACAAAAGAAGATAATCCTAGGGTTTACAAGCCCAAATATCCTCTAGGGTTTTAACTATCCATAGAGCAACATACAAAACACACCATCAATGAATGAAACTACATTAAAACCATAGAAATAAAACCCCTTATATATGAACTGATGGCCTTGATGGAGAGCTTTGACGTCTTGAAGGACCCACTCCGAAGCTAGGTTCACCGGTGGCTTCTTTGATGCTATGACGGAGGAGGAATCGATCAAAGTTGGTGACGAAGCGCCTCCAAAGCCACAAAGACCTCCTCTCCAAACCCTAGCCGTCTCACACTTTAAGAGCCGCACAAAAGATTAGAAAGAATAGGGCAAAACGACTATTTATAGGCCTTAGACCGCGTTTGTCACGTGCCCCCACGCGCCAATGTGGATTTTCCACGCGCCCACGTGGGCTGCAGGAATTCCCACGCGGGTGCGTACTTTTCACAAAACGCGTAATTTTGCTACAGTACTTTTCACAAAAAACGGTTCAAACACTCTTCTCTTGAGGCCACATGTCCGGGCACACATCCATGTGGTAGGCTGACAAGGTCCCCTTGCGTATATCCCGCAAGTGCACGGGATTGTCGAAGTAATAATCCCGGGTGAGCGGGTACCGAATCCACAGGGAGTAGAGAGTAAAGACACTTAATTTGATTCTTAGCTATGTGGAATATCAACAACGATAAGTGTGACAATGATTCAATTCTCAACAATTAAAAGCAACAAGTAAGAGAGCAAAAGTAAGGAGGAGGTAAGGCAATCGATAAAGATGGGGTACTCGGATGATGCTTCACCTAGGATAATCGCTTCAAGTGCAAGAACTCTCTATTATGCTTCCAAATCAAGGCAATGGTGAGTCATGGAAATCCTTACATACATAGTCCCAAATCTAAGGTCAACTATGCCTAACTCTATTCATGTCCCTGAGGAGAGATTAAATAACCTCTCAACCTCGCACTAGAATAAAGTTGCAATGAGTTCTTGGGATTCCAGGTGATAAATATCTTCCTAATTATAGACCTACCACTTTGGTCCAGGGGGAAGGTCCCTAACCACAATTAAGCCCTAGATACTAAGATCCCCTCAACGCTTCACTCCGTTGCACGCGCAACTAAGCCCCAGCGGAGATTCATCCCTTAGACCATTCACTCTATTATGGCCGCAAAGAACTCAAAGAACGGAGGTAGAATCTATCACGTCGGAGTGGAAAAGGGACGCTGTTGTACCTCCCGACTCACCCTCTTAACCCTCTCCAACCTAGCTTTGTCTAACGCTCGTGGTGTGTCAGTCACTCACAAGGTTACCAACAAGAACTCTCAACCCTAGTGAAACTCTAGGAGAAATGTTCATACAATTAAGCATTCAAGGT
The DNA here is from genome assembly GCF_009730915.1 of Dioscorea cayenensis subsp. rotundata. Lineage (NCBI taxonomy): Eukaryota > Viridiplantae > Streptophyta > Magnoliopsida > Dioscoreales > Dioscoreaceae > Dioscorea > Dioscorea cayenensis. The sequence goes on along the minus strand of NC_052471.1, from coordinate 6,564,812 downwards.
TGGAACTCACAATAAACATCAATTTATTGAAAGCATAATAAAGAAGTTCAAAGAAACAAATACATCCTAGGGTTCACAATCACCCAAGTACCCACTAGGGGTTTAGCTCTCCATAGAGCTAAGTACAATCAAAGAAATCGAATGTAAAAGCAATGAATCCATAAAGAAACCCCTCGATGGTCGTGTCGATGGTCTTGTGGAGAGTCCTCTACTCATCGCAAGGGATCTGATAAACGCCTAAATGTACGTATTTTATACGTATTGATCTTGTATTATTTGTGTATATCTTGATGAATTGATGCACGTTTGAGTATAAATTTGTTCTTTCGGTGTTGCAGATCATAAATGTGCCGAATGTAACTCAAAAATGCAAATTGGATGAATTCGACACCGAAAACGGCATTTTTGGGGTCCCAGCACTATAGCGTACTGTAGCTGATCACTATTCATGCTGCGGGCATTTGGCTGTGAGCTTCATGGGCTCCATGCGCCCGCATGGGTGCCTGTGAGGTTTGCTGGAATTTCACAACACTCGGCACTGTAGCAGAATTACTGTAGTTGAGTACTGTAGTACCGGCATATTTTCTGGGTGAAACGGCAGTGAGCTTCACGGGCTCCGTGCGCCCGCATGGACCTGATGCTATATATTTCGGGCCGAACTTTTAGGGCAAAGGAGGAGGTTTTTGGAGAGCTTTTGGGGTGCAGTTTTCTCTTGGGCCTCTTAGGCCGCCGCACCACTCTTCCCGCCGGCGATCTACTACGCAAGACATCACCAAGAGGGAGGCAAGCTTTGGAGGAGAAGATTGGGTGAAGATCCTAGGCATCCAAGGCATCATTTGAGGGGAGATCTCTTCAAATCTTCAAGATCTTCACCATCTAAGGGAATCTAAAGCTAGAGGTAGTAGTTCTTACTTCTTTTCTTCTTTATTTGTTCCTTGGATTTGTATGAGTGGTCCTCTTTCATGAGGCACTAACTTATTTGTGATTTGGATATGATGAACTCTAGGGTTGATTGTTTGTAATTTGGATGATCATCTATATTGATGTATTGTTGGATGTTGTATTTCTTTTATGGAATCTTGTAGTTTGTGGTTCAAGTCTTGTGTACTTTGATGTGTTGATTTGCATGAGAACTCTGTATTTCAACTTCTAGGTTGTACTTGGTTGCGTGACCATCGCCCTTGTACTAGACACACTTGGCTTGGAAGGGATCCATGTACAAATACACCGTGACCATCGGGTATTTTGTACCCCTCCAGCAATTAGGGTTGGACCTAGTTTGAGTATCGACCCTGATTAGAGATTTCCCTGAGTGTAATGCAATCATACGAGGATTTGGGCGGAAGCGATTCTGACCCAATACTTGTATGGGATTAGGGTTCAATTGCCGTGACCATCGGGTTGAGCTAATTTAGGATTCTCTTGGCCCAACTACCATCTCGCATTTCATCCTAAATTCAGGACCTAATGACAACCCTAGGGGGATTCATTGTCCAAATCACTCTCTTCACTGTTTGATTCTCCCTTGAGTTCGTATTGTGTGTAGTAGTACCCCGGATTTCATTGTAGTTAATTCTTTCTCTTTTTATAATTACTATTCATCTTTCGGAGTGTTAGGCTAGGAAATAGACGAACGGGAAGTAATAGTAGCTCCTTGGGCCCAGGGAATACGACCCTCTCATGCTCGCACGAGAGGTATTACTTGACGACTCCGTGCACTTGCGGATCGCTCATCAGGATCCTTTGTCCGGCCTAGGATACAACTCGCCGGATCGATGTCGACGAAAGCTCTCCCAATAACCTTCTTCCAAATGATGCGCGATGTTGGAGCCGTAGAACCTCTCAAAAAACCTAGCCAATACCCCTTAAAACCTAGCCGAATCCCTCTCGCATGTTGGGGAAAAGAATACCAAAATCGGGGCTGAATCGGCTTTAAATAGGTCTGCAATCGGGTGACTCCATGGGCGTGGACGGTACAGGTGCCCGTGCGGAATTTCCACACGGCCGTGGGTAATTTCCACACGCCCATGTGGATTCTCTGTTTCTCTGATTTCTTCGCCGGCTGTGAATAGTGCTACTACAGTACATGCTACAGTGTTACTATAATGCTCTGCTACAGCCTTCGACCTGAATAACTTCCCAATTCCATATTTTCATCGGGGTAGCGCAAACGGGCATACGTTTACGTCGTGAATCACTTGCTTCTTCAATGATATACATGTTGGTGGAGCTCTCGTTCTTATGTGCATAAATCGGAATGCTCGAGTGTGACTGCCATTGTGCCCCTCCAAATGGATGTGCTCACTTGAATGCTAGGAGGTTGGCACACACTCTAGCATCTCACACCTGACCTATGTCTTCGCGTTTGAACCTTAGCGAGATTTCCTCTAAAATAGGTGCATTATGATCCACATTGGCCTATTTCTTTCATACTTGGCCTCATAACCCTACCTGCATAAAAGTAACATAAAAACACACATATTAGTGTAAAAACCTGAGAAAAGTAATGCTCAACATACGAAATGAACACTTCGCATTCATATCGCACAAGCACTTATCAAACTCCCCCACACTTAAACTTTTGCTTGTCCACAAGCAAACATTAAAACATTCTGTACATCAATGAAGAAAATATTGAAAGTGCTTGGCCTTAGGTTCACCGAGGCATACAAAGAAAGTATTCTACGAGTAAGGAAAATTTCAACACTAAACACGAAAAAACAATCCTCTAGCTAAAAACTTGAATAAAAAAGGACAACAAACCCGAATTTCGTTTATGTGTGTGAACTCACTCAAAACAACCCAAAATATACTCCTCAAAGTTCTAAGTACAAGGGACTTATTTATCTACAAAAGTGACAAAAATTTTAAAAGATGGTAGTAGCTTCACACATCCTCTAAGGTAGACCTTTCGAAAGCGGCCGCTAAGGTGGCTTTCACACTTTCGAGGTGGTAGCTCTTTCTACCCGAGTGGTAGCTTTCACTCATCCTATGAGATAGCTCTTTCTCTCATTAGGGCATAACTAGTATCCGACTTGTGAGAGTAGCTTCATACTTCATAGGTGGTAGCTCTTTCCACCCAAAAAATACAAACAAACAATAAAACTATTTTGTTCCTTCTTTTCATTCATATTTTTTTTTTGAATTTACCAAAAGAAGTAAACCTTACTAGTCCCTCTAACATCGAACATGAGTTTCCAACAGAGTTCAGAGAGTGAGTAGTGCACTAAGTGTAAATCGGGCAAAAAATCCTAAACATTCAAGCAAGAACTAGAGTATGAAAACATTCAATGTTAACAATTCTCCTAGACTAAAGAATATAATCATTGCGACTAAGGTGAACTGCCATTGGCTATGTGAGCAAATATCAATCAAAAACAATAGAAAAGATGTGCGCATTATGAAACTCCCCCCCACACTTAAGTTGTACATTGTCCTCAATGTACACATGCAAGCTCACTCAAAAATATATCATTCAAAAATAGATGTGGGAGAAGCAATCAAAACAATACTCCCCGACTCCTAGTGTTGCATTTGATGAAGCTAATTCATTGGGAGTAGTGTTCCAACGGGTTGTGAAAAGCTCACACGGCCAAGTGCTCGAAAGCACCTTGGCCATGCCCATGACTAAGTCTCAATTCCCCAAGATGACAAGACCATCTCGACGCATACACGAGGGGTTCGGTGAAGCTCAAGAAAAAAACAAAAAAATAACTCGAGTGTATAAAAGATGAAGCAATGAATACAACTCGGTAAATGCAATATAACATAAACTCGGGAAGGAAAAAAATCCTTTTCCGAGTGAACAAGTCTAAAAACAAGAAAATAGAATAAAGTAAAATGCACGAAAGTAAAAGAAAAGTCAAGTGTCAGAGTTGCTCTCGGGCTCCTATGTTGCTGCTGCTGCTGAAGATAGTGGGTCCTCCGGTGCTGGGGTCGAGGATGGAGGTGCTGGAGGAACTAACGGGGCCTGAAGAGTCCTAAGCTGCAGGACAAATGATGAGGCAACGTCTCGCTTTAGGATCTGCTGTAATATGTCAAAACGTGCCATGAACTCTGTATACTGAGTGGCCTGCGTAGCCCGAATCTCGGCAACCTCAGCTTGGACCACTCCTATAGCATTCTCGAGCCTCTCAAAGCGATCATTGGCTCGAGATGGTGAAAACATACGCACTGGGGGGTGGTTCCTCGGCTGCTGTAGGTGCCTCGGTCTCCATCGATACTGGCTGAGGCTTGGCGGTGGGCTGAGATGCTCCGGCTTCATCACCCTCATCCTCAGCTATCTCTGGGGCTGGTTGGACTAAGGCAAAGACCCCTATCCGAACCCTGCGGACAATGCCCATCAACCGTATAGTCTCTAAACTCAGCGGAGCGGGTACAGTCATCTTCTCGGCCCCGCGAATCGAATCCAAGAGACCCATACCCAGCACTAATCTCGTAATGTAGGGGCCAGAGAAGATCGCTGCCAGTCTAGCATAGTGTCCCTGGTGCCTGATGTACTCTGCCAGAATGTGCCCTAAATGAATCGGTACGCGCTCTACCATCGAGTATAAGTACAGCAGCTCCTGATGGCTCAAAACACCAGTACTGTCACCGCGGCCATTCACCGACCTACTCATGATGGCGTGCAAATATCTGTATGCAGGTCGGGAAAGGCACGTGGCTATTGACACCCCTGGATGGTACTGACCTTGACCACATAGTACTCTCTAAGTTCTCTGCGGGGACAAGGTTCCAGGATAATCAGTAGGCAACTGTGCATACTCCTCTATATCCGTGAATGCCTCCTCCTACAAGCCAAGTAGGATGGAAAACTGCGTAATGCTCAAGCTATGGTGGCGTCCAAATACTCTGAACTGAATGGTGTCCAAAATGTTGAAGCTCGAATACGCTCTATCAAACTCGAACGAGGATAGCACCTCCAGTGCAAACTCTCAGATGGCTGGCTCTGTAATCATCAGCAACTGCCGCCAACCACCTTCTGAAACTAGATCCTCGATCTCATCAGCAAACTCATCTACGGACCTGATGTTCGGGAATCGCAAATCGCATGCCCTCGGGCTCAGGGGATGACTCACGTGGCATCTTATCAGCTTGCTTCTTTGACTTAGGTGCCATGATCTGCAAAATTTAAATGAAATTGATCAAACAAGTTGATAAAACAATGCTACAGAAATGCACATGGTCGTGTGGAATTTCCGCACGCCCGTGTGGATTCACGGGGTATGAGAAACGCACGGCCATGCATCAACAATCCAAAAATACAACTTAATAATACTTAAAACTTCATTGTAAACATAAATTATCGTTCCAATTGAAGAAACAAAGCATTATTGACCAGATTAATCGATAGAAAATACGAATTAACGAAGAAGATAATGAAAAAGGATTTACCGACGAGGAGGAGTGAGAAAATGAAGAGCCGGCCGAAAAACTTCGCTAAAATCCTACCAAACTGATGCTATGGACTCGGAGAGTGCTGTGAGAGTATTTTCAAATAAAAAGGAGTCATGAAGAGGGAGAGGAATCATTCTCTTTTAAATGGAACTCGCGACTTTTGCCATTATGTGCGTCCACACGGGCGTGCGAAAATTACACACGCCCGTGCGCCAAACCCACAAGGGCAGACGCATGCCCCTGTGGCTTCCCTGGACATCTGAGAAAAATATCAAGTATTACACATGCCTGTGCAGAAATTCCCCACGGGCGTGGACGTTTACATGCTCAACTCACAGGGGCAGCCGCACGACCTTGTGTTTTCTCGGTATGGAGGGAACACCCTGCAGAGATTCGCACTGGCGTGCGGAAATTACCCACACCCATGTGTGGTTCACAAGGTCACCCACAGGGGTGAGTCCAGGCCCCTGTGTGCTCTCGTGGAAATCTGCCCAACTCTGCAAGAGTTTACACGCCCGTGCGGAAATTACCCACGGGAGTGCGCCAGTTGCATGGTCGTTCACAGGGGCAGCCACACGCCCTTGTGCCTTCTCTGGATGAGCTCGCAGTATACACCCACGGGCGTGTGGAAATTCCATGTGCCCGTGTGTTTTCTCTGGGTGACCTAGAAAAACCTGCAGGCTCTACAGAACTATTCTGAACATGTTTACACACTCAGAGCCTGCTATATTATGCAAAATTTACCAGATAAAAACACAAAATAGAACTCAAATGACCAGACTTCGCCAACTCTCAACAATTAACAGTTTATTCAAAATAGAACTCAAATTCCAACAACAAAATCGCAGCACAAGCACTTAAAAATTGAAACACCAACAATTAACAGTTTATTCATGAAAACAAACTAAACTAAAAGGTGCGAGAACAATAAACACTTGGGTTACCTCCCAAGAACCGCTTGTTTAATGTCACTAAGCTTGACGTATCTTTCTTACCTCACGGGGGTTCATAAATGAAGGTTGCCCTCTTACCCATGGCTTGAAAGCATGATGAGCAAAATCTCTTGAGTGTAGAGGGTGTACTCTCAGGCTTCGGACCACCTAGCAATGGTTCGTCCAACTTCCTTGGATCATGTACGTCTCCAACAATCTTGGAGCATTTTCGGTGGCGTCTCCGAGCCCTCTTCATTTTTTGAGGCACCTTCTTCAAGATTCCCAGGGTAGATGTTCCTTCTCCAGTCAAACCAAGCATCATTACTTCTTCATTGCTCTCCTCTTGATCGAACAAACTTTCATATGGTTCCGGGTTGAACATTTCCTGCACATATTCATCAACAAGCTCATCAGTAGTATCTAGAAAATATAAAGTGTCATCGAAATCAAGAGAATGCCGCATGGCTTCAGCAAGGTGGTATGTGAGCTTGTCATCTCCAACTCTCAATGTGAGCTCTCCGCAGTCCATGTCAATCAATGCTTTGGAAGTCCGCAAGAACGGTCTCCCAAGTATCAAGGGTACATCCGCATCCTCATCAACATCTAGCACTACAAAGTCAACCGGAAAAATGTACTTGTCCACCTTGACAAGCACGTTGACAAGGTCCCTTTGCGTATATCCCGCAAGTGCACGGGTTTGTCGAAGTAATAATCTCGGGTGAGCGGGTATTGAATCCACAGGGAGTAGGGAGTAAAGACAATTAATTCGATTCTTAGCTATGTGGAATATCAACAATGATAAGTGTGACAATGATTCAATTCTCAACAATTAAAAGCAACAAGTAAGAGAGCAAAAGTAAGGAGGAGGTAAGGCAATCGATAAAGATGGGGTACTCGGATGATGCTTCACCTAGGATAATCGCTACAAGTGCAAGAACTCTCTATTATGCTTCCTAATCAATGCAATGGTGAGTCTTGGAAATCATTCCATACATAGTCCCAAATCTAAGGTCAACTATGCCTAACTTTATTCATGTCCCAGAGAAGAGATTAAATAACCTCTCAACCTCGCATTCGAATAAAGTTGCAATGAGTTCTAGGAATTCCAGGTGATAAATCTCTTCCTAATTATAGACCTAACCCTTTGCTCCAGATGGAAGGTCCATAACCATAATTAAGCCCTCGATACTAAGATCCCCTCAACGCTTCACTCCGTTGCACACGCAACTAAGCCCCAGCGTAGATTCATCCCTTAGACCATTCACTCTATTATGGCCGCAAAGAACTCGAGGAATGGAGGTAGAATCTATCACGTCGGAGGGGAAAGGGGACGCTCCTGTACCTCTCGACTCACCCTCTCAACCCTCTCCAACCTAGCTTTGTCTAACGCTCGTGGTGTGTCACTCACTCACAAGGTTACCAACAAGAACTTTCAACCCTAGAGTCACTCTAGGGGAAATGTTCAAACAATCAAGCATTCAAGGTTGGAACTCACAATAAACATCAATTTATTGAAAGCATAATAAAGAAGTTCAAAGAAACGAATACATCCTAGGGTTCAGAATCACCCAAGTACCCACTAGGGGTTTAGCTCTCCATGGAGCTAAGTACAATCAAAGAAATCGAATGTAAAAGCAATGAATCCATAAAGAAACCCCCTCGATGGTCGTGTCAATGGTCTTGTGGAGAGTGCTCTACTCGTCGCAAGGGATCCTTTGTCCGGCCTAGGATACACCTCGCCGGATCGATGCCGACGAAAGCTCTCCCAACAACCTTCTTCCAAATGACGCGCAATGTCGGAGCTGTAGAACCCCTCCAAAAACATAGCTAATACCCCTCAAAACCCAAGCCGAAGCCCTCTCGTAAGTTGGGGAAAAGATGAAGAAAAGAATACAAAAATCGTGGCTGATTCTTCTTTAAATAGGGCTGGAATCGGGCGACTACACGGGCGTGGATGCTCCACGTGCCCGTGCGAAGTTTCCACAGGGGCGTGGGTAATTTCCCCACGCCTGTGTGGATTCTCTGAGCCCGCTCATTTTCGCGGTGTGAGCGATGAATCGCTATAGTATGCTCGCTATAGTAGTATGCCAAAAATACTCCCCAACCACTTTTCATTGAGGTAACATAAACGGGCACACGTTTATGCCGTGGATATCTTTGCTTCTTCAATGATGGATAATTGATGGAGATATTGTTCTATGTGCATAAGTCGGAATGCTTGAGTGTGACTGCCCTTGTGCCGCTCCAAATGGGTGTGCAAACTCAAATACGGGGAGTTTGGCACACACTCTAGCATCTCACACCCGACTTATATCTTCGCGTTTGAACCTTAGCAATATTTCCTCCAAAATCGGTGCATTGTGATCCACATTGGATTCTTTACTTCATAATTGATTTCACAACCCTACCTGCATAAAAGTAACATAAAAACACACATATTAATGTAAAACCCGAGAAAAGTAATGCTCAACATAAGGAAAGAATGCTTCCCATTCATATCACAAAAGTACTTATCACACATCTTCAATGATGCCTCTCGGATGTCGTACCGTTCGGTCTGCCAATTGTAAAGTCATCCGAGTAGGCCTATCCTCCCCTAAGCCTAGCTTTTGGAAGAAAGTATATGGCATGACATTGATACTTGTCGCTGAATCCGCCAATGCCATTTCCTCACCTAAGTTGCCGATATTACACGGAATGATGAACCTTCTTGGGTCTTTCTTCTTGTTCGGCATGTTCTTTTGCAACACCGCCGAGCATGAAGCATCTAGCACCACTGAAGCACTCTCCTCCAATTTCCTCTTGTTGGTCAATAGGTCTTTTAGGAACTTCGCGTACTTAGGCATTTGAGCCAATGCCTCTACAAAAGGAATATTGATGTGGAGTTGCTTGAACAGACTCAGGAACTTCTTATACTGTTCATCCCCTTGGTCATTCTTCAATCTAGAGGGGTAAGGGATTCTTGGGTTGAATGGTGGGGGTGCCACCTCTTTCTCTTTGTCTACTCCCTTCTCAACCTCTACAACCTCGGGTGCGTATTCTTTTGGCTTTTCACTCGGAAGCCTCCCTTCAACCTCACGACCACTTCTCAAAGTGATCGCCTTCGCATGTTCTCTAGGATTGGTTTCCGTGTTGCTTGGTAAACTTCCATGTGGCCTTTCGGAGAGAGACTTCGCAATTTGCCCTACTTGATTTTCAAGGTTGTGCAAGGAGGCGATGTGATTGCGAAGTGTAGCCTCGACTGATTCAAACCTTGTATTTGCCGATTGAACAAATCAAGCCAAGTGCTTCTCCAAATCCGTCATTCAGGTTTCCAAGCCTGAAATTCTGTTTTCCACTTGAGGGGCTTGTTGCTATTCTTGGAAACCCAATGTCCCCATGGTCTTCTGTGGTCCTTGATTGCTCCATGAAAAATTGGATTGATTCTTCCAACCTGAATTGTAGGTGTTGTTGTATGGGTTCCCTTGAGGTCTCATGACATTACCTACAAAGTCAACGTTCTCAACTGAAGAAACATTACCAATGATGATTGGGCAATCAGAGGGAGCATGTCCTCCACCACAACTGGTGCAATTGGTCATAGCCGCAACTCTATTCGATTTATAAGATCTAGCTTCTTACTCAAACTCTCCACTTGGGCCGCCAATGAAGTTACCGCATCAATTTCATGGAGACCGGCCACTTTTTTCTTCTCCCTAGCATTCCACAGGTAGCTATTTAACCCTATTTCCTCAATCAATTGACGAGCCTCATCGGAGTTCTTACTACCTAAGGTATCTCCTACCGCCGCATCTAAGAGTTACCTTGTACTCGGGTTCAAACCATTGTAGAAGGTTTTAACAATCATCCACTCCGGGAATCCGTGTTGCGGACACTTTCACAGGAGTTCCTTGAACCTTTCCCATGTCTCAAATAGAGACTCCAATTCCAATTGCACAAAGGATGAGATCTCATTCCTAAGCTTTGCTGATTTTCCAGGAGGGAAATAACGGGCTAGAAAAGCTTCTACCAACTCCTCCCATTTAGTGATTGATGCTCTAGGTAATGAGTGTAGCCACTGCTTTGCTCTCCCCTTTAAGGAAAATGGGATGGCTCTCAATTTGATGGCATCATCCATCACACCATTTATCTTCAGCATGTCGCACAACTCGAGGAAGCTCTCTATGTGATCTGTTTGGATCCTCATCGACCCAAACCGTTGAATTGTGCGAGGCTCACTGCGACATATGGATGAATGCGGCTTTTAGCTCGAAGTTTTTGAGTGTAATTAGGGGACGCACAATACTTGACTGTGTTCCCAACACTGAAGGTCTGGCATAATCGGATAGTGTTCGTTGTTGCTCATTTTGTTCTGCCATGTTTTCAGATCCTTCTAGTTCCAAATTAACTGAATTACGCTATTCTTGCACAAGTTTTTTCCCTTTTCTTCTAAGTGTATGTTCAAGCTCAGGGTCTCCTTCAATCAATATTGATGGATTCCCTCAGGTCATAACCTGGAGCTGCACCAAAAAGAAAGAAAAAGACAATCATAATGATGATAAAATAAGAAGATATGAACTAGAACGTGTGGTGAAATACCTAAGAAAACAAAGTGCAAAGTATCTCTAAACGCCTAGCTCCCCGGCAACGGCGCCAAAAACTTGACAAGATCCCATTACGCATATCCCGCAAGTGCACGAGTTTGTCGAAGTAATAATCCCGGGTGAGCGGGTATCGAATCCGCAGGGAGTAGGGAGTAAAGACACTTAATTCCATTCTTAGCTATGTGGAATATCAACAATGATAAGTGTGACAATGATTCAATTCTCAACAATTAAAAGCAACAAGTAAGAGAGCAAAAGTAAGGAGGAGGTAAGGCAACCGATAAAGATGGGGTACTCGGATGATTCCTCATCTAGGATAATCGCTTCAAGTGCAAGAACTCTTTATTATGCTTCCTAATCAATGCAATGGTGAGTCATGGAAATCCTTACATACATAGTCCCAAATCTAAGGTCAACTATGCCTAACTCTACTCATGTCCCGGAGGAGAGATTAAATAACCTCTCAACCTCGCACTCGATTAAAGTTGCAATGAGCTCTAGGGATTCCACGTGATAAATCTCTTCCTAATTATAGACCTAACCCTTTGGTCCATGCGGAAGGTCCCTAACCATAAATAAGCCTTAGATACTAAGATCCCCTCAACACTTCACTCCGTTGCACGCGCAACTAAGCCCCAGCGGAGATTCATCCCTTAGACCATTCACTCTATTATGGCCGCAAAGAACTCAAGGAACGGAGCTAGAATCTATCACGTCAGAGGGGAAAGAGGACGCTCCTGTACCTCTCGACTCACCCTCTCAACCCTCTCCAACCTACCTTTGTCTAACGCTCGTGGTGTGTCACTCACTCACAAGGTTACCAACAAGAACTCTCAACCCTAGTGTCACTCTAGGGGAAATGTTCATACAATCAAGCATTCAAGGTTGGAACTCACAATAAACATCAATTTATTGAAAGCATAATAAAGAAGTTCAAAGAAACGAATACATCCTAGGGTTCACAATCACCCAAGTAGCCACTAGGGGTTTAGCTCTCCATGGAGGTAAGTACAATCAAAAGAAATCGAATGTAAAAAGCAATGAATCCATAAAAGAAACCCCCTCGATGGTCGGGTGTCGATCGTCTTGTGGAGAGTCCTCTACTCGTCGCAAGGGATCCCTTTGTCCGACCTAGGATACAACCTCACTTTGGATCGATGCCGACGAAAGCTCTCCCAATAACCTTCTTCCAAACAGCATCGCGATGTCGAGCCGTAGAACCTCTCAAAAAACCTAGCCAATACCCCTCAAAACCCTAGCCGAATCCCTCTCACAAGTTGGGGAAAAGATGGAGAAAAGAATACCAAAATCGGGGCTGAATCGGCTTTAAATAAAGCTGGAATCGGGCGACTCCACGGGCGTGGACGGTACACGCGCCCGTGCGGAATTTCCACATGGCCGTGGATAATTTCCACTCGCCCGTGTGGATTCTCTGTTTCTCAGATTTCTCAGCCGGCTGTGAATAGTGCATGCTACAGTGCATGCTACAGTGTGCTACAATGCTCTTCTACAGTCTTCGTTCTGAATAACTTCCCAATTCTATATTTTCATTGGGGTAACGCAAACGGGCACACATTTACATCGTGAATCACTTGCTTCTTCAATTATATACATGTTGGTGGAACTCTTGTTCTTATGTGCATAAGTCGGAATGCTCGAGTGTGACTGCCTTTGTGCCCCTCGAAATGGATGTGCTCACTCTAATGCGAGGAGGTTGGCACACACTCTAGCATCTCACACCTGACCTATGTCTTCACGTTTGACCCTTAGCAAGATTTCCTCCAAAATAGGTGCATTATGATCCGCATTGGCCTATTTCCTTCATACTCGGCCTCACAACCCTACCTGCATAAAAGTATCATAAAAACACACATATTAGTGTAAAAAGCTGAGAAAAGTAATGCTCAACATAAGGAATGAACACTTCGCATTCATATTGCACAAGCACCTATCAACCATAGACACTAATACCGAGGGGGTTTTCCTATGGATTACTTACATTTACTTTCGATTTCATTGTTGATTGTATTGTGCTCCGTGGAGAGCTAAATCCCTAGTGGGTACTTGGATTTTGTAAACCCTAAGATGTTATTGTTTCTTTGACCTTCCATTATGCTTTCCTTAATTGATGTTTTTAATTAAGTTCTAATCTCGAATGCTTGTTGAATGATCTCTCCCCTAGAGTGACACTAGGCTTGAGAGTCAATATTGGTAATCTTTGTGGATGGGTGACACGCCATGAGGTTTAGATAAAGCTAGATTGGAGAAGATTGAGAGGGTAAGTTGAGAAGTAGCAGAGCATCCCCTTTCCTCTCTTGTGTGATTTATCCTATCTCCATTTACTAGAGCTCTTTGTGGTTATAATAGAGTGAAGTGCTAAGGGATGAACTCCGTTGTGGCTTAGTTGCGCAAGCCACAGAGTGAAGCGTTGAAATGACTTTAGTATCTGGGACTTAATTGTAACTATAGATCTTTCGCCTGGACCAATTGATTTGATCTAAATAAAGTAATAGTGTTTATCAGTTGGAATCTCTAGAACTCCATGCAACCTTGTGCAGTATGATGTGTTGAGACTGAGCGATTTCTCCGCCGGGACATAGTGTAAGGTTAGTCATGGTTGACCTTAGGTTTCGGACCTTGTGCCTTAGGATTTCCACTACTCATTAAGCATTAATTAGGAAGTATAATGGCAGGTCTTGCACTTGATGCATAATTCTTAGGGGGAGCATTATCCGAGTACCCCACTTCTATCGATTGTCTTATCTCTCACTTACTTGTGCCTCTCATTCTTGTTTTTTTATTTCTATTTACATCACATCTTATCAACACAATAATTATTCATCTTCACTCAGTTAAGTAGCAATTTAGGTATGTTTATTCCCTACTCTCTGTGGATACGATACCACATTCACTTGGGATTTATTACTTTGACAAACCCGTGCACTTGTGGGTCACACGTAAGAGGCATTGTCAGAGATGCTCAAGATTAATGGAGTAACAGATGATGCTATAAAGTTCAGGGCCTTCCCATTTTCCTTTAATGGGAGAGCAAAGCAATGGCTACATTCATTATCTAGAGAATTGATCACTACATGGGAGGAGATGGTAGAAGCTTTTCTTGCCCGATATTTCCTTCTAGGAAAATCTGCGAAGCTTAGGAATAAAATATCCTCTTTTGTGCAAAAAGAATTGGAGTCTCTTTTTGAGACATGGGATAGGTTCAAGGAACTCTTGTGGAAATGTTCTCAACATGGGTTCATCGAGTGGATCATTATTCAGACATTCTATAGTGGGTTGAACCCAAGCATGAAGCAGTTACTCGATGCTGCAGCAGGATGTACCTTAGGAAGCAAGACCTCCGAAGAAGCCCGACATCTCATCGAAGAAATAGCTATAAACCGTTATCAGTTGAACACACGAGACAGAAAAGAAGGTAGCCGGACTTCATGAGATCGATGCAGTCACATCATTGGCTGCCCAGGTTGAGTCATTGAGCAGGAACTTAGACACCCTAACTTCTCCTAGAGTGGTGGCCGCAATAAGTTACACTGGGTATGGGGGAGGACCTGGGCCATCTGATTGCCATATTTTGATTTGTGGTACTACTTCTGTGGAACAGGTTAATTTTGAAGATAATGTAATGAAAGGTCAAGGAAATCCGTGTAGCACGACCTATAATCAGGGGCGGATGAGCCACCCAAACCTTTCGTGGAGTAATCAAGGGCAACAGAAGACTATGGCACCACCGGGTTTCCAACCACAATAACAAGCCCCAACATGGATAATAGAGTTCCAGGGTTGAGAAAACCTAATGACCGACTTAGATAAGGCTTTGACCAGGTTCATTTGAAGATCTGATACAAGATTTAAATCGGTTGAAGCCATACTTCACAACCACACCGCATTATTGCACAACTTGGAGAATCAAGTGGGCCAAATTACGAAGTCACTCTCAGAAGGATGATTGCTTCCCCGCAAGTGTACGGGATTGCCAAGTAATACCTCGCATGAAGACACGAGGATCGTATTCCACGGGGCTAAGGATCTCCTATTACTCCTTCTCAAGCTATTATCTAGCCTAAGATCTCAAGTGATGGATTTTTACACTACTAAATGTAATTAAAGCTAAAACGAGATTATGACCAAATTAGAGAGAACAAGCAATAAGCAATCAAGAAAATCAATGAGGTGCAAAGGCCTATGGATGAGGATCCCCTTGAGGGGTTATCATGCAGCATGGATGATGATCTAAAGATGCAAGGGTAAAATGGACCATGAGATTCCAAGATTAGAACAACCCCAATTTCTCGGCGATTGAACCCTAATCCCATATGAACATGGATAGGAATTTCTTCCAAATCCACATTCCTATGATTGCATTAAGTACGAGGAAATCTCACTTAGGATTAAACCTACTCTTCTTTGGATTAAACTTACATGGAGGGCTACCAAACAACCAATTTCTCGGTATGATGATACAAGCATCCCCTTATAATCCATTCATGACCTAATACATTCGAGCAAGTTACATCTATATGCATCATTCATAAATGAGCTATGGATTTCTCCTTAGTGTAGCACTTAGCATGAAAACAGTGGATTAAATCTCAAAATTACCCAAGCATGGAATTAACAAGTTATCATCCAACATACATGATAAAATCCCCCAAGGTTCACCAACACCCGGTGGCCTTAGGGGTCTAGTGTGTCATCATCCCACAACATGCAATACAAACAAACAAAACATGAAACAAAAGCATAAATAACACTCCCTAGATGAAATGGTGAAGGAGGAGGTGAAGAATGTGCCGAATGACGCTTTACCCACCAAAGGAGTGCCAAATGACGCTTCCTCTAGCCACGGGTCTCCTTCCTTCAAATCATGGTAAGTCTCCCCTTTAATGATGTTGCCTTCTTGCCTTGAGAGTCTTGGACCTTGGGCTTGAATGATCTTCTAGCTTCTTTGCCCTTCTTCTCCTTCCCAAGGTCGCCCAAAATCCCCCAAGTGATCTCCCCAAAGTCGGCCAAGAAAAGGTCCAGCCAAAAGTCCCTTTTTTCTGCCTAAAAGTTGGTATTTATATCCCCGAGGCATACGGATCGTATGGGGGTCGTATGGGGGTCGTATAGCACCCAAAAAACCTAGATTCGCGATCCATACGGGGTGCATATGGCCCCCATACTGGGTAGCATGAAAATCTGGGCAGACACTCCAAAACAATCCGCTACCATAGTGCATATGGCCCCCATACTGGGTAGTATGGGGGTAGTATGAAATTCCTGTTTTCTTCTCTTTTCGCCCAAATGATATCTTCTTGTTCTCCATGGCTTCCTTATGCCCTACAAAGCAAATAATAGACGATTAAGCGCAAAATGGGCATCAAACCTCACAAAATACATGCGAAGTGAATACGATATATACATGAAAACATCTAAATTTAGACACTTATCAAATATCCCCACACTTAAGGTTTGCTTGTCCCCAAGCAAACAACTCATGAAAAACAAAAGAGGCGAGAAGTAGCTAAATGCATTACCTCGGCATCAAGTAAATATAAGACTCCAAAAAGCAATGGACAATGATACATAGATGTTGAGTCATAGTCAATAAAGCATAATAAAAAAATATCTGTCTCACCCCTTATATATACATGCGGTGTAAGTGAATCTTATATCTCATATGCCCTGATACGGTCTAGCCTAAGGACTTCAATCGATACGACTCTAAATGCTAATCACTCCACTTACAAAAGAATACTAAGTCTTAAACTACTAAGTCCTACTTCAATGGCCAAATAAGATCCTTCTAAATCTATAGCTCGAAACTAAATCCACTTTCATCTCAAAACCTTTGGTAGGTACTCACATAGATCATTAGAGTTTTTATTTTCATTTCATCATTCATTTCTTTTGTTTTTGTTCTCAAGTCCGACTAGCGTAGACTACACCAACATCATTTTGAAATATTTCTGGAGGGTGCACATGCTGGTTAGGCACAAGAGCCACCCAACTACTCAATTACAGTCTACATAGACACATTCATGCTTCAGAAGCAGAGGAATACTGACATAGACTCATTTTTTTTTGTTTTCTTTTTCATTCATTTCATTTTTTCCATTTTTTTTTCACATTCACCCTAGATCACATCTTCAGAGTACTCTACATGACACAAAGCTAGGATTAGCTCAACAAGACTTAGAAGGTCTTAAGAGTCCATTGAAGGAAAGAACTTAGTGTTCTAAGGCCAAGTACTCAAAGTAGTGTGTTACACATACAAGAGAGTTAGAGAGTAGTCACATTGGCTATTCCGGGGCATCGACAAAAAAATCGGTGCACATGACAATACTAGGGGTAAAAAGCGAGTTCAATAAAGCATAGAAACAAGTAACTCACATCAATCATTAGTCCAAGCTAAAAGAATCTTACAAGAATGAACAAAGCCATCATAGGTAACACTAGCATGTAGCAAATGATCCTAAAACATGAAATACACCCATCCTCACACTTAGTGGTGTACATTGCCCTCAATGTACACTAATCATGAAAAATATGCAAGATGAAGGAATCCAAATAATAAAGGAGGGTGAAAATGAACTCCCCGGTTCAACTTGTGCTCGTCGTGAGGTAGGACGTGAGAAAATGTGTGGTGAGCAAGACATGTCCCGTCCGACCTCCATTAAAACCAGGAAAGCCACCAAATTCCCTTAATGCCATGCTAGGCAAAAAGGGGACATCATCATTACACAAAGATTTAAAAATACAAGCACAAGGGGAAAACTAGAGAGTAGTCAACAAAAACACAAAGATGAAAATAAACTAAAGTACAACAACACATGTCGGTAGGGTAGAACCATGCCAACTTAACAAAATACAAAAGAAAGCAAGCAAAAGTAAACAATATTTGTCCAAGCTCCAACAAGCTGCTACTCATCACTATCTGGTGCTGGTGGTGGTGGCATGGTGGTAGAAGAAGTGGCTACAGTGTCCGAGGATGAACCATAGTAGGAAGTGATGAAACGGTGAAGATCTGCCTCGAGCCGGCGCTGTCCCTCAATGATCTGGTAAAGTTGGCAATGAATCTCATGATACTCCTAACGCACACCCCGGACCTTGCCCTCAAGCCCCTCAGTCTCATGTCAACGTCAGGTAAAGATGTAGCGCCGGGGGTAGGAGCAGGCGTGCCCTCAGGGTCTAACTACGTGTGCTCGATCGTCACTAACTAGACTCACCGGTGGCACGGTGGCGTGTGGAGTGCACCACGTGCAACCATTAAGCCTATCGCCAGTATGTGGGTTGGTCCGAGGGTGCTGCACCTCCTACAGCGGTCATGCCTCGCGTGCGCTCAAGTAAAACCCATGCCCAGCGGATCAATCTAGTCACATAGGGCCCAATAAATATATCTCCCAATCGTGTATACGAGCCCTAGTGAAGAAATGCATCGGCGACAAGGTGGCCATGGTTAGTAGGGTGTCGCTCGAAGATGCCATACATCGTATAAATATTGGCTTGAGTCACAACCCCCTTGCTATCTGTCCGGCCCCAAATGGATCGAGCAATCAAAGCGTGAATGAATCTGTGTGTGGGGTCAATCATGCGTGAGGCCTTTCGTGTTTGATCATCACCCGCCAAAGTCGCCCAATAGTTGCTTCGTCCCACTCCACTTGGGAGATCAAGCTAAAGACGCTTACCGGGCATGGAGTTGATAAACTCATCATCATAAATCCCTAAGTACTTGGCAAAATCCAAGTGGTGCATAGTACACTTCTGTCCAAAAGCTTTAAAATGGATGGTGATAATTTTCCTATTCCACACGGAATCTCCATCTTGTTGTGCCTCAAATGTACTCAAAACCTCCAAGGTTAATTGATGAAAGATTGGCTCATTTATGGCAAAAAGCTTGTCCCAACAATTTTTTGATAGCCATTCCCTTACTTGACTTGCAATTCCAAGGTTCTCCACAAGTCCCCACTCAAGGTAGCACAATGTTCAAAAATGATTTTTGTTTTCGATCGATCATATCTCTCGATGATGGGATAACTTGAAGGCGGGCTCATCGGGTGTAGAGGAGGGCCCGGTGGTCCTTGGGCACTTGGGCCTGGCGGTTTTGTGTTAGAGCATCCCTACAATGAAGATAAACTTTGTTCGGGAGCTCATAGGGATACAAGATAAAGCAAAAGAAAATGCTAGAGGTAGAGGAAACACGTGAAAAATCAAAATTTTAAGGTCATACGGCCGTATGGGGGACGTATGGTCACCATTCATGCTGCAAGAGTCTCCCCTATATTCAAAACATCAAAAAATATTTTACATAAAATTGAAGGAAAATTCATCCATGATATTCACATCATTCAAACCAAGAAAAAATGCTAAAGAAATCCCACACAAAATCACCAAGAATGCCCAAGAAATGAGAAAAGATAAAAACTAGGGGCATAGAAAAAGTATCTTGGCGAAATCTTGAGAAAAATAAGCTTTTAAACTTGGGAAAACCACTAGATCGACATCTCAAATGGATGAGGAGAATATTTAGGAGGAAAAATGAGGAGATTTGGCCAAGTAATGAGTGAGAAAGAAGAGAGAAAAGAAAAGAATGGAAGAAAGAGAGAGAGAGAGATTATATGGGGGGCCCGAGCCCATCGGCCCACCCAGTATGGGGGCCGTATGGGCCAAGAAGGCCCTCTCGGCTGAGGGGCCTCCCATTGCGGATGGCCCCATATGAGGGGCCGTATGGGGGCCGTCTCTGACGGCACGAGAGCCTCGTGCTCGTCTCGGGGCGGCCACTATCTGGCCCTAATAAGGCCATATAACCATTAAAACCAATTAAAACTTTGAAAACCTGCCCCAAATGATGAAAAATGATATAGCAAAGCTCGAAAGACTCCTCCAAAAAAATGAGTGAATTGAATAAAAGCGATGATCTAGTGCATGAATTAACACCTAAATATGAGTTCTCAAGAAGTTGCACAAACATACCACAATTAAAAGCGATGAGAGCACTCACGCCAAGTTTGTGAGCATGAACTTATTCAAAAAGTAAAAACAAGTCTAAGAAATATGAGAATTGAAAATGAACTAAGACCTAGAATACGAAAAATGCAAGCAAACACCACCGAACACTTGGGTTGCCTCCCAAGAACCGCTTGTTTAACATCACGAGCCTGACGTACCTCATTCCTTACATCATCTGGGTTCAAAGAGTTTGATGCCACCCCCGGTTTCCTTTGTAGCATTGTTTCGTCCCGGTAAATTTAGTGACAACATTGAAAAGACCTCAAATTGTTCATGAGTAGAGAGGGGTGAAAAATTTACCTTTCCTCAATGAGAGGTGGGGTGATGAAGCTTGTTACCTTTCTTCTTTCTCCCATGAATCTCCCTCCACATCTTCTTCAGAAATTACTCTTTTTTTTCTTTTTCCTTAGCATTAGTGCAAGACACCCTCTTTTTTGGTTGCTTCAAATTATGAATTTTAGGATGTTGGTGAGGCTCTCCTTGTTCTTCATTCTCCAACCCTCCTAAGTAATCATCCAAGGGATTTATAGAGAGCACCTCCTACACACAATCAAAAATCAATCTATTAGTTTCATCAACAAAGTAAAGTGTGTCATCATGATCTAAAGAATGTTTCATGGCGGCCTGCAAAGTGTACACCACTTCCTCTTCTCCGACTCTTAACGTTAACCTTTCTCCTTTCAAGTCAATCAAGGCACCCGAGGTGTTGAGGAATGGTTGGCCAAGAATCAGTGGTATCTCCACATCTTCATCTATGTCCATGATGACAAAATCCACGGGAAAAACAAATTTGTCCACTCGGACAATTACATCTTCAACAATCCCACGATGTTTTCTTGTTGATCGATCTGCTAATTGTAAGGTCATCCTCGTGGGCCTCAACCCATCCAAGCCAAGTTTCAAATACATGGTGTAGGGCATCATGTTTATGCTAGCCCCCAAATCCGCTAGAGAATTTTCTTGGATTCCACCTTCAAGCATGCACGGGATAATGAAGCTTCCCGGATCTTTCAACTTTTGTGGGAGCTTCTTTTCTAGAATGGCCGAGAAATTCCCCGTAAGCGCAACCGTGCCCTCTTCCTCTAACTTTCTCTTGTTTGTGAGGAGCTCTTTTAAGAACTTGGCATATTTCGGCATTTGAGTCAACGCTTCAACTATCGGGATGTTAAAGTGAAGTTGTTTGAAGATGTTGACGAATTTTCTGAAATGAATATCCTCCTTGTCATGCTTTAATCTTGTTGGATAGAGGATTGGAGGCTTGTATTCGGATGATTTTGACTGTCTTTGTTGTTGGGCCTTGTCATATTTTCCTTGATTCTTGTCTTCACTACTTTCTTCAACTAGCTTGGGGTCTCCCCTGGAGGCTACCCCACTTTTCTTGACACTTGAGTCAACTTTGACCCTTGTCTCCACTTGCCTCCCGCTTCTAAGAGCAATGGCCTTTAAGTGCTCCCTTGGATTTTCTTCCATGTTACTTGGAAGACACCCTAGAGGACATTCAGAATTTGCCGTTGCGAGTTCTCCTACTCTATGCTCAAGTGACTTCCCCGAAGCTTGGAGGTTTCCCAAAATACAACCTATCTCGATTAGGCATTCGGCGTGTTGAGTGGTGAGCATTCACCTGCCAAATTGTGCATCCATGATATTGGTTAGGCTATTGAACCTGTCATTAGTACTAAGCATAAACTTGGCAAGGACCTCTTCAGTAGAAAACTTTCTCTCCAATGCCGGTTGTTGGAATTGAGATCCTTGAGGTGGTGCACCTCTTTGTTCTTTGTTGGCCTTGGTTCCATGAAAAAAATTTGGGTGGTTCTTCCACCTGGATTATAGTGACAAGATCCCTTGCGTATATCCACTAAGTACATGGGTTTGTCGAGTAATAATCCGGGTGACGGTGTATCGAATCCACGGGGAGTAGGGAGTAAAGACACTTAATTTGATTCTTAGCTATATGGAATATCAACAATGATAAGTTTGACAATGATTCAATTCTCAACAATTAAAAGAAACAAGTAAGAGAGGAAAAGTAAGGAGGAGGTAAGGCAATCGATAAAGATGGGGTACTCGGATGATGCTTCACCTAGGATAATCGCTACAAGTGCAAGAACTCTCTATTATGCTTCCTAATCAATGCAATGGTGAGTCGTGGAAATCCTTACATACATAGTCCCAAATCTAAGGTCACCTATGCCTAACTCTATTTATGTCCCGGAGGAAAGATTAAATAACCTCTCAACCTCGCATTCGAATAAAGTTGCAATGAGCTCTAGCGATTCCAAGTGATAAATCTCTTCCTAATTATAGACCTAAAACTTTGGTCCAGGCGGTAGGTACCTAACCACAATTAAGCCCTAGATACTAAGATCCCCTCAACACTTCACTCTGTTTCATGCGCAACTAAGCCCCAGCGGAGATTCATCCCTTAGACCATTCACTCTATTATGGCCGCAAAAAACTCAAGGAATGGAGGTAAAATCTATCACGTCGGAGGGGAAAGGGGACACTCCTATACCTCTCGATTCACCCTCTCAACCCTCTCCAACCTAGCTTTGTCTAATGCTCATGGTGTATCACTCACTCACAAGGTTACCAACAATAACTCTCAACCCTAGTGTCACTCTATTGGAAATGTTCATAAAATAAAGCATTCAAGGTTGGAACTCACAATAAACATCAATTTATTGAAAGCATAATAACGAAGTTCAAAAGAAAGCGAATACATCCTAGGGTTCACAATCACCCAAGTACCCACTAGGGGTTTAGCTCTCCATGGAGCTAAGTACAATCAAAAGAAATCGAATGTAAAAAGCAATGAATCCATAAAGAAACCTCCTCGATGGTGCGTGTCGATGATCTTGTGGAGAGTCCTCTACTACGTCGCAAGGGATCCTTTGTCGAGCCTAGGATACACCTCGCCGGATCGATGCCGACGAAAGCTCTCCCAATAACCTTCTTCCAAATGATGCGCGATGTTGGAGCCATAAAACCTCACCAAAAACCTAGCCAATACCCCTCAAAACCCTAACTAGAAGCCCTCTACTTAAGTTGGGGAAAAGATGGAGAAAAGAATACCAAAATCGGGGCTGAATCAGCTTTAAATAGGGCTGGAATCGGGCGACTCCACGGGCGTGTACGGTACACATGGTCGTGAATAATTTCCACACCCCCGCATGGATTCTCTGTTTCTCTGATTTCTCGACCCAGTTTGTGAGCAGTCTTTTGCTACGATTGCATGCTACAATGTTGCTACAATACTCTTACTGAGGTCTTAAGTCACGAATATCTTCCCAATTCTATATTTTTCATTGGGAGTAGCATAAGCGGGCTCACGTTTACATCGTGAATCACTTGCTTCTTCAATTATATACATGTTGGTGGAACTCTTGTTCTTATGTGCATAAGTCGGAATGCTCGAGTGTGACGCCCTTGTGCCCCTCAAATGGATGTGCTCACTCGAATGTGAGGAGGTTGGCACACACTCTAGCATCTCACACCTGACCTATGTCTTCGCGTTTGGACCTTAGCAAGAAAAGTAATGCTCAACATAAGGAATGAACACTTCGCATTCATATCGCACAAGCACTTATCAAACTTCCCACACTTAAGCTTTTGCTTGTCCTCGAAAGCAAACATTAAAAACATCTTGTGCATCAATGAAGAAAATATTGAAAGTTCTTGGCCTTAGGTTCACGAGGGCATACAGAAAGTATTCCACAAGTAAGGAAAAATTTCAACACTAAATACGAAAAAAATCAATGCTCTAACTAAAAAAACTTGAATAAAAAGGACAACAAACCTGAATTTTATGTATGTGTGTGAACTCACTCAAAACAACCCAAAATATACTTCTCAAAGTTCTAAGTACAAGGGACTTATTTATCTACAAAAAGTGACAAAAAAATTTTTAAAAGATGGTAGTAGCTTGACACATCCTCTAAGGTAGCCCTTTCCAAAGCGGTCGCTAAGGTGGCTTTCACACTTTCGAGGTGGTAGCTCTTTCTACCCAAGTGGTAGCTTTCACTCATCCTATGAGATAGCTCTTTCTCTCATTAGGGCATAACTAGTATCCGACTTGTGAGAGTAGCTTCATACTTCATGGGTGGTGGCTATTTCCACTAACAAATACAAATAAACAATAAAACTATTTTTGTGCCATTTTGAATTTTAGTAAAAGTAAACCTATCTAGTCCCTTTAACATCGAACATGAGTTTCCAATAGAGTTCGAGAGAGTGAGTAGTGCACTAAGTGTAAACATCGAGGCAAAAATTCCTAAACATTCAAGCAAGAACTAGAGCATGAAAACATTCAATGTTAACAATTCTCCTAGACATAAGAATACAATCATTGCAACTAAGGTGAACCGCCATTGGCTATGTGAGCATATATCAATCAAAAAAACAATAGAAAAAGATATGCGCGTTCGAAACTCCCCCACACTTAAGTTGTACATTGTCCTCAATATACACATGCATGCAAACTCAAAATATATCATTCAAAAATAGATGTGGGAGAAGCAATCAAAACAATACTCCCCTGACTCCTAGTGTTGCGTTTGATGAAGCTAATTCATTGGGAGTAGTGTTCCAATGGGTTTGTGAAGCTCACACGGCCAAGTCTGCAGACTTACCTTAGCCGTACCCATGACTAAGTCTTAATTCCCAAGATGACAAGACCATACTGCGCGCATACGAGGGGGTTCAGTGAAGCTCAAGAAAAACAAAAATAACTCGATAAATGCAACATAACATAAACTCAGAAGGAAAAATCCTTTCTGACTGAACATGTCTAAAAACAAGAAAATATAATAGAGTGGGTCCTCTGGTGCTGGGGTCAAGGATGGAGGTGCTGGAGGAACTGGCGGGGCCTGAAGAGTCCTCGGCTACAGGACAAATGATGAGGCAACGTCTCGCTCTAGTATCTGCTGTAATATGTCGAAATGTGCCATGAACTCTGTATACTGAGTGGCCTGCATAGCCCGAATCTCGTTAACCTCAGCTCGGACCACTCCTATAGCATTCTCGAGCCTCTCAAAGCGATCATTGGCTCGAGATGATGAAAACATACGCACTGGGGTGGTCCTCGGCTGCTGGAGGTGCCTCGGTCTCCATCGATGCTGGCTGAGGCTCGGGGGCGGGCTGAGATGCTCCGGCTTCATCACCCTCATCCTCAGCTATCTCTAGGACTGGTAGGACTAAAGCAAAGACCCCTGTCCGAACCCTGTGGACCATGCCCATCAACCGTATAGTCTCTAAACTTAGCGGAGCGGGTACACTCGTCTTCTCAGCCCCGCGAATCGAATCCAAGAGACCCATGCCCAACACTAATCTCATAATGTAGGGGCCCGAGAAGATCGCTCCCAATCTAGCATAGAGTCCCTGGTGCCTGATGTACTCTGCCAGAATGTGCCCTAAATGAATCCATACGCGCTCTACCATCGAGTATAAGTACAGCAGCTCCTAACGGCTGAAAACACTTGTACTGTCACTGCGGCCATTCACCGACCTACTCATGATGGCGTGCAAATATCTGTATGCAGGTCGGGAAAGGTATGTGGCCTTGGACACCCCTGGCTCGTACTGACCATGACCACATAGTACTCTGTAAGCTCTCTGCTGAGGTCGAGGGTTCGGAGGATAATCAGTAGGCAACTGTGCATACTCCTCTGTATCCGTGAATGCTTCCTCGTACAAGCCAAGTAGGACGGAAAACTGCGTAATGCTCAAGGTATGGTGGCATCCAAATACTCTGAACTGAATGGTGTCCAAAATGTTGAAGCTCGAATACGCTCTATCAAACTCGAATGAGGATAGCACCTCCAGTGCAAACTCTCGGATGGCTGGCTCTCTAATCGTCAGCAACTGCCGCCAACCACCTTCTGAAACTAGATCCTCGATCTCATCGGCAAACTCATCTCCCTTCTGAAGCTCCCGCAATATAGTCGTGTCTAAAAATCGAGTTTGTCCGAAACGGAGTCTCGACAAGCGCTCATAACGGACCTGATGTTCGGGAATCGCAAATCACATGTCCTCGGGCTCAGGGGATGACTCACGTGGCCTCTTATTATCTTGCTTCTTTGACCTAGGTACCATGATCTGCAAAATTTAAACGAAATTGATCAAACAAGTTGATAAAACAATGCTACAGAAATCCACACGGTTGTGTAGAATTTCCATGCGCTCGTGTGGATTCACGAGGCGTGAGTACCCATGCGACCACACATCAACAATCCAAAAATACAACTTAATAATACTTCTAACTCGTTTCTAAACATAAATTATTGTTCTAATTGAAGAAACGAAGCATTATTAACTAGATTAATCGATAGAAAATATGAATTGACGAAGAAGATGATGAAAAAATATTTATTGACAAGGAGGAGTGAGAAAATGAAGAGTCGGCGGAAAACTTCGCTAAAAATCCTACCAAAGCGCTATGGATTCGAGAGAGTATTGTAAGAGTATTTTTCAAATGCAAAGGAGTCGTGAAGAGGAGAGGAATCATCCTCTTTTTAAATAGAACTCGCGACTTTTTGGTGTTACAGTACATACACGCAGTGGTGCGGAAATTACACGCCCGTCGCCAAACCCACAAGGCGAGAGACACGCCCACTGGCATCCACTGGACATCCGAAAAATATCAAGTCTTATACCGCGAGTGCGGAAACTCCCCGCAGGCGTCGACATTTCATGCTCAACTCACGAGGACGGCCCTGCGCACTGTGTTTCTCGGGATGGAGGAACACCACATGAGAGATTACTGCAGGCGTGCAGAAATTACCCACGCCCGTGTGTGGTTCACAAGGTCACCCACAGGGGGGACGAGTCCAGGCCCCTGTGTGCTCTCGAGAAAATCTTCCCAACCCTGCGAGGGTTTACGCCCGTCGGAAGTACCGCAGGCGTGCGCCCGGTTGCATGGTCATTCCTAGGGGTAGCGCATGCGCCCTTGTGCCTTCTCGGATGAGCTCGCGGTATACACCCACAGGCGTGTGGAAACCCACTGCGCTGTGTTTTCTCTGGATGATTTAGAAAACCTGCAGGCTCTGCAGAACTATTCTGAACATGTTTACACACTCAGAGCCTGCTATATTATGCAAAATTTATTAGATAAAAAGACGAAATAGAACTCAAACAACCAGACTTCGCCAACTCTCATCAAAACACACAATGAATACTTTTAAAAATCCCACAACAAAATCGTAGCACAAGCACTTAAAAATCGAGACACCACCACTTAACAATTTAATCATGCAAACAAATTAAACTAAGAAGATAGGAAAACAGTAAACACTTGGGTTGCCTCCCAAGAAGAGCTTGTTTAACATCACTAAGGTTAACGTACCTTACCTTACCTCATGAGAGTTCATGGAGGAAAAATACTTCTCTATTGTCACTGCAAATTTATTCGCCATGGTATGGTTTGAGCCTATGTCCATTCACCTTGAATGTGCCCATATACGGATGACTAATCTCAATGGCTCCATGAGGTGAAACTTGGATTACTGATATCTCGGACTAGACCACCTTGATTTAAGTTTCCCAGGGAATAAGCGTGAGCGGGAGTTGAATAGTTGACACAGTGAGTCGACTTTGAAGTCTTTCGAGGGGTTTTAATATGCTTGTCATGCCACTTCGAATCCTTTCCTTATATATCCTTGCATTCTCATATGCCTTGAGCCTCTATTCATCTAGCTCATTGAGATGTAATATTCGTTGCTCTCCAGTTTGCATAAGTCGGGAATTCATCACTTTAATTTCCCAATACGCTTTGTGCTCTAACTCCACCGGTAAATGGCAAGATTTTCCATACACTAGATTATAGGGAGTGGTCCCTATTGGTGTTTTGTATCTTTGTTCTATGAGCCCAAAAGCATGTCGTCCAACCTTCGGACCAATCTAGTTTACCTTGTTCCTTTGTTTTACATAAGATTCTCTTGAGCTCTCAGTTTTGTAACCTCCAGCGCCCACTCGTTTTGCGGATGGTAAGGTGTCATGAGCGATGATGAACCCATAATGCTTTAACACTTTTCGTCAAATTGTGTGTTACAAAAATGTGTTCCCCGATCGCTAATGATAATTCTTGGAGTTCAGCGAGCAAAAAGAAATTCTTAATAAATTTCACGCAGTTCTTGCATCATTAGTTGGAAGAGCTTAGGCTTCCACCACTTGGAAACATAGTCAGCATACCAAAATGTATTGATTGCCATTGGACTTTGGAAATGTTCCCATGAAATCAATTCCCCATACATCAAACACCTCATAAAGTGCATAGGATTTTTGAGGCATCTCATCCCTCCATGATAAGTTTCCGAGCCCTTTGACAACTATCACATCGTAAAAAGC
Organism: Dioscorea cayenensis subsp. rotundata; assembly: GCF_009730915.1. NCBI lineage: Eukaryota > Viridiplantae > Streptophyta > Magnoliopsida > Dioscoreales > Dioscoreaceae > Dioscorea > Dioscorea cayenensis. The sequence goes on along the minus strand of NC_052471.1, from coordinate 6,536,554 downwards.
AATTGATGAACATGTTGGAATAAAAGTCGGCCCGTGAAAACCCGAGTAGCTAGAAGCTTCTGCGATTCGACTTGGCGCATGGTACCCTCACTGCTGGGCTGGTGACAATGTGCAATGATGTTTCCACCCTTCCTCCCTAGAAACACCTTCGCACCACCTAATCTACACAAATCTGGAACAAAGTACGGATCTTCCCGAGAAAAATTCTTAAGGTCCTTTGAAAAATTTCTTCTTACATTGAAAGCTTAAGCCACCTTCAATACCTTTCACGACGGATAGTTTGCAAAATCCATAAACCATGGGGTATCTTCGATTACGATTCACGTACCACATCACGAGATGTTCTTGAGGAAGAAATCATTAACCGTTGCTTGCGGTTCTTGCCCTCACAACCCTCTAATCTCGACAAATGGTGGCAACCACATTCTACGTCCCCTTTTTTTATCTTTGATTTCCATATTGAATTATTGCAACAACAATATCCACGAGATCAATCTTGGCTTCGCATACGCCTTGTTCATGAGATAGCGAGTGCATAATGATCTGTGAACACGGTAACATTAGATGGGATGAGATATGGTTTAATTTATCAAAAAGCATACACTCACGCTAATAATTCCTTTTTCACTAGTGGTGTAATTCTCTTGTGTACTTGTGAGAGTCTTGCTAGCATAATAGATTGGTTGAAATTGCTTATTTCTTCACGACCCAAAACCGCTCCCCTTTGCGTAATCACTAGCATCACACATTACTTGAATGGCTCATCTCACTTCGGTGTTGTTAGGATTAGTGCTTGCACTAACTTCTCTTTCAATATATTGAATGCATTCAGACAGTCATTTCTAAAGTCAAAAGGGTATCCTTCTCCGAGTTTGGTTAATGGTTGGGAGATTTTCGAAAAGTCCATAATAAATCTTACGTAAAAACCTCGTGACCCCAGCTGCGGATCCCTTTTTACATTCAGTAGGTGGTGGAAGCTTGTCAATTATCTCAATCTTACGCCTTATCCACCTCCATACACGAGAAATCTTATGTCCAGGACAATGCCTTCTTGTACCATAAAATGACACTTCTCCCGAGTTAAGGACGAGATTTGTCTCTTCACATCTCACTAATACTCTTTCCAAATTGTTTAAGGAAGCATTGAAAAGAGTCCCCGAACACTCGAAAAATCATCCATGAAGACTTCCATAATATCTTTGAAAGTCATCAAAAATTGTATAGTCATGCATGCTGAGAAATGTTGAGGGCGTTACACAACCCAAAAGGCATTATTCTATAAGCAAAGGTACCATAAGGGCAAGTAAATGTGGTTTTCTCACGATCTTAGAGACTATCGAATTTGAAAGTATCCGAAATGAAATCAGAAATAGTAGAAATTATGACCCGCTAGTCGCTCCAACATTTAGTCGATGAATGGCAGAGAAGTGATCTTTCAGTGAAATCATTTAATCTTCTATAATCAATGTAGACTAGCCAACGATGGCATCTTAGTGAGGATTAACTCATTCTTTTCATTCTTCACTACTGTTATTCCTCCATTTTTCGGGACAACTTGGGTCGGACTCACACTTGCTACTCGGATATAGGGGTAGAATAATTCCTGCATCCAAAGTTTTATTACCTCGCCTTAACAACCTCCTTCATGATTCGGGTTCAATCTTCCTAAGCTGGGTTGGATTACAGATTTATAGTCATCCTCCATTGAGCATCTTATGGGTGCGAGGAATGATGGATTTATACCCTTAATGTCAGGACATCTTCCATGCGATGGCTGATTTGTGCTTTTTCAACATGCTAACAAGCTTATCCTTTTTGGTCCGTAGATAAGTTCGACGCCTTACGATTATGGGGAGTTTAGAGTCCTCCATTAGGAATACATATTCCAAATGTCTTTGGAAGAGTTTTAAGCTCCGAGTTTTGATGGTTCAACAATTGATGGCCGTAAGCTACCCTCCTTCAATTATCAATCGCCTCGAAATCATTCGCCTCATGTTCACAGTTACTCTCTTCCTTTTCCACCTGGAAATCTATTTCTTTACAATCTGCAATGGATATCAATGTGTCCATTCCATAGAATTCCAAATTTAAAATAGCAACTCAAACTGAAAAGAGTTCTTGCTTCTAATCTTGATAGGAAGAATCAAACCTAGCAAGGATGCTTTCTACACTCTCCTCTAACTGGTCACTCATTGACACTGAAGTGGATTCCTCAAATTGCTTTATCAGATTATCTAATTCACAGCTTTGCCCTTGAATCCTGGCGATGTACTCTTCAACCGATTCTACAAATGGTTGTTGAGTTGTACATTGTCCATAGTAAAGAAACAACTACGATATGTCAGATTCCATGCAACTATTTGAACTTACGCTCTCGTGTTCAACCATTCTCATGATAGTATCAAATGATTCAAACATGTTAATCATTTTACGCAAGAAATAAGGAAAAATTAGAACAATGTAGAATAAGAAGATATGAAATGAAGTGTGGTGAAATAGCTAAATAAACAAAGTGCATAGTATCTCTAAAGCGCCTAGATCCCCGAGTAATGGCACCATAAACTAACCAAAGATCCCTTGCGTATATCCCGCAAGTGCAGGTTTGTCGAGTAATAATCCGGGTGGCGGGTATCGTTCGAAAGGGGTAGGTAAAGACATAATTCGATTCTTAGGTATGTGTAATATCAACAATGATAGTGTGATAATGATTCAATTCTCAACAATTAAAAAGCAACAAGTAAAGAGAGCAAGAAAGTAAGGAGGAGGTAGGAGAGCGATCGATATAAAGATAAAGGGTACTCGGATGATGGTTCACACTAGGATAATCACTTCAGTGCAACAACTCTCTATTATGCTTCTAAATCGATGCTTGATGGTGAGGCAGCTAAAGATCCTTACATACATAGTCCCAAATATAAGATCAACTATATGCCTAACTCTATTCATGTCCGGAGGAATAAATAACCTCTCAACCTTTCTACTCGATAAAGTTGCAATGAGGCTCTACGAGGTCAAAGGTGATAAATCTCTTCACGATGGAGAGTTCTAACTGGTTTGGTCAGTCCCCAACAATTAAGCCTAGATACTAAGATCCCTCAACGCTTCTTTCCGTTGCCGCAGCGCCTTCAGCCCAATTCTCCTTTAGTCCATTCACTCTATTATGTGGCATGAAGAACTGGGAGCAGGAGATAAGTCTATCACCCCGTCGGGAGGGAACTCTGTGCATCTGTTCAGCCTCTCGACCCTACTCAACCCACAGCTTTGTCTAGCAGCTGGGTGATTGTGTCTCGCTCTGAGGTTACCAACAAGAACTCTCCATGAAATGTCCTCATGGAAATGTTCATACAATCAAGCATTGAGGTTACAACTCACAATAAACATCAATTTATTGAAAGCATAATAAATAAGTTCAAAGCGAATACATCCTAGGGTTCACAATCGCAGTATATGAGGGGTTTAGCTCTCTGAGCTAAGTACAATCGAAATCGAATGTAAAAAGCAGCAGTCCCATGAGAAAACCCCCTGGGTGGTGGGTGTCGTGTGGTGCTGGAGAGTCGATACACTGGTGCAAGGGGATCGCTTTGTCAGGCCTGGGATTACCTTGCCGGATGGTCTTGGGCCAGCTGCTCCCCAGCCAGCCTCTTCCAACGTGATGTGGGAGCGTAAAACCTGCTCCAAAAACACAACCAATGCCCATCAAAACCCTAGCAGAAACCCTCTGCTTGAAGTTGAAATGTGGAGAAAAGGAGCCAAATCGAGGTGAATGGGGCTTTAAATAGGTGCAGATGGGCGGGTCACGGTGTATGGTCCCGCGCACGTCAATTTCACACCATGTGGATTCTACATTTCCTACGATTTCGTGGTGACGATCGCTACGATTGCATCTTTGAAGTTTGCTACAATGCTACGCTACGGAGTCTTGACACGAATAACTACAATTACGTATTTTCATCGTGTTAGCATAAGCGGGCTAGATTTAAATGCGTGAATCACCTTTGTTCAATGATACGTGAGCAATACGTAACCAT
>NC_052471.1:6491522-6531526 GCF_009730915.1 Dioscorea cayenensis subsp. rotundata | reverse complement strand
CTCACTGCAAGCACTCCATCCACTATACCACTCGCTATAGCCTCCATCACAGGTGCCATACCACTCGCTATGGAGCTCAACATTAACACTATTTAGGTTAGACAAACTCCATCAAGTATCGCGCCCTGGTTTTCTTCTCTTTTTTACCCGAATCATATCCTCGTGTCATCCATGGTATTCCCATGCCCTGCAAAGCAAATAACACATGATTAAGCACAAAACGAGCATCAATTCTAATGAAAATACATGCTAGAGGTAACAAATACATACACTCAAATACGTACATTTAGACACTTATCAAATAGCAGCACCATTAGAGGCTGAATATGTTATTGAGTATGTTACCATTATTGACATGCCCGTCACTGTGGAGAAGATCATAGATGATGTTTCCATGACTGCGGTTGATAAGATCATTGACTCTGTTGTCAACGAAATTTCGGTCACGGTGGAACCGGCGGCCGATAGTGCGGTATCGAAGGTGGACACAAGTCCTGAAGAACAAGAACCAGCTAAGGGTGTGTCTCACATTGATGTTGTTGTCGTGGTTGCGGCTGAGAAGATTATTAACTTTGTTGTCAATAAAATCATAGTCGCGGTGGAACGAGCGGCCGACAGTGCTGCATTGAAGGCAGACACAATCCCCCAACAACAAGAAGTATGTAAGGATATGTCTTCGGTTGATGCTGTTATCATGCCTGCATCGAAGGAAGATGCTTCTGGTGCTGCACACCAACAATCGTCAACAACAGTGCCACATGATGATCCCAAAATAGCTGTTGATGAGGGGCAAGGGAACGCCACCAAAAAAGCAATGAGAGATATGATCCTTGCCAACCAACAATATGAAGAACTTCGGATGAATGACTCTCTTAGGATTGTCGTGTGGATGAATGACTATCTCAGCATCACACGGTCCAGACTATTCACGCCGCTTGAGGGGAAAGAGATTGTCTTAGACGATGTGATGGACGCTTTCGTATGCATAATAAAAAAATCGTTGAGCAAAGTACCATATCCTTATAAGAAGCGTGCCTCCATCACACGACCACTGGCACTGTTTTTGTCAAAGCAGGACGATGCAGCTAATACGACTTTCGATATTATCAGAGATGCCGCGCGCAAGCTGCATGATGTTGACATTGTCATTCTCTCGATAATCATGAATGGCCACTTCCATGTCGTGGTCCTTGACAATAACAAGCATGAATACAAGCATTATTCTCCATCCCAAAGTGAGGAGTACGATAAAGACGCGTTAGAAATGCTAAGTTCATTGATAAATAGTGTTTGATTAATAGTGTTTGGTAAATAATCGGTATTCTAATCTCAAATCATATACCTTGGTAGTGGAGGCTATTCGACACTTGTATCGATATGGAGTTCGGAGAGACAGTGACCATAAAGTACTCACTAGTTCACGACACTGAAACCCCATGACAAGAAAAAGGAAGTGTCGACTGAGCTGTTTATGTCATGTGGTTTATCGAGCAATTACTCGACGATAAAAAGCTACGGCTTCTGCAAACAGACGTCCTTTATCTGATATTAATGTATGTTGCCGGCATACTTAAGGAAGGGAGCGCAACTAGCATCACTGAGAAAAGGGGGTCATCTTCGACTGCGGGGAAATAGAATTGACATGATATTGTTTGTATTCAAATGTAAAACAGTTTTGCCATAACAAATTTAAATTTAATTCATTGTTTTTGAAGAACATGACAAATTTTTCAATGTATATTTACTAGTTTGTATCCTTACATACTTGACTTTCTTTGTTTAACTTTCAATTTTATTGTTTAAATATCAGTGTTTGCGTTTAAAATAAAGTAGTCTCTGTATAAACAAAAAACGAAGGATAATAAGTTAAAATAAAGTAGTCTCTGTTTAAACAGACAATGTCTCTATTTAAATATATGTGTTACCTGTGAAAAATAAGAGTTTCTCTGTTTAAATATCAAAAGTTGGCACTCAATTAAGTTAGTTTTGTTTTAAAAATTTGTATATTTACAGTACCTTGTCGGTGACAGTTTCAATGCAATATCTACGATTGTGACCAGAACCGTGGTAGTGGCTGCAATGTAACTCGCGGATCTCAAACACTTGTGACTCGACCTCTTTCGTCTAGGACGCCTAGATCACTTTCTCATCACATGCGATCGCAAACGAAGTTCAAGATTACTATCCGTAGGCTTGTCATCATTGGGTATGGGAAATATAGCTTCCTTATACGCCAGTTTGTAATTGTCGATGGTGAAGTAGCCGCTAATAAATTGATGAACGTCGGTATCTTTCTACATTATTGCAACGCAAGCGTGTTTGCACAGGATACCATAAACTTGCCACATGCAACATGAGCAAGTTCTGATGGCAAGATCTACAGAGTTGTTGTACTGTTTAATTACTTTATAACGATCATCGACACAACGACCACCACGAAGATTTTGGCTCTCCTCACCAAGTATCTCTATCTCTGAATGTATGTCTGGGCATTAGTAGATCTGCCATTTGTTTGCTTACTCACAGTGGTTGCATAACATGCGCATCAACTTGAACCTAATCAACGTAGAACACAAATCTCAAGCAAAGTTAAGCAAAGACATTGATAGTTAAACAGAAACATATTTCTTTATACCGTAAGATAATAAGTTAAACGATGAGGCAGATAGTTAAACAAAAAAAATGATATTTGAACAGTGCTAAAATGTTTTAAAGGATAAGACCAATTCTTTAGTGTAAATAGAATCAACATTTGAATACTTTATGGAGTTGACCATTTTTGTCACCGGTAAATGGCGAGCTTCTTTGATCCAAGCATTGAACGACTCCGCGATATTCAAATACATATCACCCCAACGTTCACCTCTAAACAGATAATTCGACCAATGTGACATATATGATTTATTAATCAACCAGTGATGGGCTTCGGGTAATGTGACATGCAGTTCATTCACGGTATCATCGAATTCTTTAGCCATGGATGCCCACACAATACGAAAGTATATAGACCAGCACTCCTCCTTTAATGTCTTCCCAAGTCTGATGTTGGCTTTTATAAAATTGGCCTCTAAGTGTGGAAGACAGTATGCATGTGGGGAAGAAAGAAAAACACTCGCAATAGCGTTCACAAGGCACTTGGACTTGTCTAACACGAATTTAATTATCTCATGATAATCTCCTTCATCATATAAAGCATCACCTAACTTGGAAATGAACCAAGTCTAATTGGCATCGGTCTCATTGTCCACAATGCCGAAGGTGACTTGGAAAAAACCATTGTTTCCATCTTTTCCTGTGGCACCCAATAGAGTACCCCGATACTTTCCAAGGAGATGGGTACCATCGAGAAATACCAGCGGCCTGCAAGCCCTCTTGAATCCCACAATACACTCTCTGAAAGAAAGAAATACACATTTAAAATACTTAACGTCTTTTTCCACAATCGCAATGTTGCCGGGGTTTGTCTCAACCACCTTATCCATGTATCAAAGCAACAAATTGTATGATAAGTTCTTGTGTATTAGTAATATGAAGTATTCTTTTCTTACGATGAGCATAACTTTTATCAAATTTTAGCGCTAATACATTTGTATTTGTGAACTTTCATGCATGAAGGGTTGTGAAGCCAAATATGATAGAAAGAAAAAAAAGTGAATTGCAATTGTACTTTGATGATGAAGTCTTGGAGTGAACAACTGTGAAGACACAAGTTATGATCGAAGATACATGAATGTGTGCCAACATCCATGCGCTCAAGCAATAACATGGTTTGGAGGGGCACAAAGGCAGTCACATTTGTGTATTCCGACTTGTGCAATGTTAGCAAGATCTTCACCAATATGCCATTTTATTAAAGAAGCGATGCGTTCTATGGCATAGAAGTGTGCCCGTTTTGTTGCCTCAATGAAAAGTGTGGATTCGGGAGTATTTTGGTGGAGTACAGTAGAAGTTACTGTTCACAGCCGGCAGAAAATCAGATTTCCAGAAATCCACACGGGCGTGTGAAAATTCCACACGCCCGTGTGGATGCTCGATTCCAGCCCTTCATAAAGTCTCGACTTGTACTGATATAGGGATCCATCTTTCATCCTTTCTTCCATCTTTACTCCAACTTTTGGTAGGCCAACGGCTAGGGTTTAGAGGGTTTTTGGAAAGGCTTTTGAAGTGGTTCTATGGCTTCACCATTGCGTTTCTCTTGGAAGATAGTTATTGGGGAGCTTTCGTAAGTATCGATCCGGTGAGGTGTGCCCTAGCCTTGACAAGAGGACCTCTAGAGAGGACAAGGCTACTCCACAAGACCATCGACATAAATACCGAGGGGTTTCCTTATGGATGACATGTTTTTACTTTCGATTTCAATATTGATTGTATCTTGCTCCATGGAGAGCTAAATCCCCTAGTCGGTACTTGGACTTTTAAACCCTAGGATGTTATTATTTCATTGACATTTTATTATGCCTTCTTTAATTGATGTTTTTAATTGAGTTCCAATCTTGAATTCTTGTTGAATGATTTCTCCCTTAGAGTGACACTAGGGTTGAGAGTCCTTCTTGGTAGCCTTTATGGATGGGTGACACATCATGAGGGTTAGACAATGCTAGATTGGAGAGGATTGAGAGTGTGAGTCGAGAGGTACTGGAGTGTCTCCTTTCTCCTCTAGTGTGATTTATCCTACCTCCATGTTCCTACAGTTCTTTGTGGTTACAATAGAGTAAAGTGCTAAGAGAGGAACTCCACTGGGGCTTAGTTGCGCAAGCAACAGAGTGAAACGTTGAAGTAGTCCTTAGTATCTGGGGCTTAATCGTGACTAGGGGCCTTTCGCCTGGACCAAAGGATTAGATCTATATATAGGAATAGGATTTGTCACTTGGAATCCTTAGAGCTTCTTGCAACTGTACACAGTGTGAGGTGTTGAGATTGAGCGATTTCTCCACCAGGGCATAGTGTAGAGTTAGTCACGGTTGACCTTTGGTTTGGGACTGTGTATTTTAGGATTTCCACGACTCATTAAGCATAAGTTAGGAGAAATAATAGTTTGTCTTTCACTTGAAACAATAGTCCTAGGGGGAACAATGTCTGAGCGCCCCACTTTCTATCGATTGCCTTTCCACAGTTTCTTATTTTCTTTAGTCTTGTTCACTTTGATTTTACCCACACTATTATTGTGTCATCTTCACTGAGTTAAGTAGTAATCGTTGTGTTTCTATTCACTATTCTATGTGGATATGATAACCCACTCACTTGGAATTTATTACTTTGACAAACCCGTGCACTTGCGGGTCACACGCAAGGGCATTGTCATCATAGCTGGAGATGTCGCTGCTGTCGAGGACCACCCAGGCATGTTCTTTTCCCAACCAAGCCTTCTTGTATGGAATGTGGACACCATGTTCCCGTAACATGTCCTTCTGAATATCGATGGCTTTGTATAAGGGCCGGTCCTTGAGCTTTTGAATCACTCATGCGCTTACCCAATTTTTGGACGCTTTCAGATGTGACACCGATCCTATTCCACTACCGCAAGTGTGTGACGGGTTTATTGTCTTGATTCTGAAAGTATTTTTATTGTATTTTTTCAATGCATGAAGGCGCCATTGACAACCATCGGCAGCACATTCCACAGTCACCCGGTGTTTTTTGTTCTTTATGAATTTGATGTCCAGATTCCGTTTGATTGCAAAATTTCAAAATACATGCCTGAAATGTTCAACACTTTCAAAATGTTATCCTATATCCAACGAAAACAATTCAGAATGATCTAACGAGGAAGGAAGGCATCCCACACCGTTAAGGTCGCCATGGGGTGGAGCGGGAGCGCTCGCAAAATCCGAATTCCTGCCAACACTTCAGTTTAAACTAAAAAGATCAATATTTTAAGCGAAGACATAAAGTGTTTAAATGATAAATTAAAAATATAAACTTTAATTGAAATATTTAAATAGTGACAACATATATTAAACGAAGAAGACAATGATTAAATGGAAACGTAATATATTTAAACATAGACTTGCACAGTTAAACAATAATTAACTTATACAGCAAAATAAAAATAAAAGAGAAGAATCTTACAATGAGAAAAACTTATTTTCAATAGGATTCGACAATGCCAAATCGTCTGTCTCGACAATAAGATCGATTAGAGCGCATTTGAAGATGGAGTACACGTGACACATCAGCTGGAAGTCAACATTGTTTTCGATTGGACAAACCATTTTATATCCATAGGGTGTGATATACTTCACCCTGACATGGTAAACATTGAGACCCCATCGCTCATATATCTAAGCTAACACAGATTCTCAAGAAGTCATCGTCGTGAACATTAGCACTCATCCCTACCCGTTGTATCTAGCAATACCATAAAAACTCTCCATAATAAACCTGTAGAACTCAAATCGAACATAGCAAATGAGGAGAAGAAGAAGAAGAAGAAGAAGAAGAAGAAGAAGAAGAAGAAGAATTACATACCAAATATTTAAATAGAGACAGAATAAATTAAACAGAGAAAATAATGTTTATATTTAAACGTAATATATTTAAACATAGACTTGCACAGTTAAACAATAATTAAGTTATACCATTAGATAAACATAAAAGAGAAGAACTTTACAACGAAAGGAACTCATTTTCAATAGGATTCGACAATGGCACATCGTCTGTTTCAACAACAAGATCGACTATAACACATTTGAAGATGGAGTATGCGTGACACATCCGTTGGAAATCAACCTCATTTTATATTGGACAAACCATTTTATATCAATCGGATGTGATAAACTTCACCTTGACACGGGAAACATTGAGACCCCTCTCTCACATATCTCAGCTAATACCGATTGCCAAGAAGTCAGCGCCATCAACATTAGCACTCGAATCGTAGAAATTCTCACCATATCAGGAAACCAGCAGAACTCAAATCAAATAAACTAAATGAGGAGAAGAAGAAGAAGAGGTGATGAGCCTTCTAAACTTTATTTGACAAAAAGCAAGAAAAAAGGCCAAAAATAAATGCAAAATTTGTATGTATAAACGTCGAAAATGATGTGATTGGGCGGTTTTTTCCCACCATTTTCAAGGGGAAAAATGGAATTTCATAACATGTACTCATTTGACGTGAACGGTAGAGGATAAAAGGGAACTTAAACAATAACAGAAGGGTTGTCCGGGGTTTGTCAAAGTTGGAGGAGCTGTTTAGGAATATTTGAAATTTATGAGGGGTAGACAGTAATTTTCCCAAAAGAAAATAATATAATAATAAAAAAAAAGAGAAAGTGGGACATGTGTTGGTTGTGGTCAATAAAACGTGTGGGGTGTTTGTCTTGGTGACTCCGAGATCACAACAATCCCCATGATTGATCATCCACGACGAGGGCAGCTTCATGTTTTAAAAGGAGGGATAGGTAAACGAATACAAAAAAAAAGAGAAGATGGAGGACGAACAAAGAAAAAGAAGAAGCGAAGGAGAAGAAAGAAAAAGAAGGTGCTCTCTCTACCAAATGTATATATATATATATATATATATATAAGCTTGTTGCAGTTACCTACACCGCTACTGCCTGTTGACTTGTCGCCATCGCTGTTTCCTGATGCCATTATTGTCACTGTTGCTGCATGATGCCATCGTTACTGCTTCCGCCAGATGCCTTGCTGTCGCTGCCGCTGGATGATGCCATCATTGCTTTATGTTGTTTGCTAATGTTACTGCAGTTGCTGTAACCATCATCGCTGCTGTTGCCATTACTTCCGTCATTACCTGTTGCCGATAATGTATGTTGTCATTGCTTCTACTGATGTTGCTGCTCACTATCATCGTTGCTGATATCATGTTTCCCAACCACCATAAATGGATAAAGAAGTGAAGATTGAGGTCATCCTGCCGCTGCAGGTGCTCATTGATGTTGACATGGATAATGATTGGAGAAAGAAGGAAGAAGATTGACAATGCCCCTTGTGTGTTACCCGCAAGTGCACGGGTTTGTCAAAGTAATAAATCCCATGTGAGTGGGGTATAATATCCACAGGGTGTAGGGAATAAAAATAATAAGATTGCTACTTAACCAAGTGCAGATGAACAATGATTATGTTGATGAAATGTAATGTAAAAAGAAATAAAAGAAACAAGAATGAGAGGCACAAGTAAGTGAGAGGAAAGGCAATCATTAGAAGTGGGGTACTTGAACAATGCTCCCCCTAGGACTAATGTTTCAAGTGCAAGACCAACTATTATGTCTCCTAATTGATGCTTAATGAGTCGTGGACATCCTTAAATACACGGTCCCAAACCTAAGGTCAGCTTTGACTAACTCTACATTATGCCCCAGTGGAGAAATCAAACAGTCTCAACACCTCACACTGTGTAAAGTTGCAAGACACTCTAGAGATTCCAGGTGATAAACCCTATTTCTATCTGTAGACCTAACCCTTTGGTCTAGCGAAAGATCCCTAGTCACAATTAAGCCCCAGGTGCTAAAGTTACTTCAATGCTTCACTCTGTTGCTCACACAACTAAGCCCAACGGAGTTCATCCCTTAGCCCTTCATCCTATTATGACCGCAAAAAAATCTTAAAACGTGGTGGTAGGATAAATCACATCGGAAGGAAAAGGGGACACTCCGCTACCTCTCGACTCACCCTCTCGACCCTCTCGAACCTTGGTTTGTCTAACCCTCATGGTGTGTCACTCATCCACAAAGGTTACCAAGTTGGTCTCTCAACCCTAGTCATCTACAAAGGTTACCAAGATGGTCTCTCAACCCTATTGTCACTCTAAGGGAGAAATTATTCAATAAGCATTCAAGATTAGAACTCAATTAGAGACATCAATTAAGGAAATCATAATAAAAGATCAATGAAACAAAAACATCCTTGATTTTACAAAATCCAAGTATCCACTAGGGGTTTAGCTCTCCATGGAGCAAGATACAATCAATAATGAAATCGAAAGTAAAACAAGTAATCCATGGAAAAACCCCCTCGGTATTCATGTCAATGGTCTTGTGGAGTAGCCTCTTCTTCTACAAAGGTCCCCTTATCCGGCCTAGGGCACACGTCGCCGGATCGGTGCCGACGAAAGCTCCCCCAATAGCCTTCATCCAAGAGAAGCACGGTGTCAAATCCGTAGGACCACTCCAAAGACTTGCCGAAAACCTCCCTAAACCCTAGCCGACGGCCTCCCAAAAGATCAAGAAAAATTGGAGAGAAGGATGAAAGATGGCCGCCAAAACCGGGCTGAATTGCGGCATAAATAGAGCTGGAATCAGGCATCTACACAGGCATGTGGATTTTTCACACGCCCCTGTGGAATTTCCACACACCCGTATGGATTCTCTAGAATCTTGATTTTTGGCCGGCTATGAACAGTACCTGCTACAGTACATTGCTATATTGATTTGCTACAGTACCTGCTACATTACTCTCTACCAAAACACTCCCGATTCCACACTTTCCATCGAGGCAATATAAACGGGCACACGTCTATGCCGTAGATCGTGACGCTTCTTGAATAAAAAGCCTCACTAGTAAAGATCTTACTATCAATGCATAAGTCAGGATACGCAAATACGACTGCCTTCATGCCCTCCAACTCATTATAATTGCTTGAATACATGGAGGTTGGCACACATTCACATATCTTCGAACCTAACTTGTGTCTTCGCATTTGTTCCTTCCAAGATTCCACCAAATAGTGCATTTATGATTTACTTGGGCTTTTTTTCTTAATATTTAGCTTCACAAACCTACATGCACGAAAGTACCACAAATACACATCTATTAGCGCTAAAACCTGATAAAAGTTATCCTCATCATAAGAAAAGAATACTTCATATTACTAATACACAAGCACTTATCAAAGATGCTACACCAGAAGACCATCATGTTGCTGGTCGTCTATAATTAAGCAACTCAATCACTAGACATTTTGACAAGTCATACTTGCTCCGATAGTGCAGCCAGCTTTCGCCGGACGTCGAGCACTGGCTCTTCACTCCCAATGAGCATAACATCGTCATCGGCGCACATGCTCTATTCGACAATCGATAGGCAATAATCATGCGAATGTTCTCTGGCCGAACCAACAATATGATTAAGAATCAATGAAACTCCATGCTGAAATGGATGAATGGCAGTGAAATTCATGGCAGTCCATCTGAGTCAAATCTCAGCGTTTTGGATAACAAGACAGGTGGGTCTAAGATCTATTACCCAGTGGTGCTGCTATAACTCATCTTTTCTTCATTACCGGATAATGATCCAGAGACTTCTTTCACTCTTTCCTCACCAATTACAGACTAATCTGATCCATTCAATAAATATCATAAGGCTGAAGTTGTTGATGATAAGAACAATACAGTGTTTAGGCGTGAAGTCTTTGTGATGATGCAAGAGGTCATGTGTAAGGAAGTGAATGATTAATGCACCATGGCACCGATAACGGTGCCGGCGAGATGATAATGGGCATGTCTCTGCTACTACCAAAGATGACGTCGTTGGAAAGTATGAAGAACACTATTGATCCGCATTCAAGACAGTTACTAAAAAAATCATTTTCCTTTGAGGAAACCGGAGCAACTAAAGATGATGACTTATGGTGGGATTTCACAGTCCATTCCTATTGGTGTATTGCCATCGGCACTTGCAAATGCATGCAAACACTGGCATGCATGTGAATGATGCTTGGCAAAACTCTAACGTGATCAAGCAATAAAAGTTAAAGGCATGTCTTTGAAGGTGGACCAAATTGAAGGATTGCATATGCTGGAATCTCCTGATGGCCTAAAAGTAAAAGTTGCCAAAGCTATGGAAGTCCAGAGGAGCGTTTCACAGCAGCAGACAAACACTGCCTCAAATCAGTTGGTTGAATGTCTATGAATGATGGCATCGTTTCTTGATTTTAAAACTTGAATGTTCTAGACAGTATGCAAGGAGTAATAGATATGACAGTGATTCTGGTAAAGATTCAAAATCACACATTTAGGGGATATTGATTCATGCAGTTCACTCAAAGATGGTAACCAAACGAAGTAGGGGATGTTGATAGTTTTCAATTGATACATTGTCAGAGGGGTATCAATCTTCTGTGTTTAAGGAATTTCGGCTCCACTTTTGTCTTCCTAGATAGTTTTCATAAAAGCACTTATTTATTTTGTGTGTCCAACCAATTAATCCGTGAATCTTAATTAAAGAGTTTATAATTAACAATTTAGGAAACTCGTACAATGATTGAGATAAACAAGGTTTAATGTACATTGGGTCTTCAGCCAGCAAGAGTGGATACACCCAGCAATATTATGGTACAACAAGGGACATTAGAAGATAATACATGTGCTGATTCAAATGTCTTAATAGTTGATGCTTTGATTAATATTTCCATCTATGGATGTTTGTATAGTAGTTTTGTTGGATGAACGTTGTGTTGTGTTTAATTTTTCAGTATTCACAGTTGAGTGCTAATGTTCTCACTATATAAAATAAAAAAAAAGGTGGGACTTTGAGAATGTTAGTATGAAAGATAACACAATCATTCAAAGCTTATTGACTTTACTATTATTGATTCAACTATCAACCTAAAAGAAGCCATCAATGACACAATAGCATGTTTGGCACTCCATTCTTGGTGGCTGGTGGAAGCAATGGTATAATTCATGTTATTAATGCTGGCAATGATAAGATTGACAAGAATTTGTTGGCCATGGAGACTCAATAAATGAGATCAGGACTCAAGCATTACAACCTTCACTTGTGGTGTCTGTAAGCAAGGATGAATTTGTTCAGTTATGGAATGTTCATACGGGGATTCGCATTCTTATATTTGATGGAGCAGGTGGTCATCGCAATGAAGTTTTGAGTGTTGATTTCCATCCTTCTGATATTTACCGGATAGCAAGTTATGGTATGGATACTACTATCAAGATTTTTTTAATGAAAGAGTTTTGGACATATGTGGAGAAATCTTTTACATGAACGGATCTCCCATCAAAATTCCCCACCAAAAATGTGCAGTTTCCTATGTTCATGGCTTCTGTTCATTCTGACTATGTTGACTGCAATAGATGGCTTGGTGATTTTATTTTATCAAAAAGTGTGGATCGATCTAAAGGTTTTCTCTATTTTAACAACATCTATAGGTCTTATCCACTTGCACAGCAATACATTGGAATCACGGTGAAGAAACCCTTGCAGCAATCTATGAATGGCTTTAGACAGTTGTTGATTTTAAAAAAAAAATTGTTTCCATATATAATCAAGGAACATGGGACCCACCATTGTCCATGCATGCATATACACTCATGTGAGAACAATTGTATATATGAAATGATGAAAGCCCCTTGATTTTAAATAAATATATATAATAAAATAAACTAAAAAAAATTAAGAACAAAAGAGAAAAAAAATGACAAGCATGCTATTGTGTACATGCATATGGGATAAGCATGGATATATATATATATATGTATATATGTATTAATATATATATATATATATATGAAATGATATATTAGAGTGATCATGTGTGAGATGGGTACTTATAATTAACACATATATACGTTTGAGGATGTATGGACATATTGATTCCTTCATTTATATTCCTCGACTATATTTAATGATGTATTGTTGCACATGCTTTGTAACTTTTGTGCTTACTAGATATTAACCCAACTAAAGATGTCTCAAATTAAAGCTATGTGAAATTAATGCATCAGCAATCCAATGAGGTGAACTCATTCCGAAACAATGATAAAAATATCCATTATGAAACAATGATAAAAGTGCTTATCTCGAGGCAGTGGTAATTTCTAAAAATAAATATGAAAATTCGAAAGTAGTAATGAGATGTATATCTCAAACAGTAGCGAGGCATATAACGCAGCTACAAGGCACAGGAAGTGGCAGTAATATATGATATATATCAATATATAAGTTATATGTCCACATATAAATGAAGTAATAAATATATATATATATATAATGAAATTCATAATTTGCAAATTTTCTTGCCTTTACCTGTACTCGTGCCCTTAATCGGAGGTTCCCAAGATTTCAGTCTAGGGTAATTGATAATAGAGGCTTGCCTCTATTAGGAATGGAAGAGCCTATAAAGATAAAAATAAAATAACATATATAACATTTATGATTCGATATATCGTTTGGTGTCTCTTTACCGACACGACGCCAGGGTGTTTATTTTCATTGAGAGACAATTAAAAGTGAAAGACACAAACAATATAGTTTCATAAATATTTTTGTATAAATATTTTTTATGCTATATTTATGTTAATTTATTGAAACTCAAAAGCCAAATAATAAATTTTTGTAAATAAACCTTTTACCGTATAACTCAATTTATATTTCAAGAAGCAAAGAATAAAATTTTATAAATATTTGTTCTAAAATTATAATTTTTTTAGAATTATATATACTAATTTGTAAGAAAAATGACTAAATAATATTATTTTCAAAGAAAAAAATCCAAAGAATCGAACATTAAATTTTCATAAATAGTTTTTTCCAAAATTATAAGTTTTTTAAGATTATTTGAATCAATTTGTAAAAAATAATATGCAGATGCTTAAATGTAGTGAAAATCTTGTTCCAAAACATTAAAGAAAAGTGTTTACATACTCAAAAATTAAGGTTTAATTTTCTGCATAGTCCCTCTACTTTTTGAAATGTGCCTTTTGGGTCCTTATACTTAAAACCGTAACCTTTTAGTCCCACTACTGCTTAAATTGAGCCATATTAGTCCTTCTAAACCCTAAACCCTAACCTTAATAGGGACTAACATGGCTCAATTTAATTAGTAGTTGGACTAAAAGGTTACTGTTTTAAGTATAGGTACCCAAAGGGCATGTTTGAAAAAGTAGAAGGACTATTTAGAGAATTGTTCCAAAAATAAAAAAAATAAATTTCCCACAAAGCGAAATCATCATTAATGATAAAAGTATCTTCATTTGTCTCATATTCATCTTCTTCTTATTTAGCTCCCATAATGCAAATGTTTAATGGATTTACAACAAT
The DNA here is from genome assembly GCF_009730915.1 of Dioscorea cayenensis subsp. rotundata. Classification (NCBI taxonomy): domain Eukaryota; kingdom Viridiplantae; phylum Streptophyta; class Magnoliopsida; order Dioscoreales; family Dioscoreaceae; genus Dioscorea; species Dioscorea cayenensis. The sequence continues at coordinate 6,517,510 of NC_052471.1, read as the reverse complement.
AGTTGTACCTTCTAAATGAAATCTATCCCAAGATATGACATCATTGTCATTGTCTGAGTAGCTCTATGAAGTGCAAAGCCAAAATTTTCATTTTCTTGGCATGCCTCTTCTCCAATATCATCATCAGAAAGATCATTCAAATCATGAAGTTTTGTTTTGACAACAACCAGCCAATTAGGCTCCTTAATATCTCTTACATAGTAAACTTGTTTAGCTTGAGAAGCCAAAACATACGGTTCATTAGTTTTCAACTCACATGTGAAGTTGACCATAGGAAACCCAAACTTATCCACATTGAATCCTCCATTATGATATACATCCCATTAGCCAGCCTTAAATAAAATGATAATTGACACACCCCTTCCGAGTGTATACGGTAAGTGCACGGGTTGTTAAAGTACCCTGGTGAGTGGGTAGTGGTATCCACAGGGAATATTGATAAGAAACACAAGAATTGCTATTTAACTATGATGAAAATGATTCAAGAGTGGTGTGAACAATATCAATGTAAACAGAAATAAAAGAAAATAAGAAAAAGACGCAAGAGAATAATAGGAAAGGCAATTGATAGAAAGTGGGGCACCCAGACATTGCTCTCCCTAGGACTATTATTTCAAGTGCAAGCAAGACCAATAATTATGTCTCCTAACTAATATTTAATGAGTCATGGAAATCCTATAACACACGGTCCTAAACCTGAGGTTAACCATAACTAACCCTACACTATGCCCTGGTGGAAAGGAATACTCTCGACGTCTCACGCTGTGTGGGGTTGCAAGAAGCTCTAGGGACCCCAAGTGATAAACTTTATTGCCTAATATAGATATAACCCTTTGGTCCAGGTGAAAGACCCCTAGTTACAATTAAGTCCCAGCACTAATGATTACTTCAACGCTTCACTCGGTTGCTTGTGCAACTAAGCCCAGTAGAGTTCCTCTCTTAGTACTTCACTCTATTGTAACCGCAAAGAACTCTTGGAATGCGGAGGTAGGATAAATCACATCGAAAGGGAAAGGGAACGTTCCGCTACCTCTCGACTCATCCACTCGACCCTCTCCAACCTTACTTTGTCTAACCCTTATGGTGTGTCACTCATCCAGAAAGATGACCAAGATGGTTTATCAATTCTAGTGTCACTCTAAGGGAAAATCAACTCTACAAGCATTCAAGATTAGAACTCAATTAAAAACATCAAGTAAAGAAACATAATAAAATGTCAATGAAATAATATCATCCTAGGTTTACAAGTCCAAGCACCCACTAGGGTTTATCTCTCCATGGAGCAAGATACAATCAGTAATGAAATCGAATGTAAAAGCATGTAATCCATAAGTAAAACCTCCTTGTAGTCCGTATCAATGGTCTTATGGAGTAGCCTTGTCTTCTCCAAAGGTTCCCTCGTCAAGCCTAGGGTACACCTTACCGAATCGACGCTGATGAAAGCTTCCCCAATAACTATCTTCTGAAGGAACGCGATGTTGAAGGCCATAGAACCACTCCAAAAAACTAGCCAAAGCCTCTCCAAACTCTAGCCGCAAGCGCCTCCAAAGTTGGGGAAAAGATGAGAAAATAATTCTTCAAAATATTTCAAGTCACGGCTTAAATATGGCTGGAATCAGGCATCCACACGCCCATGTGAATTTCCAGAATTTGAGTTTTCGTGAGCTGTTAATGGTAACTACTACAGTAATTTTGGTACAATACTTCGCCAAAATACTCTCGAAGCCACACTTATCATCGAGTCCACATGAACGAGCAGACATAAATGCAGTAGATCATGTTACGTCTTCAATAAAATCACATTGACGAAGATCTTGCTAGCATCACACAAGTCAGAACACATAAGTGTGACTGCCTTTGTGCCCCTCCAATATATGTATTCGCTTGAGCCCAATGGAGGTTGGCATACACTCACATGTCTTTGAACACAACTTGTACCTTCACAATTGTTCACTCTAAGATCTCATCAACAAAATGCATCCACAATCTACTTTTGTTCATTTCTTCCATACTTGTCTCCACAAACCTAAATGCATAAAAGAACATAAATGCACATGCATGAGTGATAAAATTTGAGAAAAGTAATGCTCAATATAAGAAAAGAATACTTAGTATTTCTAATACACAAGCTATTGCCATTCACAGGGTTATCCACAGGGGCATTCACACGTGCCTATGTCTTCTCGGGATGGAGTTTGAGAACTCTGCAGAGAAACACACGCATGTGTGGAAATTACCCGCGGGCGTGGTTTCCCTCTTACCGACAACTTGAAAGCATGATGAACATAATCTTTTCAAGGTAGAGGGGGAGTTATCGAGCTTGTTAACACACATGTGTTCGTCACCCTTATTCCGTCCTTACACATCCCCATTAGCCTAGGGGCACTTCTTGTGGCATCTCCTTGCTCGCTTTATCTTTTGGATCATCCTCTTTATGATCCCCGTGGTAGGTTGTATCTTGTTCTCTAGACTATGTGATAAGACTTCTTCGTTCTCAACTTCTTGATCTAGCACCCTTTCATATGGGTCTGGAAACATAATTTCCTACATGCATTCTTCAATTAACTCATCAATAGTGTCAAGAAAGTAAAGAGTATCATCAAAATCAAGAGAATATCACATGGCTTTGGCGAGGCAGTATGTCAACTTGTCATCACCAACTCGTAAAGTTAACTCTCCGCCGTCCATGTCAATAAGAGCCTTGGAAATGCACAAGAATGACCTCCCAAGTATTAGTAGAACATCGACATCCTCATCAACATCCATCACTATAAAGTCTACAGAGAATATGTACTTGTCAACTTTCACAAGTACGTCTTCAATGATGCCCCTCGGATGCCTAACTGTTCGATCCGCCAATTAAAATGTCATCCGAGTGGGCCTAGGTTCTCTCAAGCCTAGCTTCTGAAAGAAAGTATAAGTCATGACATTGATGCTAGCCCTTGAATCCGTCAATGTCTTTTCTTCACCCAAATTACCAATGTTACATGGAATGATAAAGCTTCTGGGGTCTTTCTTCTTGTTCAGCATATTTTTTTGCAAAACCACCGAACATGAAGCATCTAGAATCACAGATGTACTCTCCTTCAACTTCCTCTTATTGGTCAAGAGGTCCTCGAGAAACTTTGCATAATGAGGCATTTGAGACAACGCCTCTACAAATGGAATGTTGATGTGCAACTGCTTTAAATAGACCCAAGAACTTCTTGTATTGCTCATCATTTTGGTCGTTCTTCAACCTTGATGGGTAAGGGATTCTTGGCTTGTAAGATGTGGGTGCCACCTCCTTCTCTTTTGCTATTTCTTCAACCACCATGACATCGGGTGACTCAACATTAGTCTTCTCACTCGGGAGCCTATCCTCAACTTCACAACCACTTCTCAAAGTGATCGCCTTCACATGTTCTCTTTGGTTTGTCTCCGTGTTGCTAGGTAAACTCCCTTGAGTTCTTTCCGAAAGTGACTTCACAATTTAGCCCATTTGATTTTCCAAGTTGTGTAATGAAGCGGTGTGCTTGCGAAGTGTGGCTTCAACAGATTGAAATCTTGTATCCGATGATGAAATGAACTTAGTCAAAGCCTTCTCTAAATCGGTCATCCAGTTTTCCAATCCTGAAACTCTATTCTCCATGTTCGGGCTTGTTGTTGTTGTTGGAAACCAGGTTGTGCCATGGTCTTCTCTTGCCCTTAATTACTCCAAGAAAGGTTTGGGTGGCTCCTCCACCCCGGATTATAGGTGTTCCTATATGGATTTCCTTGCCCTCTCATTGCATTGCCTACAAAATCCACCTATTCTACTAAGGATATACCACCAATAGAAATCCGGTAATAAGATAGCGGATGTCCTCCCCTACACCCAGTGCAACTCATCCTGGCCGCCACTCTAGGAGAAGTTAGGGTATCTAACCTCTTGCTCAATGACTCGACTTGAGCCGCCAATGATGTAACTGCATCAATCTCATGAAGTCTCGTTACCTTCTCTCTGTCCTCTATGTTCCACTGATAATTTTTCATAGCCATTTCTTCGATGAGATGTCAGGCTTCTTCGGGGGTTTTACTTCCTAAGGTACCTCCTCCTGCAGCATCAAGTAATTACTTCATGCTTGGGTTCAACACACTATAGAAAGTTAGAATAATCATACACTCGGGGAACCCATGTTGAGGACATTTCCGCAGGAGCTCCTTGAACCTATCCCATGTCTCAAAAAAGAGTCTCCAATATCGTTTGCACAAAAGAAGAAATTTCATTCCCAAGCTTCACAGATTTTCTACGAGGGAAATATCAGGCAAGAAAAGCTTCTACGATCTCCTCCCATGTGGTAATCGATGCTCTAGGTAATGAATGTAGCCATTGCTTCGCTCTTCCTTTTAAGGAAAATGGGAAGTCCCTTTACTTGATGGCATCATCCGTAACACCATTATTCTTCAGCATGTTGCACACTTCCAAAAAGTTCTCAATGTGATTGTTTGGATCCTCATCAGCCAAACCATTAAACTGTGTTAACTGCTGTAACATCTGGATGAAGCCCGGCTTAAGCTCAAAATTCTGAGCTATAATCGGTGGCCGCACAATACTAGACTACATGCCAAGAACTGCAAGTCTGGCATAATCTGAGAGTGTCCTCCGCTGCTCATTTTGTTCTCCCATATTATCAGACCCTTCAACTTCTATTTCAGCTTGATTAGACTATTCTTACACAGGTTCTTTTCCCCTTCTATGAATTCTTCTTCCAGTGTCTGGATCACCTTTAACCAATGTCGAAGGGTTTCTTCTGGTCATAATCTAGAGCTGTAACCAAAGAAAGGAAAACAAATCAGAATGATGGAAGAATAAGAAAGTGTGAAATAGAACAAGTGATGAATAGCTAAAATAGCAAAGTGCAAAGTGTTTCAAAAACACCTATTCCCCAGTAACGGCGCCAAAAACTTGACACACCCCTTGCGAGTGTGTACCACAACTGCACAGGTTGTTGAAGTAATAAAGTACCCTGGTGAGTGGGTAGTTGTATCCATAGGGAATAGTGATAAAAAACACAAGGATTGCTATTTAACTATGATGGAGATGATTCAAGGATGGTGTGAACAATATCAATGCAAACAAAAATAAAAGAAAATAAGAAAGAGACACAAGAGAATAATAGGAGAGGCAATGGATAGAAAGTGGGGCACCCAGATATTGCTCTCCCTAGGACTATTGTTTCTAGTACAAGACCAATAATTATGTCTCCTAACTGATGTTTAATGAGTCATGGGAATCCTATAACACACGGTCCTAAACCTAAGGTAAATTGTGACTAACCCTACATTATGCCCGGCGAAAAAAAATACTCTTGATGCCTCACACTGTGTGGCGTTGCAAGAAGCTCTAGGGACCTCAAGTGATAAACCCTATTCCATAATATAGATCTAACCCTTTGGTCCAGGCAAAAGACCCCTAGTAACAATTAAGCCCAGCACTAAGGATTGCTTCAATGCTTTACTCCGTTGCTTGTGAAACTAAGCTCCAGCAGAGTTCCTCTCTTAACACTTCACTCTATTATAACCGCAAAGAACTCTTAGAATGCGGAGGTAGGATAAATCACATCGGAAGGGAAAGGGGATGTTCCGCTACCTCTCAACTCGCCCTCTCGACCCTCTCCAACCTTGCTTTGTGTAACCCTCATGGTGAGTCACTCATCTACAAAGACTACCAAGATGGATTCTCATCACTAGTGTTATTCTAAGGGAAAATCAACTCAACAAGCATTCAAGATTGGAACTCAATTAAAAACATCAATTAAAGAAACATAATAAAGGTCAATGAAATAATATAATCCTAGGGTTTACAAGTCCAGGCATCCACTAGGGGTTTAGCTCTCAATGGAGAAAGATACAATCAATAATGAAATTGAATCTAAAAGCATGCAATCCATAAGTAAAACCTCTTGTAGCCCGTATCGATGGTCTTGTGGAGTAGCCTCGTCTTCTCCAAAGGTTTCCTCGTCAAGCCTAGGGCACACCTCGCCAGATCGACGCCGATGAAAACTCCCCCAATAACTATCTTCCAAAGGAACGCGATGTTGAAGGCCATAGAATCACTCCAAAACCTAGCCAAAGCCTCTCCAAACCCTTGCCGCAAGCACCTCCAAAATTGGGGAAAAGATGAGAAAAGGATTCTTCAAAATGTTTCAAGTCACGCCTTAAATAGGCCTAGAATCGGGCATCCACATGGCGTGTGGAATTTTCACAGGCCCGTGTGAATCTCCAGAAATTGAGTATCTATGAGCTGTTAATAGTAACTACTACATTAATTTTGCCACAACGATTTGCTATAGTGTTGCTATAGTACTTTGCCAAAATACTCCCAAGTCCACACTTATCATCGACGCCACATGAACGGGCACACATCCATGCGGTAGATCATGTTGCGTCTTCAATAAATTCACATTGATGAAGATCTTGCTAACATCGCACAAGTCGTAACACATGAGTGTGACTGACTTTGTGCCCCTCCAATATATGTATTCACTTGAGTACAATAGAGGTTGGCACACACTCACATGTCTTTGAACATAACTTGTGTCTTCATGGTTCTCATCAACAAAATGCATCCACAATCTACTTTTGGTTCATTTCTTCCATACTTGTCTCCACAACCCTAAATGAACAAAAGAACATAAATACACATGCATGAGTGATAAAATCAGAGAAAAGGAATGCTCAATGTAAGAAAAGAATACTTTGTGTTGTTAATACACAAGCACTTATCAATAATTTATCCTCCTTGATAATTTAATTATATGATAGCTGTTAATACCCAAAAATAAAGTAAATTTCCTGTACTCATATCACCTTTTACAAAAATTCCACAATTTTGTGATTTCAGATACAAGCCTTTATCCTTTGTGTTAAACCTCCAACTATTGATAAGGAAACTTTTATATTGATTAAATCGCCTATCTTGTCTATAAGCTAAATGCAATAATTGGGCACTAACCATTTCATTTCCTTCATCGTGCAACATGGTGACTTGTTATAAGCAATAACCATTTTAACATTTAGGTTATATAAATTATAACTTATAAAAGTTATACATTCAAATAACTACATATTTCTTGAACCACTGATGAAATTCTTTTTGGTTTCTTTCTACATTTCTAGGATCTTGCCTCCAAAGTTTTTCTTTATGCATGCTTCACATTAAAAATAACTAAAATATCAGTAACTGCATATACAATGCATCAAACATAAATAAAATACATAAAGTGACTAATTTCACAAATTTATGGGACTTACTTCACAAACTCTTTAATTTCTTTGCAATTTTCTAGGACATAGATTGTAGATAGAGCCTATTCTATTAAGCTTAGCTCATCATATTTTTATCCAAGCAAAGGTTTACCTACTTGTGAAAAAACTTATAATACAGAATATGAATGGACATCACTACATCCAAATTATGTCTCATAGTATGTGTCCTCCAATATGAGAGTTGAGAAAACATACTCTTTTATCTCCAATTTCCAAACAGTAGAACATTTCCACATTTTTATTTCTTTGGAGCCTTACCAAAATAGACTAGTTCAGTGAAATAATAAAGTTAACAAAACCGGATGACAAACAACAAAAAAAAATTATTAGAAAACAACTAAACCTCACCGGAGAAAATTAATTATATTGTTCAACAATATCATCCCTAACAGTTGTTTTAGTACACTTCTATTTCTTTGGTACCATCACATGCTTTAGCATTTTTCCTCCAAGAATGAATAGTTGGTAAGAAGTGGCGATGACCAAGATAGCATGTTTTATGCCCAATTTTAAGCCTGCGAGAAGATGTTTCAAGATTGCAAATAGGGCATGCTTACTTGCCTTTGGTGCTCCATCCTGACAAATTACCATAGGCTAGAAAACCATTAATGGTTCACAAGAGAGCTACTCATAATTTAAAGTTACTCTTTGAAAGTGCATCATATGCCTCTACACTAGTCTCCCAAAGGCATTTTAGCTCATTAGTCGATTGCTCTAAGGATCCATCAATATCATTTCCAGGAGCTTTAGGACTAGTAATCAAAAGTGACATCATGATATATTGATCCTTCATGTAAAGCCATGGTGGAAGGTTATAAGGGACTAATGCAACTGACCATACAGTATAAGAAGTGCTCATATTTTCAAATGGGTTAAAACCATTACTTTCTAAACCAAGTCTAATGTTACGTGGATCTGTTGCAAAAAGAGGGTGCGCTGCATCAAAACTTTTCCAAGTTGGAGAATCAGCTAAATGCCCCATAAGCTCATTATTACATGGCTTTTCCTTATGCCATGATAAGTGCTTGTGTATTAGTAATACGAAGTATTTTTTTCTTATGATGAGCATTACTTTTATTAGATTTTAGCACTAATACATGTGTATTTCTGAACTTTCGTGCATAAAGGGTTGTGAAGCCAAATATGAAAGAAAGAAGCCAAAGTAGATTGCGATTGTACTTTGTTGATGAAGTCTTGAAGTGAACAAATGTGAAGACACCAGTTGTGATCGAAGATACGTGAATGTGTGCTAACCTCCATGCGCTCAAGCAATTACATGGTTTGGAGGGGCATAAAGGCAGTCATATTTGCGTATTATTCTGACTTGTGCAATATTAGCAAGATCTTCACCAATATGGCATTTTATTGAAGAAGCGATGTGATCTATGGCATAGACGTGTGCCCGTTTATGTTGTCTCGATGAAAAGTGTGGATTCAGGAGTATTTTTTGGCGGATTACTGCAGCAAATCATTATAGTGATATACTGTAGCAGTCACTGTTCACAGCCCGCAGAAAATTAAATTTCCAGAAATCCACATGGGCGTGTGGAAATTCTACATGCCCGTGTGGATGCCCTATTTCAGCCCTTTATAAAGCCGCGACTAGTACCGATTTTGGGATCCATCTATCATCCTTATCTCCATCTTTTCGCCAACTTTTGGGAGGCCTGCGGCTAGGGTTTAGAGGGGCTTTGGCAAGAATTTTGGAGTGGTTCTACGGCTTCGGCACCACGTTTCTCTTGGAAGATAGTTATTGGGTGAGCTTTCGTTGGCACCCTAGGCTTGACAAGTGGACCTTTAGAGAGGACTAGGCTACTCCACAAGACCATCGACACGAATACTGAGGGAGTTTTCTTATGGATTACATGTTTTTACTTTTGATTTTATTATTGATTGTATCTTGCTCCGTGGAAAGCTAAATCCCCTAGTGGATACTTGGACTTGTAAACCCTAGGATGTTATTATTTTATTGACCTTTTATTATGTTTTCCTTAATTGATGTCTTTAAATGAGTTCCAATCCTGAATGCTTGTTGAATGATTTCTCCCTTAGAGTGACACTAGGGTTGAGAATCTATCTTGGTAGCCTTTGTGGATGAGTGACACACCATGAGGGTTAGACATTGCTAGATTGGAGAAGGTTGAGAGGGTGAATCGAGAGTTAGTGGAGCGTCCCCTTTCCCATCCGCTGTGATTTATGCTACCTCCATGTTGCTAGAGTTCTTTATGGTCACAATAGAGTAAAGTGCTAAGAGAGGAACTCTGCTGGGCTTAGTTGCGTAAGCAATAGAGTGAAGCATTGAAGTAATCCTTAGTATCTGGGGCTTAATTGTGACTAGGGGTCTTTCGCCTGGACCAAAGGGTTAGATCTACATATAGGAATAGGGTTTATCACTTGGAATCCCTAGAGCTTCTTGTAACTGTACACAATGTGTGGTGTTGAGACTAAGCGATTTCTCCGTCGGGGAATAGTGTAGAGTTAGTCAAGGTTGACCTTAGGTTTGGGACCATGTATTTTAGGATTTCCACAACTCATTAAGCATCAGTTATGAGACATAATAGTTGGTCTTGCACTTGAATCAATAACCCTAGGGGGAGCAATGTCTGAGTGCCCACTTTCTATTAATTCCCTTTCCTCTCATTTTATCGTACCTCTCTTTCTTATTTTCTTTAGTCTTATTCATATTGATTTTATCCACACTATTATTGTTTCATCTTCATTTAGTTAGGTAGCAATCGCAAGTGCACGGGTTTATCGAAGTAATAAATCCCAGGTGGTGGGTATCGTATCCATAGGGAGTAGGGAATAAAAATATCAAGATTGCTATCTAACTAAGAGAAGATGGAATAAAGATTTTGTTAATAAAATATAATGAAAGCAAGAATAATAGAAACAAGAAAGAGAGAAGCACAAATAGATGAGAGGTAAGGCAATCGATAGAAGTGGGGTACTCGGATATTGTTCCACGTAGGATAATTGCTTCAAGTGCAAAATCAACTATTATATCTCCTAATTGACGCTTAATGAGTCATGGAAATCCTTAAACACATGGTCCCAAACCTAAGGTCAACCATGACTAACTCTACAATATGTCCAGGCGGAGAAATCGATCAATCTCAACACCTCACACTGTGTAGAGTTGCAAGACACTCTAGGGATTCCAAGGGATAAACCCTATTCTAATGTATAGATCTAACCATTTGGTCTATGCGAAAGACCACTAGTCGCAAATAAGCTCTATGTGCTAAAATCACTTCAACGCTTTACTCTGTTGCCAGTGCAACTAAGCCCCAGCGGAGGTCATCCCTAAGCCCATTCACTCTACTATGACTACAAAGAACTCTTGGAATGTTGAGGTAGGATAAATCACATCGGAGGGGAAGGCCGCTACCTCTCGACTCACCCTTTTGACCCTCTCCAATCTTGCAATGTCTAACACTCATGGTGTGTCACTCACTCACAATGGTTACCAATGTAGACTCTCAACCCTAGTGTCACTCTAAGGGAGAAATCATGCAACAAGCATTCAAGATTGAAACTCAATTAAAGACATCAATTATGGAAAACATAATAGAAGATTAATGAAACAAATATATCCTAGGGTTCACAAATCCAAGTACCCACTAGGGGTTTAGCTCTCCATGGGGCTAGTTACAATCAACAATGAAATCGAATGTAAAAACAAGTAATCCATAGAATAACCTCTTCGGTATTCGTGTTGATGGTCTTGTGGAGTAGCCTCATTTTCTCCAAAGGTCCCCTTGTCCGGCCTAGGGCACACCTCGCCAGATTAATGCCGACGAAAGCTCCCCTAATAACCTTCTTTCAAGTGGAGCGCGGTATTGAAGCCGTAGAACCTCTCCAAAAACCTTGATAAAACCCCTCTAAACCCTAGCTGCAAGCCTCTCAAAAGTTGGAGAAAAGATGGAAAAAAAGATACTGAAATCGGGGCTGAATCGCGGCTTTTAAATGGCTCGAATTGAGCATCCACATGGGCCTATGTATTTTTCACACACCCCTGTGAAATTTCCACACGGGCGTGCCGATTCTTTGGAAATTTGATTTTTAGCCAGCTATGAACAGTGCCTGTTAAAGTGATTACTACAGTGATTTGCTACAATACCTGCTATAGAACCGGCCAAAAATACTCCCGAAACCACACTTTTCATCCTGGTAACATAAATGGGCACACGTTTATGCCGTAGATCGTATCGCTTCTACAATCATAAGGCCTCATCGGTGAAGATCTTGCTATCAATGCATAAGTAGGGATACACAAATGTGACTCCCTTCGTGCCCCTCCAACTCATTGTAATGGCTTGAATACATGGAGGTTGGCACACATTCACGTATCTTAGGGCCCCACTTGTGTCTTCGCGTTTGTTGCTTCAACGATTTCACCAAATAGTGCATTTATGATCTACTTTTGTCTTCTTTTCTTAATACTTAGCTTTACAACCCTACATGCGCAAAAGAACACAAATACATATGTATTAGTTCTTAAACCTGATAAAAGTAATGCTCATCATAAGGAAAGAATACTTCGCACTCTTAACACACAAGCACTTATCTTGTAGAGACATTTTCAATTCAATACTTCAACAATGAATAATAATGTAGAATATTACTCACATCCTTGATTAAATCTTGCTCCAACTCGCATAATAATCTGAAAAACTTAGCACCGTCTTTATTTAGGCTAGTGGGGCTACCTTTGAAAGGATCATTCACTTCTTCATTTGGAGCACTATCATTATCCATCACAAATGCATATTTAGTAAGTTAAGCATCAATTTGTTTAACATAATTTTCATGAGCATGTCCATGTCCATGATCACATAACATATGACCCATTCAATAATCATTATCACTTTTATCACTCTGATTGTCATCATCATCATCTTTAGAATAATACTGTAAACCTTTCCATGATTGCACCAATGCTTGTAGTTTTTTCTTATCTCATTTAACATTGTGCTGAGGAGCACAGTTGGTAAGCACATGCATGCTTACCCATGTATATTTTACTAGAAATCTCATGAGAATATCAGCATGGTCACTATGCTTATGGCACAAGCGTTGATAAGTGCTTGAGCACAAGTATTATTAAGTATACTTTTGTTACATTGAGCATCACTTTTATCGGTTTTTATGGCTCATTTGTATGTATTTGTGGGCAGTCACACACATATGCCCCAACTTGTGTAATATTGTCAAGAGCATTGTCAATGTGTTTGAAAGTGAAGATGTGACATGATTTACCGCATGGATGTGTGCCCAACCATACGACCTCAATGGAAGAAGAAGATTTTAGGAGTACTGTAGAAGTTCACTGTAGTAAATCACTATGGCAGTTACTATTTATAGCTAGCAGGAAATAAAGATCCTGGAAATTCACACGGCCGTGTATAATTTCCACATGGGCGTGTGAAATCCCGATTTCAACCCTTTAAGTACCGCTTCGAAGTATTGTTTTGGGGATCTTTTGCCTATCTTTTGGAAGAGTGCGGCTAGGGATTGGAGAGATTTTTGTTAGGATTTTGGAGCATTTCTATGTCATTCGACATCGATTTCCTTCAGAGGAGAGTTATTGGGGGAGCTTCTGACAACTTTGATTCGGCGGGGTGTGCCCTAGGTTCGATGGAGGAATCTTTGGAGAAGAAGAAGTGGCTCCTCAAGACCATCACCACAGAAACAAGGTGGTTATCTTTATGGAGTTTTTGCATTCACTTTTGATTTCGTCTTTGATTTTGTATTGCTCCATGAAGAGCTAAACCCCTAGTGGATACTTGGATTTATAAACCCTAGGATGATTTTGTTTCATCGACTTCTATTATGTTTCTCTAATTAATGTTTTAAATGAGTTTTAATCTTGTGTGCTTGTTGGATAAATTTTCCCTTAGAGTTACACTAGGGTTGAGAATTCATCTAGATAATCTATTGAATGAGTGACACTTCATTAGGTTAGACTTAGCAAGATTGAAGAGGATTGAGAGGGTGAGTCGAGAGATGGTAGAATGTCCCTTTTCCCTTCCGACATGATTTATCCTACCTCCATATTCCAAGGGTTCTTTGAAATCATGATAGAGTGAAGTGCTATTAGATCTATTCCACTGGGCTAAGTTGCGTGAGCGACAGAATGAATTGTTGAGAAATCTTTAGTGCTGTGGCTTAATTGTGATTAGGGATCTTTCACCTGGACCAAAGGGTTTGATCTACATTAGGGAATAGGATTTATCACTTGGAATCCCTAGAGCCTCAAGCAGTACCACATAGTGTGAGGTGTTGAGAGTATACCTTTCCGCCGGCTCATAGCGTAGAGGGTTAGTAACGATTGACCTTAGGTTTGGGACCGTGTGTCTTTGGATCTCCATGACTCATTAAACTTCAATTTGGAGGCATAATATTAGTCTTGCACTTGACATTATAGTCCTTGGGTGTGTGAAGCGTGCTCTCCAAGCACATTCAGTAAGCATGAACGTGCTTACCCCTGTGCAATTTATAAGATTTTCACATAAATCAATAACTAGGATTTGGAGCCAAGCACGGTCATTAGTACGGCCATCAGTACGGGCGTGCTTACATCGGGAAAGGGTTATTTAAGGCCTAAAGTTAGATTTCAGAGAAACTTTTCTTCACTTTTTTTGGAGGCACGGGTTAGGGAAGCCGTTAGCACTATTAAGGGCCATATCTGGAGTGGAGAAAAGCGTGGAAAAGAGGATCATCGATGATAAATATTGTCAAGCCTTCTTTGACGTGATTTTGAAGCAAGAAGGGAGTTTAATGGACAAGTTCTATTTTTCTTATTTATTTGCTATGATTGTCTGTAAGACAATGAGGGGCTAACCATCCTTCGGTACCCCGAATTTTGAACCTTGACTTCAAATGCTTTGATTTTAATGATTTTGGATATTGATTCTTGAGTTCCTTGTGGTCTTCCTTTTGTTTATATTGCTTATTGTTCTATTTGTTTTGTTACTTTAATGCTTGTATGTTGCTAGCTTAATAAGGGACTTACCGATTAGCTGCGTTAGCATTAATTTTTCGTTGCTATTTTCCTTGTTGTTTGCCATTGCATTTTATGTTTCTATTTACCCTTAGATCGATTTGCTATTTAGAGGGTAATCTTTACATGTCTAGCTAGGGCACACATTAGGAAAGGGGTTGAGTCCACTCCGAGCGTTGTGCATGGACATACATTATAAAACCCTCCGTAGGTATTCACTATAGTCCAAGAAGAACTCTTGAGTTATTGCTTGTTATTGCATTTGTCAAGGGGATAAATCTTGGGCACTTTCCTTTCCACTCCTATCTCTTAGCCCAAAACCCCATTTCTTCTTCTCTCTCTATTCTTCTATTCTTAAGTAGTTTTAATTACATTAATGCATTCTTTGAACCAGCTAGATATTAGAAAATGAGCGAGTATTGAGAGCTATACTAGTCCTTGTGGATTCGATTACCTAATCCTCTTAGGTACACTTTACTACTTGTACGGCCTGTACAATTGTGGATACGCAAGGGACGTATCAAGTTTTTGGCTTAGTGAGCTTAAGCTGACAAAGATGACTCTACAACATGCCGATCATTCCGTTCGTCACCCCAAGGGTATCATTGAAGATGTCTTAGTCAAGGTGGACCGATTTATTTTTTCAGTAGATTTTATTATTCTGGATTTCGATGACAAGGCTGAGGTTCTCTTGATACTTGGACTTCCATTTTTCCCCACTTAACAAGCATTGATTGATGCTAGAGATGGTAGAATACTGTTAAGAGTGGGTGATGAAGAAGTGTTGTTCAAGTTGAAAGATGCAATGCACCATTCTATGGATGGTGATAACATGTGTTATGCTTTAGATATTATTAATGATTGTGTTTTGGATTTTGTACAAAACATGTGTATGAAGGATGACTTGTCTGAGTTACTAGATAATGAAGAACCACCTGATGGGGTTGTGGTGGAGATCCACCCTTAATGCCACACTGAAGAGTTTTATGGGAAGCTAAAGTTAGTCAATCATAGGGTCTTTCAGACCAAGAAGTGGTGGAAGCATCTCGATGCCAACAAGAAGAGCATTAGCTCACCGACATCCCATAGGGCTTGCATGTATCCTTTGGGTTGAAGTGAGTGGCAAGTTTGCATGATTCATACGTTAACCCCCTACTCATGTGTTTAGGTTGTAGGAAATTTTGGGGAAAATCAATTTTATTATCCCCCGTGATCGCTACAAGGTATGTCAAGCAAGTGACATTAAACAAGTTCTTCTTGGGAGGCAAACCAAGTGTTTTTGCGTTTATTCATGCATTTTTCATTCTTTTGGTTGCGTTCTGTTTTTCTTTATTTTATTCTATTTGTTTGGTGTTTGCTTTTGTTAGACTCGACTTTTTTCCTCTCTTTTGTGGGTTATTGTGAGCTCAACTTTACTTGAATTTAAGTTTCTAAGCTCTATTCTCAAGCTAGCGGGATGTTCAGGATAGTATATGTTTCCTTTTTACAATTCCTCTATGTTTTGAGGCCAGCATGATCATGCTTGTGATTGTGTAGTTTACAGATGTTGTGGAAATTTGAGTTACAGGAGTAAGCACGGGCAAACTCTCGCCTGTGCTAGTGAACATTCTTGCATAAGAACGGTCTGGCTGCTCCTCGTAGGGTTGTGCTTAATTTTGTGGGTTTTCTGAATTTTTCCAATAAAAAGCACGATCCTAAGCACGGTCTCAAGCATGACCGTGCTCGTCTAGGATTCTAGCAGTTTTATAAGAGAGAGACAGGATGATCTTAAGCACAACTATGCTTTTGGGTGTGCTAAGGTGCGACTATTCAACTTTCTTTTTCTTTTTTTTTATTCTCGCTGCTGGAGCACTTGCCGCCTCAATTTTCTCCTTCAAAACCACTAGTTTCTCTTTTTAGCTAGATTTCATTCTCCTCATCGAGCTTTTGTGCCCTTTTCTGAGGGTTTTCTCTCTCGCCAATCTTCTCCTCTTCTTCGAGCAAAGGTGCGAATTCTTCACCATTTCTAGGCCTTGTTATTATGGGATTAGCTTCTATAAACTCTTGCATTTCATCCTATTCATGATGTATATGCTATGATATGCTTGAAACTAAAGGAAGGTCAGAAACCATGCTTTATTGTTCATTTTTCTTGTTCAAAAAGACTGCCCATGGCCGTGCTTCGTACAAAGCATAACCATGCTTGGCTGTGCCCTAGGCCATTTTTAGGCAAGCACGATCGTGCTCTGATTTGTAAGCACAATCGTGCTCATTAACTTGCACGGGTATGCTTCATATTTTTCTTGACTCATTCTTCAGCACACCTATACTCTTTTCCAGTTAGCACACCCATGTTGTTTATGCAGCATGGGCATGCTATAGCTATATTATCTTGCTTATTCACTTGTTACTAAACTCTTATGTAGTATAATGCTGAGGAAGAAGATGAACTCATCTGGACCTGAGCCCAAGAGGGCAAGAGATATGAGTAGCCCCTCCTACAGGGCCTACTTTAAGTGTACCAGCACATCAAGTGCGGTATAACTAGCTGAACATCGGACATATCGGGGAGCCCTGTGAGATTGATTGGGGCATTTTGCATGATGTGGGACTCACCGAGGAGGTGATAAGTGCTTGAGTAGACATATTTCTCTATATGTTTTACACGCATTAAGTATCATTTTTACCATGGTTTATGTCTCATAATGTGTATTTGATGTTCCTTTGTGCAAATAGGTTGTGGAAGCCTTGAAAGAAGAAAAGGAAGCAAAGATAGGTTTTGGAGGCACCTTTTGGGAGTTCTTGTGCAATATGAGGATCAAGGCACAAGAGGAGCTCATGTACAAAGGGGTGTGTGCGCCAACTTCGAAGAGAATGAAAGCCAAATTACGAGTTGGAAGGGCACAAAGGCATTCACATTCCTATGTCCCTACTTGTGTGAAGAATTCAAGAATATTCCCAATGATAATTAGATGATGAGAAGCGTCATAACCTACCATGTGGGCCTGTGCCCATCCATGTGGCTTTAAGAGAAGAGTGTGGAGCCTTGTTATGAAGAGTACTGTAGTAAAATTTGGACTATGGAGGGCTAAGCCCTAGTAGGTATTTGGCCATTTGAACCCTAAGATCATATCTTTGTATTGGTTTACTTTATGTTTTCTATTGAATCCGAGTTTAATTGAGTTTTAATCTTGTTTTCTTATTGCTTGCATGTCGTATTAATCCTTGTGATTGATTTGTATAACATGATAAATTACCTTGGTGAGAGAGAGGTCTCCATTAGGGTTAGAACTCCAACATTGAAGAGGGTTGAGAGGGCGAGTCATGAGATAGTAGAGTGTCCCTTTTCCCCTCCAATGAGTGCATCCTATCTCCGTATTCCCTAGGCTTTATGCAACCATATTTGGTGTGAGGCATGAGTTTGAGAATTTCTCCGCTGGGACCTTGTAGGGGTTAGGGATCTTTCACCTAGAAGTAGGGTTAGGTCTATCCTTAGGAATCAGTTATACTCTTAGGAATCCCTAGAGTCTATTGCAGTCATATGTGGTGTAAGGTGTGAGATTGAGCAATTTCTCCACCAAGACATTGTAGAGGAGTAGTATCGGTGGCCTAAAGGCAGGGACTGATTATTCTTAGATTACCTCAACTAAATTAACTTGGTTTAGAAACATATGGTAAATCGTGTGCTTCATGTTAGATCCTAGAGGGAGCATTAGCTGGGTACCTCATCTTTATTCATTAAGACTTCCCTTATTTTTACTCTTCCTTGCAAGCTTGCGATATTCATATTCTCGCGATTGAGTTCATTTCACCAAAATCTTGATTTTGACTTGATAACTGAGAAGTAGTTACTACTAATACTTCCGTTTCATGTGGATTCGACTACCCGACTGACAACACCCTTTGCGTGTTGACCGCAAGTGCACGGATTTGTCAAAGTAATAATACCACGGTGAGTGGGTAGTCGTATCCACAGGGAATAATGATCAGAAACTTAAAGATTGCTATTTAACTAGAATAAAGATGAATTGATGGTGAAGTGAATAAAATCAATGCAAATAGAAATAAGAAAAAAGGGAGGAGGCACAAATAAAAGATAGGTGAGGCAATCAACAGTAAGTGGGGCACCTGGACATTGCTCACCTTAGGATAATTATTTCGAGTGCAAGACCAATCATTATGTCTCTTAACTGATGCTTCATGAGTCATGGAAATCCTAAAATACATGGTCCCAAACCTGAGGTCAACCACGACTAACTCTACACTATGTCCCAGCCGAGAAATCACTCAGGCGCAACACCTCACATTGAGCAAAGTTACATAAAGCTCTAGGGACTCCAAGTGATAAACCCTATTCCCTAATATAGATCTAACCCTTTGGTCCAAGCGAAAGACCCCTAGTCACAATTAAGCCCCAGATATCTAGGATTATTTCAACACTTCACTCTGTTGCTCACGCAACAAAGCCCCAACAGAGTTTGTCTCTTAGCACTTCACTCTATTGTGACCGCAATAAACAATTAGAATGTGGAGTAGGATAAATCACAACAGAGGGGAAAGGGGACGTTCCACTACCTCTCGACTCATCCTCTTAAATCCTCTCCAATCTAGCATTGTCTAACGCTCATGGTGTGTCACTCATCCACAAAGGTTACCAAGATGGATTATCAACCCTAGTGTCACTTTAAGGGAAAATCAATTCAACAAGCATTCAAGATTGGAACTCAATTAAAAACATCAATTAAAGAAAGCATAATAAAATGTCAATGAAATAATAACATCTTAGGGTTTCAAGTCCAAGCACCCTCTAGGGGTTTAACTCCATGGTGCACAATAAAGTCAATAATGAAATCAAAAGTAAAGATATGCAATCCATGAAGAAAACCCCTTTGGTGTTTGTGTCGATTGTCCTGTGGAGTAGCCTCGTCTTCTTCAAAGATTCCCTCGTTAAGCCTAGGGCACACCTCGCCGAATCGATGCCGATGAAAACTTCCCCAATAACTCTTTTCCAAAGGAATGCGGTGTCGAAGGCTGTAGAACTACTCTAAAAACCTTGCCAAAGCCTCCCTAAACCCTAAACAGGATTAGGGAATCGGGTATCCACACGGGCATGTGGAATTTCCACATGCTCGTGTGGATTTCTGGAAATTCAGTTTTCTGCGGCCTATAAACAATAATCCATACAGTAATTTGCTACAGTGCTTTTCTATAGTAGACTACTGCAGTACTCCTCTAAAATGCTCCCGAATCCACACTCTTTATCGTGGCCACATGAATGAGCACACATTCATGTGGTAGATCATGCTCCTTCTTTAATAACAATCACATTTGACAACGATCTTGCTAGCTTTGCACAAGTTGGAACACGTGAATATGACTATCTTTATGCCCCTCCAAAACATGTATCAGCTTGATAATAATGGAGGTTAGAACACACTCTTGTGTCATAGATCACAACTTGTGTCTTCACGTTTGTTCACTCCAAGATTTCATCAACAAAGTGCCTCCACGATCTACTTTGGCTTCTTTCTTCTATACTCATCTCCACAATACTATATGCACAAAAGTAACACAAATACAAATGTATAAGCGATAAAATCTAAGAAAAGTAATTCTCATTGTAAGAAAAGAATACTTCATATTACTAATACACGAGAACATATCACCGACTCATTAGGTATTTTATTACTTTGACACCCGTGCACTTGTAGTAAACGCATGCAAATTGGTGTGTCAAGTTTTTAGCACTGTTGCTGGGGCATTGTCAAGAGCTTCAATCACAACATGTAATGAAATGGTAGAATCTATCCTTGCAAGGTATTTCCTTCTAGGAAATCAACAAAGCTTCAAAATGAGATCTCTTCATATGTTCAGATGGAGATAGAATTATTATTTAAGACATGGGAATGATTCAAGGATCTCTTGCAAAAGTGTCCATAACATGGATTCCCCGAGTTTATGATCATTCACACATTCTATAATGGGTTGAATCCAAGCACTAAACTGCTACTTGATGCAGCCGTTGGAGGAACATTAGGAAACAAGATCCTAGAGGAGGCCTAATAGTTGATTGAAGAAATGGGCTTGAATAGCTATCAATGGAATGCAAGAAAGAAGAAGTAAGTGGCCGAGATTCATGATATTGATGTGGTTACATCCTTATCAGCCCAAGTTAAGGCATTGAGCGAGAAATTGGGCACTCTAAACTCACTAAGAGTGCCAGCGATCACAAATTGCGATGGTTGTGGGGTTCACATCTTTCATCTGATTGTCCTATCTCAATTACTATTTCATCCCAAAGTGAACAAGTAGACTTTGTGGGCAATGCGAGAAGAGGACAAGGCAACACTTATAGCAATACCTACAATGAAGGATGGAGGAACCACCGAAATCTCTCATGGGTAACCAAGGGCAGCAAAAGCCCGCTGCCCCACTAGGATTTCAGCAAAAACCTTTGATTCCATAGAGAGTTTCAAAGTTAAAAAGGGTTTTGTCAAAGTTCATTCAGTTAACCGACACAAGTTCCAAAATATAGAGGCAACACTCTGCCATCACACTATTTCCTTACATAATTTGGAGAATCAGGTGGGACAAATAGTGAAGTCATTAGTGTTGAGGCCCCAAGGAAGCCGGCCAAGCAACACGGAGACCAACCCAAGGGAGCATGTAAAGGCGATCACTTTTAGGAGTGGTCAAGAGATCCAAGAAAAGCTCACTACTGAGAAAAATTCTGAAATTCTCCAAGGAAAATCACCCAATGGGAAGAATGCGAAAATTCCTCAAGAAAAACCAAGGGATGAGGTGCAAGACAAGGAGAAGGAGATAGCTGTGTCACCCCCTTCATATACTCCAAGAATTCCCTATCCGGAGCTTTTATAGAAGGACTAAATTGATGAGCAAAATAGGAAATTTCTGGATTTGTTCAAATAGTTACATGTTAACATCCCGTTTGTGGAGGAATTGTCGCAAATACCTTGGTACGCAAAGTTTTTGAAAGACCTCTTGACTAACAAGAGAAAAATGGAGGAGAGTGTAGCTGTAGTTTTGGAAGGGAATTGCTCGGTAATTCTTTCACAAAATCTTCCTAATAAGATAAAAGATCTGGGAAGCTTCATCATACCATGTGTAATCGGAGGTTTAGGCGAAGAAAAAGCATTAGCTTATTCTGGGGCAAGTATTAATTTCATGCCATAAACTTTATTTTAGAAATTGGGGCTATAAGAGACAATACCAACCCGCATGACATTACAGTGAGCCCACGCTACTGCATGGGCTGGCCGCTGAGTCAGCCAAGTCACTCACACGGTCGCGTGGGCTGGAGCTACTAAGCCAAAGTAGCCACGTGACCACGTGGACCCTCTGGCACACCAAACAGTGCCCACGCACCCGCGTGGGTTGGAACCGTAGCAACCAACTCGACGCGGGTACTTGGCTTGACCACATGCCCGCATGGATTCTTGCACTCACCAAATTCATGCTGAACTAACTTCCTTTAATGTCTTACTCGTTGGTAAGGCACCTATGATCAGGAAAGTCTCTCATAAATGTCTGTGCCAAGATAGGGAGCCAACCCTACCACCAGAGATCAAATTTACTGAACCTAACATCAGCAAAAGTTGAGCATCTTAGAAGCTTAAGTTTGGATAGTCACTCAATATCGATTGGGATGCACTTTTGGAGATCGGCCTGGCTGATGAGGTTCAAGAGCTTGTTGATGTGATAGGTTGGGACAAACTTCTAACTATTTGTGATCCCATCTGGCGAGACATCACTCTGGAGGTCCTTTCCTCATTCTCCTTTGATCGCTCCATGCAGACACTGATTTTGACAAAGAGGACACTATTTATTTCAGAGCTTTTAGTCAGCCCATAGGATGTCTTTGACTTTGTTTGTTGCCATGCTTGACTTGTACAATGAGGATTATGTTGACATAGTGGAGTATGCATAAGTTCCTAGCGATTGTCCTACTGGTATTACTCCGAGCCGAGTATTTTGTGACTGCCAAAACTGCCAGTACTATTGCTGATGAGTCTAGCTTCGATGACCCAGATGCCACAGAGTTCGTGTCTGACTGAGGGGCACTCGACAGTTTACCTTTTATTTCAGTGTTAATGTTTAACAATTGGACTTTTTTTTCATTCTCTATTTGGACTTGTACTTTTTGTTGTGACAGTAAGTAAATGAAGTCTCTTGCTGATAAGTGCAATTCATATCTTGTTTTTCATACTTTCAATTCATTTGTTTGCTTGTCTTTTAACACATTTTGGATAGATTTGATGCTATTCTAGGTATAATTGTTCATGGTGTGGAAATTTAGGGTCCAATGCAATTAGGAGTGAAATAAAAAACAAAACAAGCAAAGAATGTAGATTTATCTAAGTGTCCAAGACAAGCACGCTCGTGCTCTATCCCCATGATTATCACTGTCTGAAGATGTCTGAGTAGTTGACCAAGCAGGGGGTGCTTCCAAGCCAAGCACGGTCTGAGCACGGTCATACTCTCTTCTTGTGATTTTCTCATAATCAAAGCACTCTCTACATACAAGGGAAGCATGGCCAGCATGATCCTTGCACGATCCTACTCAATCAAAACATTGACAGAGCAAGTGTGCTCACCCTATGATTATCTCTGATAGATACTTAGCTAATTAATACAGAAGTCCCACAGAAGAGCACGATTTGAGCATAACCATGTTCAAACTATGTCAAGCCTGAACGATCCTTTTTAACTCCTAGATTTAAGGTTTCTCCTCATCTTTTGTTTGCTGTTTTTATTCTATAGAGGGCAGAACTCTTAGGTGGATGATGATCAAGCTTCACCACACCATCTAAGGTGATTAAGGTCAAGTTTGAGGCACAAGAGAAGTGGAGTTAGCTCATCCATGAAGCTTTTGAAGCACAACTAAGAGGAATTTGTAAAAGGGAGAATCATGTTTTCACATCTTTAAACATTCAATGCTTCTTCTCAGTTATATGAAATCATGAGGGGCAAACCATTCCATGGTTCCCCTGGATGTTGAACTATGTTGCTTTTTATACTTTGACTACTTGATTTTAATGTCTACAGATTCCTATTGCATTATTGTGTTTATTCATGTGTTTGCATAAGTTGGTGTGCTTGATTTCCGTAGATGCTTGTGTAAAACTTGGTGTGTGTGGATTACTGTAGTTGTGATTACCTAGTGTAGTTGCAAAACTTGGCGTAATTGATAGATGTAAATGCAACATTGCTTTAGAGCACCTGCAAGGATCTTAGGATGTACCTGGTAGACATTAGAAACAATTCAGTACACTACAACGCATAAGAATGGTCCAGGGCATTGCTCTCTTGTTGTTGAAAACTCGATCCTAGTCTGGCAGTTCATTTTACCCTTATCTTTTTATTCTTGTTCAGTAATTGTTCTACCAATAAATTCTTATTCTACTAGACATTAGATTAGCGATTAGTACTAGAAGTCCACTCAATATGGTTCAATAACCCTACCCCTCTCAGGATACCACTTTATTACATGTTACGATCTGTACTTTTGCAGAGAGTGCATCACCTATTAAATAGTTTATCTTACTGCTTTTTGTATTTCATTTTAGTATTTCATTTTATTTTATATTCTTTTATTTCTGAGCTTCATGTTGTGCCTTCTTGCTTTACAAGATGTATGCCTTCTTTGGAATTTTGAGCTGTTCATGTTGAGAGAAGCATCATCACTCTCCATGTCCAGGAAAGCCCTAATAACTCTGCTCAATTTATTCCATTGTCTTCTTTTATTTGTTTTTGTGCTTGCATGTATTACATTGAGGAAAATGTATTGTTCAAGTGTGGGGGAGGGTTATCTTTGTATTCATTGTGATGATGCATGACTTTGGATGATCTATGACATATTGTTCGGGATTCACAAGACTAGGGGTAACATTAGAGCTAGTGTACTTTGTTGTGCTAAGTGTTGTTTCACCCATGCTTCAGAAATTATTTCTAGTTCACTTTTCACATTAGCTATGGGCTTACTTGTATCCAAGGAAAGATTGTAGTTTATAGACCATTTCTTTCTTGTAAAAAAAAGGACAATAAGTGTGAAAGGGAACTTGTTTTTCTATTTAGTTATCGGAAAGTCGAATTCGAATGAATGCTCTACGGACGGTTATAAATAGTTTATGCAAAAGATGGTAGAAAGAGCTATCTCCTTTTGAATATGAAAACCACCTTTAAGTAGTCAGATCTTGGGCTTTACCATTGTTGATTTGATGGCCTACCGAGGAAAAGGGCGACCTTAGGGTGTATGAAGCTACTACCCACTTAGTTAGGTTGGAAATAATATCTGTAGAACTAGTCTTCTCCTCTAAGGAACACGGGGCACATTCCTAGGGTAAACGCACATACACACAAAAAGTATGGAGTATTGGATAAATCTATTTCTTGAGAAATCAACTGTTTAAGCACTAGTCTCTAATGTTCCCTTGTTATCTTTGAATTACCTATCTTTTATAAGATTCAAGGTCATGCACTCATCTTCTTTTCTTGTGAGCTAAATGTTTGCATAAGGACATACAAAGGTTTAAATGTCAGGGTATTTGATGAGTGCATTTTATATAGATATTTTATATATACTATTGTTTGTTTTACTTGTCCTTTTAGCATATTTTTATGATAAACCAATGTTACTTGAGGTATGTTTGCTAAACTGTGCAGATAATTGGGGTTTGGACCAAAATTAAAAAAAGTGACAAATTCTGATGCAAAACAATGTTGGAATACAAGTTTCAGGACAAGCAGGGTCTAAAGCATACCCATGCTCATAAGAAAGATCGGAAGCATGGGATTGCTGAACACCCCAGCATTTTACTAGAGTCTACACAGAAATGAGAACCACGATTTCACTACCCCTAGAACATCGTTGATAAGTGCTTGTGTTTGCATATTATTGAGCATATTTTATTTATAATGAGGATTGCTTTTATCAGGTTTTATGGCTCATTCGTGTGTTTTTGTGTTCTTTTGTGCATTAAGGGTTGTGGAGGCAGTATAAGAAGAAAGGAAGTGAATATAGGTCATGAATGCAATTTTTGAGGATGATCTTGTATGGAACAAGTGTTGAGACATGAGCAGTGATCAAACACATGAGGGTGTGTGTCAACTTCTAAGAATGTACAGGTCTATCTACAAATTGGAAGGACACAAAGGCAGTCATAAACTCGTGTTTCAGCTTATGCAGAGTTTTTGAGAGCATCATTTGACATGACCTACCGCATGGGTGTGTGCCCAACCGTGTGGCCTCAAGGGAAGAAAAGTAGTTACTGTTCACAAAACGTGAAATTCAGAAAAACTGAGAATCCACCCCCCGTGAGGAAAATCCATAGGGGCGTGTGAAATCTCGATTATAGTATTATAAATATCCCCTTGAAGATTTATCTTGGGGACTTTTTTTCATATATTTTGGAGAGAGCACGACTAGGGTTTGGAGGAGGTTTTCGTCAGGTTTTGGAGCATTTCTACCGAGTTCAACATCGATTTCCTTCGAAGGAGAATTATTCGGAGAGCTTTCAATGGCATTTATTTTGGCGAGGTGTGCCCTAGGCTTGACGGAGGAGTCCTTGGAGAAGGAGAAGCTGCTTTTAGAGACCATCCTTATGGATATCAAAGAGGTTATTTTTATGAATAGTTTGCTTTCATCTTTGTTTTATTTTTTTATCATGGGTATTGTTCTGGCTGGAGAGCTAAA
>NC_052471.1:6474025-6490522 GCF_009730915.1 Dioscorea cayenensis subsp. rotundata | reverse complement strand
AATAATAATCTTATGTTCTTTTTCCATAATATCTCATATTTTTAATGAAAACCCCAATTCCATGTTTTTGTTTTCGGGAAGCCCCCTAGTTTGAATCAAAATCTTAATCTTATGTTTTCTTTTTGGAATATCTCCTTTATTTTAATCAAAACCCTAATCATATTTTGTCTTAAAGTAATGTATCCTATTTTTCATTCAAAACACTAATATTATGTTTTCTTTTCTTAAGGTCTCACATTTTTCCAACAAAAAATCCTTTGTTTTCTTTTATTAGTGGCTCCTATTTTTGAATAAAAACCATAATCCTATATTTTCCTTTTGGGAATGTTTGCTATTTTTGAATCAAAACCCTAATCCTATATTCTCCTTTTGGAATATTTACTATTTTTTGGGTTTTAATCAAAACCTTAATCCTATGTTTTTTTCTTATAGTGATGTATACTATTTTTTAATCAAAGCCCTCATGCTATGTTATCTTTTTGAAATGTCTCATATTTTTCAATCAAAACCCTAATCCTAAATTTTTTTTTGTATGCTTGTGATTTTTTAATCAAAACAATAAACTTATTTCTTATAGTAATGTCACCTATTTTTCAATCATAACCCATATTCCTTTTTTTCTATTCTTAATGTCTCCTATTTTTCAATTTTGAATCAAAAACATAATCCTATGTTTTCTTTTTGTAATGTCTCATGCTTTTCAATCAAAATCCTAATACTATGTTTTATTTTTGGAATGACTCCTATTTTGAATCAAAACCCTAATCCTTTGTTTTCTTTTGAAAATGGCCACTAGTTTTGGCATTTGAATCAAAACCCTAATCCTATGTTTTCTTATAGCACTGTCTTTTTTTTTCAATCAAAATTCTAAACATATGTTTTGTTTTCGGAATGCCAACTATATTTAAATCAAAGCCCTAATCCTATGTTTTTTTCTTTTAATGTCTTGTAGTTTTTACCCAAACCCCAATCCAATGTTTTGTTTTTGTAATGTCTCCTATTTATCTTATTAAAAACATAATATTATGTTTTCTATTATTATTGTCTGCTATTTTTTATTCAAAACTCTAATCCTATGTTTTATTTTTTCAATGTATCATATTTTTGAGTCAAAACACTAGTCCTATATTTTCTTTTTAGAGTTCATACTATTTTGAATCAAAACCCTAATCCTAGGTTTTCTTATATCAATGTCTCCTATTTTTCAATGAGAACCCTAATCATGTGTTTTCATTTCCTAATGCCTACTATATTTTAATCAAAACCCTAATCGAATGTTTATGTTCGGAATGTTTCCAATTATGCAAACAAAATCCGAATCCAATGCTTTTATTCTTAATGTCTCATATTTATCAGTTTCTAATCAAAATCCTAACCTATGTTTTCTTTTCAGAATGTCTCTTATTTTTCAAATCAAAAACCCAATCCTTTCTTATCTTTTCAGTATGTCTGTTATTTTTGAATCAAAACCTGAATCCTATGTTTTATTTCCTGAATGTGTATTATTTTTTCTAGGTTTGAATCAAAACCATAATTTTTTTTTTTTTGGAAATATCTACTAATTTGTAATCAAAACCTTAATTTGATGTTCTATTTTTGGAATGTCTCATATTTTTCTATCAAAACGCTAATAATACATTTTTCTTTCGGAATGCCTCCTATTTTTCAATCAAAACCAAAATAATATGTGTTCTTTTTGAAATGTTTACTATTTTTGAATCAAAAAAATAATCCTATGTTTACTAATAGTAATGTCTCATATTTTTCAATCAAAACACTAATCCTATATTTTTTCTTTTAGGAATGCTTACTATATTTGAATCAAAACCCTAATTCTAGGTTTTCTTTTCGGAATATCTACTATTTTTGAATCAAAATATTAATCCTATGTTTTCTTATAGTAATGTCTACTATTTTTCGTTCGAAACACAAGTCCTATATTTTACTACATTAATGTCTCCTATTTTTTCAATCACAACCCTAATACTATGTTTTTAAAAATGCCTACTTTATTTGAGTCAGAACCATAATCCTACGTTTTCTTTTCTTAATGCCTTTTATTTTTCAATCTAAGCACTAATTTTATACTTTACTCTAATTTTATGGTTTCTTTTGGAAAATGTCCCTTATTTTTCAGTTTTTAAACAAAACCCCACTCCTATATTTTATTAAAGCAATGTCTCCTATTTTTCATTCATAACCCTAATCCTATGTTTTTTTTGGGAATGCCTAATAGTTTTGAATCAAAACATTGATCCAATGTTTTCTAATAGTAATTCCATTTTTTATTCAAAACAATAAACCTTTGCATTCTTATAGAAATGTTTCCTATTTTAAATCAAAACCATAATCCTATTTTTCCTTATAGTAATTTCTCTTATTTTTCAATTCAAACCCCAATCCTATGTTTTCTATTCGGAATGCCTACTATATTTGAATCAAAACCGTAATCTTATTTGTCTTTTCAGAATGTCTCCAATTTTTGAATGAAAACTCTAATCCTATGTTTTCTTTTCGCATTGTCTCCTATTTTTTAAAACAAAACACTAATTCTATGTTTTCTTTTAGAAATGTCTCCTATTTACAGGTTTTCAACCAAACCCTAATCCTATGTTTTATTTTCAGAATGTCTCCTATTTTTCAATCAAAACGTAAATCCTATGTTTTTTTGTCCGAACATCTCTTATTTTTGAATCGAACCCTAATCCTATGTTTTCTTTTAGGAATGACTCTAGTTTATTTTTATCAAAACCTTAATTTTATGTTTTTTTGTGTAAATGTCTGCTACTTTTTAATCAAAACCTAAATCCTATGTTTTTTTTTTGGAAAATATGCCCTATTTTTCAGTTTTTAATCAAAACTCTAATCCCATGTTTTCTTATGGTAATTTTTCTTCTTTTTCAATCAAAACCCTAATTCTACCTTTTCGTTTTGGAATGTCTCATTTTTTAAATCAAAAACGAAATCCTATGTTTTCTTTTTGTGTTGCCTCCCATTTTTGAATAAAAATTTTAATCCTATTTTTCTTTTTAGAATGTCTTCTATCGTTCAATCAAAAGCCTGATAATATGTTCACTTTTCTTAGTGTCTACTATTTAATAGTTTTGATTCAAAAATGTAATCCCTTTTTTTTTGGAATGTCTACTTCTTTCAATCAAAACAATAACCCTATTTTTTTTTCGTAATGACTCATATTTGTAAATCAAAATTCTAATCCTATGTTTTCTTTTTAGAAAGGCGACTATTTTTGAATCAAAACCAAAATCCTATGTTTTCTTTTGGATATGTTTACTAGCTTTGAATCAAAAGACCTAATACTATGTTTTCTTATTATAATGTGTCCTATTTTTCATTTTTGACTAAAAACCCTAATTGTAATGTGTCCCATTTTTTAGTTTTGAATATAAACCCTAATCCTATGTTTTTTTTCTTCCGAATGTCTACTATATTTAAATCAAAAATACTAATCCTATATGTTGTTTTAGGAATGTGTCCCATTTTTTAGTCAAACACAAAATATTGTGTTTTCTTTTCTTAATGTCTCCTATTTATTAGTTTTGAATCAAAGCCCTAACCTGTGTTTTCTTTTCAGAATGTCTCCTATTTTCTATCAAAAATCTAATCCTTTCTTTTCTTCTCAAAATGTTTGCTTTTTTTTTAATCAAAAACCTTAATCCTCTGTTTTCTTTTCAAAATGTGTCCTATTTTCAGTATTGAATCATAACCCTAATCCTTTATTTTCTTTTCGTAATGTCTAATTTTTTTAAATCAAAACTCTAATCCTATCTTTTGTCATGTGAATCTATGCTAATTTTTTAATCAAAACCCTAATCTTATGTTTTCTTTATGGAATGCCTCCTATTTTTGAATAAAAATCCTAATCCTATGTTTTCTTTTCAGAATGTTTCCTACCTTTCAATGAAAACCTGAATCCTATGTTTTTCCTTATTTTAACGTCGCAAATTAATCAATTTTGATTCAAAACCCTAGTCCTTTCTTCTTTTTTTTTTGCTCAAATGTATGCTAGTTTTGTATGAAAACAATAATCCTATATTTTCTTTTAGTAATGTCTCATATTTTTCAGTCAAAACCATAATCCTATGTTTTCTTTTCGTAGTAGCTCCTATTTTTGAATCAAAACCTAATCCTTTGTTTACTTTTTGTGATCCTGCTATTTTTTAATCAAAATCATAATCCATTGTTTTATTTTCGTAATGACTACAATTTTTTAATCAAAACATTAATCCTTTGTTTTCTTATAGTAATGTGTCTTATTTTTAAGTTTTGAATTGAAAGCCTAATCCTATGTCTTCTTTTGCAAATGCCTACTATATTCGAATCAAAACCCTAATCCTATGTTTTATTTTTAGAATAGCTACTATATTCAAAAGCGTAATCCTTTGTTTCTGATATTTTTGAATTAAAAACCTAATCCTCTGTTTTTATTTCGGAATGTGTCTTATTTTTCATTTTTGAAACAAAACCATAATCCTTTGTTTTTTTGGGAATGTCTCATTTTATTTTAATCAAAACCTTAATCCTATCTTTATCTTGGGAATCTCTGCCAATTTGTTATCAAAACCCTAATCCTATGCTTTTTTTTTTCAGAATGCCTCATATTTTTGAATAAAATTCCTAATCCTATGTTTTCTTTTCCGAATGTCTCCGATCTTTTAATCAAAACCCGAATCCTATGTTTTTTTTTTCTTAATGTCTCCTATTTATTAGTTTTGATTCAAAAACCTAATCTTTTCTTTTCTTTTCGAAATTTTTGCTTTTTTTGAGTGAAAATAATAATCCTATGTTTTATTTTCCTAAAGTCTCATATTTTTAGATCAAAAGACTAATCCCATGTTTTCTTTTTGTGAATGTCTCCTATCTTACAATCAAAACTCAAATCTTATGTTTTGATTAAAAAACCTAATCCTTTCTTTTCTTTTCGAATTGTTTGCTATTTTTGTGTGAAAATAATAATCCTATCTTTTCCAAATGTCTCATATTTTTGAATCGAAAACACTAATCCTAAGTTTTCTTTTCGGAATGTCTCCAATCTTTCAATTAAACCCAGAATTATATGTTTTGTTTTCTTGATGTCTCCTAATTATCAACTTTGAATCAAAATCATAACCTATGTTTTCTTTTTTGAATGTCTCTTATTTTTTAATAAAAACCTTTATCCCTTCTTTTTATCGGAATGTCAGGTATTTTTGAATCAAAACCTAAGTCCTTTTTTTTCTTTATGGAATGTCTAATTTTTTTAATCAAAAAGCCAATCCTATCTTTAGTTTTGGGAACCACTGCTAATTTTTTTTATCAATACCCTCATCCTATGATTTCTTTTATTTTTTTATGTCTAGGATTTTTTAGTAATCTATTTTTTGTTTTCATACTGCGTCCTATTTTTTAGTTTTGAATCACAACCCCAATCCTGTTTTTTTTTCTGGAATGTCACATTTGTTTGAATCAAAACCCTAATATTATCTTTTATTTTGGGAATCTCAGCTAATTTTTAATCAAAACACTAATCTTATGTTTTCCTTAAGTAATGGATCTTATTTTTTAATCAAAACCCTAATCTTATGTGTTTTTTTGGAATGCCTACTGTTTTTGGATCAAAACAGTAATCCTATGTTTTCTATTAGTAATGTTTCATATTTTTGAATCAAAACACTAATCCTATGTTTTCCTTTCGGAGTGGCATATTATTTTTGAATCAAAACACTAATCCTATGTTTTTTCTTTCGGAGTGGCAATTATTTTTGAACCAAAATCATAATCCTATGTTTTATTATAGTAATGTCTCCTATTTTTCAATCAAAACACTAATTCTATTTTTTTAATATCCACTATTTTTTGAATTTTAATCAAAACCCTAATCATTTGGTTTCTTATAGTAATGTCTATTATTTTTCAATCAAACACCTAATCCAATGTTTTCTTTTTAGAATGACTACTATATTTGAATAAAAACCCTAATCATAATTTTCATTTTCGGAATGTCTCCTATTTTGCATAAAAAACCAGAATCCTATGTTTTCTTTTCTTAATGTCTCATATTTTTTAATTAAAACCCTAATCCTATGTTTTTTATTGAAATGCCACCTATTTTTTAATCAAAACGACTAATCTTATGTTTTTCTGGGAATGCCTGCTGTTTTTGAATCAAAAACAATAACCTAATCCTATGTTTCTTTTCGAGTGTCTCATAGTTATCGCTTTGCAGCTACAACTAATCCTATGTTTTCTTTTTGGGAGATCCTATGTTTTTAATCAAAACTAATAATCCTAATTTTTCTCTATGTAATGATGTATTATAAATCTAAACCTAATCCTATGTTTTCTTTTCTGAATGCCTCCTATTTTTCAATCAAAACACTAATTCAACGTGTTCTTTTTTGAATGTCTACTATTTTATAATCAAAACCCTAATCCAATGTTTTCTTATTGTAATGTCTCCTATTTTTTAATTAAATCTTAATCATATGTTTTTTTTTAGAATGCCTACTATATTTGAATCAAAATCCTTAATCCTATGTTTTCTTTTCTGAATGCCTACTATTTTTAAATCAAAACCGTAATCCGATATTTTCTTATAGTAATGTCTTCTATTTTTCATTCAAAACACTTATTCTATGTTTTCTTTTAAGAATATGTACTATATTTGAATCAAACCCTAATCCTATCTTTTCTTTTTGGAATGACTCCAATTTTTTAAATTGAAACACTAATTCTATGTTTTCTTTTCGGAATGTCTCCAATTTTTTTAAAAAATTATGACCCTATGTTTACTTTGGAAAAATGTCCCCTATTTTTTGGGTTTTAATCGAATCCCTATTCCTATGGTTTATTATAGTAATATCTCCTACTTTACAATAAAAAAACCTAATCTTATATTTTTTTGAATGTCTCATATTTTTCAATTAAAATCCAAAACTTATGTTTTCTTTTCCGAATGTCTACTATTTTTGAATCAAAACCCCTTATCCTATGTTTTTTTTTATAGTAATGTCTCCCATTTTTCATTCAAAACCCTAATCCAATATTTTGTTATAGTAATGTCTACCATTTTTAAATCAAAACCATAATCATATGTTTTCTTGTAGTAATATCTTACATTTTTCAATCAAAACAAAAATACTATGTTTTCTTTTCAAAATGACTGCTATCATTTAATGAAAACCCTAATCCAATATTTTTTATAGTAATGTCTTCTATTTTTCATTGAAAACCATAATCCTAATCCTATGTTTTGTTTTCAGAATGACTAGTATATTTGAATTAAAACCCTAATCCTATGTGTTCTTTATGGAATGCCTCCTATTATTCATTCAAAACACTAATTCTATGTTTTCTTTTCCAAATGCCTTCTATTTTTGAAAAAAAATCTCTGATCATATGTTTTCTTTTTGAAATGTCCCATATTTTTCGGTTTTTAATGAAAACCCTAATCATATGTTTTATTATAATAACGTCTCCTATTTTGCAATTAACACCCTATTCCTATGCTTTCTTTTTGAAATGTCTCATATTTTTAAATCAAAACAATAATCCTATGCTTTTCTATTTATGAAATATCTATTGTTTTTTAATCAAAACCCTAATCCTATGTATTCTTATATTAGTGTCTCCCATTTTCATTCAAAACCCTAATCCTATATTTTCTTATAGTAATGTCTAATATTTTTCAATCAAAACACTAATCCTATGTTTTCTTGTAGTAATGTCTCCTATTTTTGAATCAAAACCGTAATCCTATGTTTTCTTTTCAGAAATGCCTACTATATTTGAATCAAACCACTAATCTTATGTTTTCCTTTTGGTGTGCCTTCTATTTTCAATCAAAACACTAATTATTTGTTTTCATTTCAGAATGTCTCCTATTTTTTGAATAAAAACCATAATCCTATGTTTTTCTTTTTCAAATGTCACTTATTTTTCGGGTTTTAATCCAAACCGTACTCAATATGTTTTTCATAGTAATGTCTTTGATCTTTCATTCAAAACCCTAATCCTATGTTTTTTAAATAGTAATCTCTCTTATTGTTCAATCAAAACTCAATCCTATGTTTTTTATGGTAATGTCTCCTATTTTTCAATCAAAACCCTAATCATATATGTTTTTTTTAATAGTAATGTCTTTTATGTTTCAATCAAAACTCAAATCTCATGGTTTTTATAGTAATTTCTCCTATTTTTAAATCAAAACTCTAATCCTATGTTTGCTTTTTGGAATGTGACGCGGGATGTATTAGAGAGCTGGCTTATGCTTTCTTGAAGAAGTGACATTTAAACTAGCAAGGCACTTTGTTAACTGTCAAGGCGATGGAGTTTAGTTGTTTTATGGGTCCTATTTTACGGAAAACAGATCAACGAACACAATGATTTTATTATTTATGGTAATAATGGATTTGATTTTATCTTGAGCTAGAAATTTCGGATTTGTATTCCATTTTCGGCATTAGTTTTTATTTATTAAGTTCTTTATTTGTTTATTTAAATTTGAAAACTTGTCGTTTCTTGCAAATTTTTGAATCTACTCCTTTTTTGGGTTTTCTCATATCATTATTTGGGTCAAATTATTGTAATACTATGGGCTAGGAAGGATCAGCCTTGTAATAGTTATTTTTCCTTGAGTAATAAACCTTACTCAAGTTTCTCTACCTAATCCAAGCAATATTTAATAAACATGTTGGAAGGCTTGTTACTAGCATTCGTGTGCGGACTAACGGTTTCAAGATTATCACTACATCAGTTTGGTATCCAGAGATGAATCGATTATGCCATCGCATGGACGGGGATGCCCTACTTAGAGGATGGAGGAGATCTATGGGTGTGCCGATGATGCCTGATTTTAGCAGAGGGTTGGTCACCTTTTTGACAATTGATTAGAGCGGATGATGGAGGAGTTGACTGAACGATCCACACAAATGATGGGAAGCATCAATCCATGGCATACCTTAGATAGTTGAGGCGATGACTTCATCGAAGATGACAACAAGTATTTTGCTAACATTGCGTAGGCATGGCGGCGTAATCGGCAAGATCATTGGGGTGATACTAGAACCCAAAGTGATGAAGACATACGTTGGGAATTTGGCATACAAGTTGAGGTTCCAGATTTCATGGTGGATTTCAAGCAGAGGAATTCCTCTACTTGCTGGCTATAGTCGAGGATATCTTGGAATTCAAGGTGGTCCCCGAAGAGAGGAGAGTGCCGTTGATGGCAACGAGGCTTCGTGGTCACGGAACCACATGGTGGCTGCAACTGAAGCTAAGCCATAGTAGGCTAGGGAAGCCAAGATCAATTCTTGGGATAAGATAAAGAAACACATGCACTCCAGTTTCTTCCCACACAATTACTAGTGTTTGTTTTTTAATAGCCTATATAATCTACGACAAGGTACTCGCACAGTAGTGGACTACACCATGGAATTCTCGGTCCCTATGAGCTCAGGGGGTGCACCTTGAGGATACAAATAGCTTGCCACTAGTATAGGTGGTGTGACTCGGAGGGGATTACTACTAATCGTCCCATAGGAACCACCACTGTTAATGGAGCCAATAGCAGCACTATTAAGTGTTTCATTTATGGGGAGAAGAGGCATTGTCAGGCAGATTGTAGGAGGGTGAGCAAGAGAGTTATGTTGGTAGAGGAAGAAGATGACACAATAGATTTAGGACTGCTTGTGTTTGATAAAGGTCACTTTGATGAGGAGATTGTTAAAGGCGACGTCGGTGCTGCCTTAGTTATGGGTAGGTCCTGTTTGACACCAAGGGGTACCGAAGATAATTAGCTGTGAACCAACATCTTCCAGTCCACTTGTACTATCGTTGATAAGGTATGTAAGTTCATGATCGATGGAGGTAGCTTTGAAAACCTCATTTCTCAAGAGGCTATGTAAAATTCATGATACAGACCGGCATCATATGCCATACAAGTTATCTTTGCTTAAGCAGGGAGGTGAGATGATAGTTTCCAAGCATGCCTTGGTCACCTTCTCAAACAACGAGAAGTACCTCGATGAAATATAGTGTGACATAGTGCCCATGGATGCGTGTCACCTAGTATTAGGGAGGCATTGTCAGTACGATTCGAGGGTGGTGCATGACGGCCGTTAGAACGCTTATAGTTTCACATTCAGAGGAGTGAAGATTCTATTGGTGCCCAGTGAACTAGTGGAAACATCATCTTTGACCAGTACCAACATCAACCTTTTGTCTTATGCACCGTTTGGGAGGGAGTTGCTGAATTTGGGAACCACATTCATATTTCTTGGAAAAGCAACCACCGTGAGCTTGGAGACCTTAGCAATTCTAGAAGTTGTTCTTCCTTTTCTAGATGACTTCAAAGACATCTTCCCCGACGACCTACCAGATGGGCTACCACCCCTTCTAGACATCCAACATCATGTAGAGCTACAACCTGGCTTTGCCTTACCACAATGACCATACTACCAGATGAGTGCAAAGGAACATGAAGAATTAAGATCTCAGATAGAAGAGCTGTTGGTGATGGGGCACATCCATGAGAGCATGAGCCTATGTGTGGTTACAACCTTGTTAATGCTGAAGAAGGATGACACCTGGCGTATGTGAGTGGACAATTGAGGCATCAACAAAATTACTATCAACTACCGGTTCCTATTCCTTGTTTAGATGATCTGCTTGTCCAAATTAGTGGTGCTATGGTGTTCACACGCCTGGATCTGAAGAGCGGGTTTCACCAGATAAGCTTGTAACCTGGGGACAACTGGAAGACAGCTTTCAAAATGGGCGAGGGTTTGTACGAATGGATGGTTATGCCATTTGGGCTTTCCAATGTACCCAACACATTCATGTGGGTCATGAATCAACTTCTGTGACTGTTCATTAGCAAGTTTATGGTCGTGTACTTTGATGACATCCTCATTTATTGCTTGAGCCATGGGATGTCCTTGCTGCTCTTCGATCCTAATAGTTTTATGCAATTAGGAAAAAGTATGTTTTCTTAACACCCAAGGTATTTTTTCTTGGCTATGTTGTTTCAGGAGAGGGAATACAAGTGATGAAGAGAAGATCACGAAGGTGCAGCAATGGCCGACTCAAACAAGCATCACAAATGTGAGGAGTTTCCATGACCTTGCTTCTTTTTATAGGTGGTTCATCTCGCACTTTAGAAATATTATGGCACCACTCACCAAGTGCATGAAGGACAACAAGTTTGCATGGACAGATGAAGCCGATGATCCATTCCTTACGATGAAGGAGCACTTGACCACCGCTCCTACCTTGGCACTACTGGACTTCACTAATGCATTTGAGTTGCACACCGACGCATCCAAGGTGGGAATTGGGGCTGTATTGAGCTAGCAAGGATGACCAGTCATATTTTTCAGTGAGAAGCTGTCCAGAACATGTTTGAACTATAGCACCTATGATGTCGAATTTTATAATGTGGTGTAAGCTATCAAGCAACGGAGGTATTATCTGATTCACTGAGAGTTCATCTTATATATAGATCATGTTGTTCTACGACATATCCATCAATAAGACAAGGTATCCTCTCATCATGGCCATTGGATAAACTTTCAGGATGGATTCACCTTTGTTGTGAAGCATAAGCCAGTGGTCTCCAATCGTGTTGTGGGCATGCTCACAAGGTGTAACAACCTTTTGGTTACGTTGTGAGTAAAGGTACCAGGTTTTGACTCATTTCATGATTTGTTTGTGACTGACCCATATTTTTTTGGAGATTCTACTAGATGTACAGGCTACAAAACGGATAGTTTTCTTACTACATAATGGTTTCTTGTTTCAAGGAAATCAACTCTGTGTTTATAATGCATCTTGACGGTACAAATCATATTTTGTGCTTGACCTACTCGAACGCAGATGGTAGTGACTCCATCTTTGTTGTCATAAACCACTTTTCAAAGATGGTGCACTTAATTCCTTGCAAGAAGATGATGGATTCTGTTAATGTGGCCCAACTATTCTTCCGGGATGTCTATCGTCTCCACGGCCTTCCATCTTCTATCATCTCTTATTGAGATACATGGTTCCTCAACAACTTTTGACATATCTTTTGGAAGATGATGAATACTCGACTCGACCTTAGCAGCGCTTATCACCCCCAAACGGATGGGCAAACTGAAGTTCTCAATTTCCCACTGGGTAAGTTATTGTGTTATCTCACTGCGGACCATCCTAATGGATGGGACATGAAATTGAGTTAGACAAAGTTCATTGAAAACCATGCTACAAATTGTAGTACGGGGTTCAACCCGTTTCAGGTGGTGTATCCGGCACTCCCTCATAGACCCCTCGATTTGATTCCCCTACCAGCGAAGACCTTGATTTTGTGACAAGTTAACAAGATATTCATAAGACTATGGTTGACAACTTGACCACTGCAAATGCGAGTTACAAGCAGCATGCTGACCAGCACCGCCACCATGTTGAGTTTGAAGTAGGTGATTTTGTGTGGATCGTGCTACCTAAGGAATGTTTTTCAGATGGGGATTACAACAAGCTTAAAGCCAAAAAGATTGGACTAGTCGAGATCATTGAGAAGCTCAACCTGAATGTTTATCGAGTATAGTTACGAAGCAACATCGGGACGGCAGATTTATTCAACGTCAAGCACAAGTATCCAACTATGGTGATTCCTAAGACGATGATAATTTGAGGGTGAATTCTATCCAACCTATTGGGAATGATGCGGGATGTATTGAGGAGCTGGCCTGTGGTTTCATGAAGAAGTGGGATTTAAATTAAAACTGCATTTTGGTAATTATCATGGTGGTAGAGTTTAGTTGTTTTATATGTATAACTTAATGGAAAATTGGTCAAAGAACACAAGTGACCAGAATTTGGCACAATTTCCATTGTCTTGGCCTCGAAAACAACAAATTTGCCATTTATGTTAATAATGGATTTTATTATATCATGCGCTAGAAATCTCGGATTTGTACACCATTTTCGGCATTAGTTTTTATTTGTTAAGTTTTTTATTTGTTTGCTAAAATTTGAATACTTGCTGTTTTCGGCAAATTTTCTAATCTTCTCTTTTTTAAATTTTCTTGTATGTTTCTTTGGGCCTATTGATTGTAATCCCATGGGGTAGGGGGATCAGTCTTGTAATAGTTATTTTTCCTTAAGTAATAAACTTTACTCCAGTTCTTGCCCAATCGTGGTAATCTTTGATCAACAGGTTATAATGCTTGTTATTGGCATTCATGCTCGAATCAATAGTTTCAATATTATCGCTACATCAGAATGTCTCCTATTTTTCAATCAAAACACTAATTAAATGTTTCCTTTTCAGAATGCCTGCTATTTATCATTTTTTAAATAAAAACCTAAATACTATGTTTTATTTTTTGAGCATCTCCTATTTCTATACCAAATCCGTAATCCTATGTTCTCCTTTAAGAATGTCCCCTATTTTTTTAATCAAAATCTAATCCTATGTTTTCTTTTCAGAATAAATCCTATTTTTGAATAAAAATCATAATCCTATGTTTTCTTATGGTAATGTCTGCTATTTTTGAATTAAACCCCCAATACTATGTTTTCTTTTTGAAATGCCACCTATTTTTTGGTTT
Organism: Dioscorea cayenensis subsp. rotundata; assembly: GCF_009730915.1. Lineage (NCBI taxonomy): Eukaryota > Viridiplantae > Streptophyta > Magnoliopsida > Dioscoreales > Dioscoreaceae > Dioscorea > Dioscorea cayenensis. The sequence goes on along the minus strand of NC_052471.1, from coordinate 6,476,936 downwards.
TTAATAAAAATCTAATGCTATGTTTTCTTATAGTAATATCTCCTATTTTTTAATTCAAAACCCAAATCTTATGTTTTCTTTTCAAAATGTCTCATTTTTTTAATCAACACATTGATCGTATGTTTTCTTGTCGTAATGCCTCCCATTTTTAAATAAAAATCCTAATCCTATGTTTTCTTTTCAGAATGCCTCCTATCATTAAATGAAAATGTGAATCCTATGTTTTGTTTTCTTAATGTCTGCTATTTTTAAGTTTTGAATTAAAAATATAATCCTTTTCTTTTTCATTTAGGAATGTCTACTATTTTTGAATCAAAACAATAATCCAATGTTTTCTTTTCGTTATGTGTCATATTTTTAAATCAAAACCCAAATCCTTTGTTTTCTTTTCGGAATATCTGCTATTTTTTAATCAAAACGCTAATCCTATGTTTTATGACTCACCCCTTGCGTGTGTGTACCGCAAGTGCACGTATCGTCGAAGTAATAAAATACCCCAATGAGTGGGCAGTCAAATCCACAAGGAATAGTTGCTCAGAAACACAAAATATTGCTATTTACCTATAGTGAACCCAAGTTGTAATTTTATGCAAAATATTAATTTAAAGAAAAGTAAAAGAGCAAAGAGAACAAGCAAGAGTAGAAAAGAGAGGTAATCGATGCTAAAATAGGGTACTCAGATAATGCTCACCCTAGGACTATTGTTTCAATTGCAAAGCTAATATTATATCTCCTAATTGAAGTTTAATGAGTCGTGGAAATCCAAAGAGACACGGTCCCAAACCTAAGAAATCAATAGAGATAACCCCCAACAATTAAAACAAAAGTAAGTGCAAGAAATCAATAGAGATAACCCCCTTGTCATATGTGTTGATGGTCTTGAGAAGCCACATTGTTTTCTCAAAGGATTCCCTCGTTAAGCCTATGGCACACATTGCCAAATCAATGCCGATTAAAGCAACCTCAATAGCTCTACTCCAAAGGAACTCGATGTTCAATGCCATAGAATCGCTCCTAAAACCTAGAAAAATCCTCTCCAAACCCTAGCCGCGCTCTCCCCAAAAGGTAGGCAAAATATAGAAAGAAGATTCCCACATAAAACTCTCAAAGCGGTATTTATAGGGCTGAAATCGGGCATCCACACGGGCATGTGGAATTTTCACATGGCCATGTAGATTTCTAGGTTGTCTTTTCCTGCCCACTATGAACAGTAACTACTACGATGATTTTTCTTCGGTGCTTTGCTACAGTATTGCTAATGTCTTTGCCGAAATGCTCCGGAATTCACTTTCTTCATCGAGGGCGCATGATTGGGCACACATCCTTGCTGTAGATCACATCGCATATTTAATTAAACCACATTGACAAAGCTCTTAACATTGTTACATAAGTCAAAACATATGAGTGTGACTACCTTTGTGCCCCTCCACTTTATTTATTCACTTGAGTATAATGGAGGTTGGCACACACCCACATATCAATGAGCACAACTTGTGTCTTGATCCTTGTTCGATCCAAGAATTTCATCAACAATCGCGTCAACGATCTACTTTTGCTTTCTTTCTTCCAAACTTGTCTCCGCAACCCTAAATGCAAAAACGAACACAAATACACACGAATGATCTATAAAATCTGATAAAAGTAATACTCAATATAAGAAAAGTATACTTCGTATTACTTATACACAAGCAGTTATCATTTACTTTTCGCAATGTCTACTATTTTTAAATCAAGACCCTCATCCTATGTTTTCTTATAGTAATGTGTCATATTTTAAAATTTTGAATCAAAACCTTTGACAACGCCCCTTGCGTGTGATCCGCAAGTGCACGGGTTTGCGAAGTAATAAATCCCAAGTGAGTGGGTATCGTATCCACAGGGAGTAGGGAATAAAAATACTAAAATTGCTACTTAACCAAGCGAAGATGAATAATGATTGTGTTGATAAAGTGTAATGTAAGCAGAAACAAAAGAAACAAGAGCGAGAGGCCACAGTAAGTGAGAGGAAAGACAATTGATTAAAGTGGGCTGCTCGGACAATGCTCCCCCTAGGACTGATGTTTCAAGTGCAAAACCTACTATTATACTTCGTAACTAATACTTAATGAGTCATGGAAATTCTAAAGCACACGATCCCAAACCTAAGGTCAACCATGACTAACTCTACACTATGTCCCGGCGGAGAAATTGCTCAGTCTCAACACCTCACACTGTGTAAAGTTGCATGGAGTTCTAGGGATTCTAAGTGATAAACCCTATTCTTATTTGTAGATCTAACCCTTTGGTCTAGATGAATGACCCCTAGTCAATAATTAAGCCCCATATATTAAAGTCACTTCAAAGCTTCATTTTGTTACTCACGCAACTAAGCCCCAACGGAGATCATCCTTTAGTTCTTCACTCTATTGTAACCACAAAGAACTCTAGGAATTGGAGGTAGGATAAATCACACCGGAGGGGAAAGGAGATGCTCCGCTACCTCTCGACTCACCCTCTCAACCCTCTCCAATCTAGCTTTCTCTAACCCTCATGGTGTGTCACCCATCTACAAAGGTTACCAAGATGAACTCTCAACCCTAGTGTCACTCTAAGGAAGAAATCATTCAATAAGAATTCAAGATTGAAACTCAATTAAAAAAACATCAATTAAGGAAGGCATAATAAAAGGTCAAAGAAACATTAACATCCTAGGGTTTACAAAATCCAAGTACCGACTAGGGGGTTTAGCTCTCCATGGAGCAAGATTCAATCAATAATGAAATCGAAAGTAAAAACAAGTAATCCATAGGAAAACCCCCTCGGTATTCATGTCTATGGTTTTGTGGTGTAGCCTCTTCTTCACCAAAGGTCCTCTTGTCCGGCCTAGGGCACAACTCGCCGAATCTGTGCTGTAAACCCTAATTTTTCTTTT